>NW_006775202.1:138252-168023 GCF_000442215.2 Lipotes vexillifer | reverse complement strand
TGTGGCCTCCCCCATTTGCGGAGCACAGGCTCCGGACGCGCAGGCTCAGCGGCCATGGCTCACGGGCCCAGCCGCTCCGCGGCACGTGGGATCCTCCCGAAACGGGGCACGAACCCGCGTCTCCTGCATCGGCAGGCGGACTCTCAAGCACTGCGCCACCAGGGAAGCCCTGTAATTTTCTTTTTTGTAGTATCTTTGTCTGGTTTTGGTATCAGGATGATGGTGGCCTCGTAGAATGAGTTGGGGAGTGTTCCTTCCTCTGAAAATTTTTGGAAGAGTTTGAGAAGGATGGGTGTTAGCTCTGTCTCTAAATGTTTCATAGAATTCACCTGTGAAACCATCTGGTCCTGGACTTTTGTTTGTTGGAAGATTTTTAATCAGTTTCAATTTCATTACTTGTCATTGGTCTGTTCATATTTTCTATTTCTTCCTTGTTCAGTCTTGGAAAGTTGTACCTTTTTAAGAATTTGTCCATTTCTTCCAGGTTGTCCATTTTATTGTAATAGAGTTGCTTGTAGTAGTCTCTTATGATGCTTTGTATTTCTGTGGCGTCAGCTGTAACTTCTCCTTTTTCATTTCTAATTTTACTGATTTGGGTCCTCTCCCTCTTTTTCTTGATGAATCTGGCTAAAGATTTATCAGTTTTGTTTATCTTCCCCAAAAAACAGCTTTTAGTTTTATTGATCTTTGCTATTATTTTCTTTGTTTCTATTTCATTTATTTCTGCTCTAATCTTTATGATTTCTTTCCTTCCACTAACTTTGTTTCTCTTTCTCTAGTTCCTTTAGGTTAGATTGTTTATTTGAGATTTTTCTTGACTCTTGAGGTAGGATTGTATTGCTATAAACTTCCCTCTAAGAACTGCTTTTGCTGGGTCCCATACATTTTGGATCATTGTGTTTCACTGTCATTTATCTCTAGGTACTTTTTGATTTCTTCAGTGATCTCTCAGTTATTTAGTAATGTATTGTTTAGCCTCCATGTGTTTGTGTTTTTTACATTTAATTCCCTGTAATTTATTTCTAATCTCATAGTGTTATGGTTGGAAAAGACATTTGATATGATTTCAATTTTCTTAAATTTACCGAGGCTTGATTTGTGACGCAAGATGTGATCTATCCTGGAAAATGTTCCATGTGCGCTTGAGAAGAAAGTGTAATGTGCTGTTCTTGGATAGAATGTCCTATAAATATCTATTAAATCTATCTGGTCTATTGTGTCATTTAAAGCTTTTGTTTCCTTATTAATTTTCTGTCTGGAGGATCTGTCCATTCGTGTGAGGTATTAAAGTCCCCCACTATTATCATATTACTGTCTTTTATAGCTGTTAGCAGTTGCCTTATGTATTGAGGTGCTCCTATGTTGGGTGCATATATATTTATAATTGTTATATCTTCGTCTTGGATTCATACCTTGATCATTATGTAGTGGCCTTCCTTGGCTCTTGTAACATTCTTTATTTTAAATTCTATTTTACCTGATATGAGTATTGTTACTCCAGCTTTCTTTTGATTTCCATTTGCATGGAATATCTTTTTCCATCCCCTCACTTTCAGTCTGTATGTGTCCCTAGGTCTGAAGTGGATCTCTTGTAAACAGCATACATATGGGTCTTGTTTTTTTTTTTTTTTTTAATAGTTCTCATTTTTATTTATTTTTTATTTTTGAAAAAAATTATTTATTTATTTTTTGGCTGCGTTGAGTCTTCATTGCTGTGTGTGGGCTTTGTCTAAGTGCAGTGAGCGGGGGCTACTCTTTTTTCTGGTGCACGGCTTCTCATTGTATCCATTCAGGAAGCCTCTGTCTTTTAGTTGGAGCATTTAATCCATTCACATTTAAGTAATTATAGATATGTATATTCCTGTTACCATTGTCTTAATTGTTTTGGGTTTGTTTTCGTAGGTCCTTTTCTTCTGTTGTGTTTCCCACTTAGGGAAATTCCTTTAGCATTTGTTGTAGAGCTGGTTTGGTGGTGCTGAATTCTCTTAGCTTTTGCTTGTCTGTAAACCTTTTGATTTCCCTGTCAAATCTGAATGAGATGCTTGCCAGGTAGAGTAATCTTGATTGTAGGTTCTTCCCTTTCATCACTTTAAATATATCATGCCATGTCCTTCTGGCTTGGGGAGATTCTACACTTCTAACAAGTTCTGTTAGAAAAGCCCATACTGCTGATCTGTTACCATGGATTGAGTATCAAGGCTCTATATCAGTTATTCTCAAAGTTAACCCCCAAACCAGCAGCATCCACTTCACCAGGGAATTTGTTCGAAATGTAAATTCCTAGGCCTAGCCCCAGACTACTGAATCAGAAACTACCGCCGACTCTTGAAAAACATGGGTTTGAACTCTTGGGTCCACTTATACTTGGATTTTTCTTCAATAGAATGTACAGTAAGATCTGCAGTTGGTGGAACCAGTGGGTTCCAAGGACCAAGTATAAATTTTATGTTGATTTTTAACTTCCTGTTGGATTGGCACCCCTAAACCCAGCCTTATTCAAGGGACATCTGTATTCTGAATTGTAACAAGCCCTTCTGATCATTATGGCATATGCGATAATGTGATAACTCCTGCTGTAGATTAATGGTTCTCAAACTTAGAATGTACATTGGACTCATCGGAAAACATATGCCTGCATCCATCCCCAGAGATTCTGATTTAATTGGCATGGGGCAAAACATAGGAGTTTTAAAGTCTCTCCAGGTGATTATAATATGCAGCAAAGTTTGAGCACCACTGAACTAGAATGTAAGCTCTACAGAAGTAGAAATTTGGTCATTGCTGAATCCCAAGTGCCTAGAAGAATGGCTGGCACTAGTTGACATCTCATTAATATTTACTGAATGAATAATAAATAAAACGATGAGAAGAAAAATAAACCCCTGAGTTACTTTAAAAACAGTTTGCTTTATGATAACAGAGGAAATCTGTCATCTCTCCAATGGGAAATCTGTTTTCAGCTCAGAACACAATGTAGACATGAACTTTTGCACCAAAACATATTTGAAATACTCCTTCATCATCACAGCAACATTTTGAAGCCAGAAACAGACTCAACACTTGAAGATTTAAAAAGAAAGTCAGAATGAAACTAAATATAGCTATTAAATATAACAAAAAGCAGAGGAGATGTGATGCTGTAGTACAGAAACAAATAAAAGCTTAGGAGCTGAAACTTTGAATAATTGCTTTGCAGACAAAGTAGGATTCTAGATCAAAGCAAAATAGAAAACATCTTTTGGTCACCCTAGTTAAAAGTTCCTAGGTGAAGGAAAAAATTGATGTGAGAACTCCACAGCATAGTATTCACAGTAGTTGTATGCAAGCATATACTGAGTTAATGTGTAGCAAAATATGTAATTTTATAGGGAAGACTCAATCATACTCAATTTCAAAACAGAGCATTACTGCAACATTAACTTTTCACTGCATTGTGTGAAAGGAATACACATCAGTTTTTGTTGGGATATAGAAACAACAACAACAAAACAGGCAAGGGGTATGCATACTTTATGAGACCTTCATTTGTTAATTTCAAACTTCTCTGCACTAACTCATCACTCTACTGTACTCTCAGGTCAAACCTCTGCAGAATGTGCAACACTAAATTAAGACAGTTCCTCTCCCAAATCAGTTTCTCAAGGAATGTCTAATTCAAAATTCAAACCACCAAGGGGTTAACCTGTCTAAGGCTTTCTCCAAGTTCCCACAATACTTATAGAAATTAGGGCAAGGCTGCCAAAATATAATCAGCTGCTGAGGCCCAAAAAATTAAGTACAGGAACTTAATCCCAGAGAAGTCAGTGACTGGGAAGAGAGATGTGAAACAGGGACTCATTTTTTGAAACAGAGTTTTAAATGGGATATTGTGCATAAAGAAAAAAAAAAGCCAAGTTCCAGGTTTTAGGATTCAGGTACAAAACCAGAGTAAAATAAGCCAAAAGGATAAATATGTTGAGCTACTTACACTTAAATTTCTTGAGCTTCTCTTTATTAAGGCCCTATTGTTCCCAAGGCTAGAGGCTGTAGAGACTGAAATTTCCATTTAAAGGTAAGTGGTCACAGCTGTGAGGGCCATGCAGGAAAGGGAAACCACACAACACATGATTATTTCCATAACTTCAGGGTAATATAAAATAGTCAAAAAAGATTCAAAAAGATCTTTAAGGGAAATTAAATAAAACAAAAATTGAAGGCTATAAAATAGTTCACTGTAAATATGTGAGAATTCTCTATACAGAGAGGTAATATCATACATTTTATGTAAGACTTAATATTAGGAAAACCCAAAAAACATAAATCACTTTCAAGCCTTTAAAAAAATTCCCGGAGTAGAAATATTTGTTATTTTTCTCCATGTATTGTTATTTTTTGCATTGAATTTTTTTCTGTTTAACTTTTCTTCTTCATAACTCAATATACAAACACTAAATGTAAAAAGTCACAACTCCTGCAATATCTTGTTGTCAAAAACCTATTATTTTCAAGGAGGTAATACAAGCTCTATGATTCAGAAAGGAAATTTACATCCAAAGGTTTTATAGAGAAAAATAGGGCCAGACAAGCATTCTCCCAATGAGCAGCTATACTTGATGCCTAAGCATCAAACCAGATTAAGAAGGAATAGAATGGATTTCCAAGAGAAGAAGGCAGAGAGCAAGGTCCGAGGTAACATGTAGAAAAAGAGGCTTTCTACACTTGGCCTGATTAGGTGTACCTGTTTGGTGTGGGAGTCCCCAGAAGAAGGGGCCAGCACCCAGAGAACAGTATTTAAGTGTTCGTTGCAGCATAGGCAGGTTGCGTGATGTTCTACAAAACACCCACAGTTATAACAGTAACTCAGCCAAATATGTAAAACTTGAAAAAATGGAATATTGAAGTTCTTAGAAAAAAGAACACAAATTCATCATTCATCAATGTGGTCCAAAGGTGTATTTTATAGACTTTCAGGAAAGAACATGATATGGGTGTAAGTTCCCATCTTGCCCCAGGTGTCATTGGACCCTGCCCTGGCCCCCACTTCCCATCTCCAGAAATAGACAAATATAGAAACAGGTAAAATTATATGTCGACACTGGACTCTAGAGAAAAACACTGTCTACATGCCTCAAACTTTTAAACAGTTCTGCTAAGAAAGTTTCAGATACACCAACACATTTAAGAGTTGTTGCAGACACCATGCTGTCTATTAATTTTTTTCTTTGTCTTCACTCTAGATGGCAATGTGGCCAGCTTAAAAAACATACAATAACAAAACCCCTATATATTTCCCAACCACCCTCTCTTACAGGCAGAAGTGGCAATGTGACCTGTTGTTCTGGCCAATAGACTGAAGCAGAAGTGTATCGAGGATTCGTGGAAAAGTCTTGCTTTCCCTCCCATTTCGATTCCTTCTTCTCTGGCCTGGAGTATATTTTTGTGACTTTCACTGGGCTCAGCCCAAAAATCTTTGAGTGGCATACACTACAGAGCACTTATAAAGTTCCACTTCTTCAAATTATTAGTGCTAAGAAAACATAGGGGAAAAGCTTTATAATATTGGATTTGGCAATGATTTCTTGAATATGACACCAAAAGCACAAACAAAAGAAAAACAGATAAGTTAAACCATCAAAATTAAGAACTTTTGTGCTTCAAGGGACACTATCAAGGGACTGGAAAGAAAATCCACAGAATAGAAGAAGATATCTGAAAATCATATCTGATAAGGGATTAATATCTGGAATACAGTTGACTGTTGAACAACGTGGGGTTAGGGGTGCCAACCATTCACACAGTCAAAACTCTGCATATAACTTTACAGTTGTCCCTCCATATCCACAGTTCTGCATCCACGATTCAACTAACCATAGATCATGTTGTACTATAGTACATATAGTGAAAAAATCAGCAGATAAGTGGACCCACACCGTTCAATCCTGTGTTATTCAAGGGTCAACTATATATAAAAAACTCTTACAACTCAATGAAAATAAACGATCAGATTGGAAATGGGCAGAGGACTTGGATAGACATTTCTCCAAAGATAATATCAGTAAGCACATGAGAGATGCTCAACATCACTAATGATTAGTGCAATGAAAATCAAATCAAAACCACAAGCTATCACTTCACACCCATTAGGATAGCTATTATAAACACACACACATGCACATATATAGAAAGTAAGTGTTGGTGAGGATGTGGGGAAATTGGAGCCCTTCTGCTTTGCTGGTAGGAATGTAAAATAGTCCAGTCACTGTAGAAAACAGTACTGAGGGTCCTCAAAAAAAAAAACCTAGAATTACCATATGATCCAGCAATTTCACTTCTGGGTGTATAACTCAAAAATTTGAAGTACGGATTCAAAAAGATATTTGTATACCACTGTTCATAGAGGCATTATTCATAATAGCCAGAAGATGGAAACAACCCAATGTCCATCAACGGAATAGACAAACCACGTTATCTATATACAATGGAATATTATTCATCCTTAAAAGGAATGAAATTTTGACACCTGCTAAAACATGAACTTTGAAGACATTATGCTTAGTGAAATAAGTCAGACACACAAATTTTGTATGAGTCTACTTCTATGAGGTACATAGAAGAGTCAAATTCATAGAGACAAAGTACAATAATGGTTAAAAGGGGCTGGAGGGAGGGGGAAATAGGGAGTTACTGTTTAATGGGCACAGAGTTTTGGTCTGGGATGATGAAAATGTTCTGGAGATGGATAGTGGTGCAATGTGAATGTACTTAATGCCACTGAATTGTAGAATCAAAAATTATTAAAATGGTAAATTTATTATATATATTTTGCCACATTAAATCTTTTTTTACATTGTGAGTGCTAGACCTTAGTAGGTCACATTAGATGCCCCAAATTTCATTCTTATTCATGCCTTAATCTTTGTGCCAGGCCAACAGAGAGAGCTGTACCAACATTTTCACAAATAAAGGGAACAAATAACTGTGCTATAGCCATAATTTCTTAGGTTAAAAAAAATGCACTTCCTAATCCTTTCTTAAAAGAAAACACACAGGCTTGTAATTAACTGTGACCATCCACATTTAAGTATTCATTTTAATTTTTCAGTGTGATTGTAGTAATAGATGAATTTTAACAGTATGACCAAAAACTTATTTAGACTTAGGTCTTATAAACTTAATTAAATTGATAAGATACTATACTCTCCGTACTAGAAAATGCCAATGATCTGTTTGACTTTCTCATAAAATGTTATCTTGTCTTTGTTTTTCATTTTTTAATTATACTATTAAGAACAAAGAAATCATCCAACACATTTTCACTGAGAAGTTTGGGTAAAAGCTTAGAACTGTCAGAAACTATTACCACAAATGGAGCCTGGCATTTCAAAAGAAAAAGATTTAATTTAATTTAATTTCAAGAGATAAACTGAAATAGAAACTAAGTAGATGGAAACCTTGTAATCCTACTGAAACAAAGGAAGGGCTTTTCATAGCAATTAGTTTCACTTTTACTGTACTGCATTGTGAAGAGAAACATTATCTGTACACCTAGCAAACGTGAGAGAAGGGGGCTTCCCTGGTGGTGCAGTGGTTGAGAATCTGCCTGCTAATGCAGGGGACACGGGTTCGTGCCCCGGTCCGGGAAGATCCCACACGCCGCGGAGCAACTAGGCCCGTGAGCCACAACTACTGAGCTTGCGCATCTGGAGCCTGTGCTCCTCAACAAGAGAGGCCGCGATAGTGAGAGGCCCGCGCACTGCGATGAAGAGTGGCCCCCGCTTGCCACACCTAGAGAAAGCCCTCGCACAGAAACGAAGACCCAGCACAGCAAAAATTAATTAATTAATTAATAAACTCCTGCCCCCAAAATCCTCTTTAAAAAAAAAAACGAGAAGGGAAATCAGTGTGCAAGTTGGAAAGATGTTCGAGAAATTCACATGAGCTATTTCAAGAACTGAAAAACTAGGCTTTCTTTGATGTCCCTGAAAATGTAATTCTAAAGAGTAGGCTTCAAATTTTAAAAACTCCTATGTTCATAACCAGCATAAATGCTTACATAAATTCCTCCCAAATTTTCTTCCTTTACTCTTTATTTCTTAGTGATGCTCATGGAGATTTTTTTTTTCCTTAAAAGCAACCAAATCCACCGGGGTACTACAGTCACAGTCAAAAGTCAGGGGTATTCCTGGCATGGTTCCTGCTTTAACTTGAAGTGGAGACAATCACATTACGTGAAGCTCTTCACCGTCCTTTCTGCCAGTCCATTTTGGCAGAGGTCTGTCTAAGCAGAAGGAGATCAGAAGGAATCTTTTGTCCAAAAGCAGCATGAGGATGACAATACGAATAAGGGGATTTGTGAGGAAGCGGAAGGATAATTTCATCTGTTACTCTAACACCAAAGATTGAAAGTAGTGAGGGTTTCCGAAATATGAAGTATATTAGTTTTTTAAATTCCCAAAATATCCACTTTTGAGATGCAATTAAAAGGGAGCTAAAAGCCACCCTATGCCCTAGACCCAGGAAAGCAACTGGAGTTGAAAAAATTGTAGTCATTTTTCAACTGTGTTTTAAAATACTATACTTGTCTTTAGACACCAAATATTCAAGTTAACTTCTTTAATTTTTTCTTTTCTTCTGCTTACATGGAAAAAGTGATGACACAAGTAAAGATCCACAGATAGGAGAACATCCTAATATTTTATTGCATAAGAGACTGAGAGCAAATCGCTTCTTTTAAGAGGGAAAGGACATGGTCTTAATCAAAGTGACCCCCTAAGCCATATTATATCAAGTTCTAAAATTAGATAATCTAATGATATCTATACTTCATAGTGGTTAGTGGGTTTGAAATGGCTAAACAGTAAGACATAGGAAGTATAACAGCATCCAGAAGATGAAACAGGCACCCGAGCAAGAAACAGAAGAGGAATGTGGAAGCACACAACAGGGGAAAGACAATTTGAGGATGTGCTGGAGGCAAACAAAAACTTCCACCAAAAGCCAACTGTATGAAGACTGTCCTGACAAATGGAAGTGAAATATGTCCCAAAGCAGAACGGAAGAGGGCAGAAACAGTAAGGACAAAGGTGATGATCAGCAGAACATCAAGACGAACGGGGTGGGGACTTCCCTAGTGGTCCAGTGGTTAAGACTCCACGCTTCCATGGCAGGGGGCATGGGTTACATCCCTGGTCGGGGTACTAGAATCCCAGATGCTGCTCAGTGTGGCCAAAAAAAAATGAGTGAATAAAAAAAGAAAATGAATGGAGTGTACCCTACCAAACTATTATGATCCATATTCTGTGTCCACAGTGTGAAAGATCAAGGAGCAGCCTTTAATAATAGCCACCATTTAACAAAATGCCTGCCATGTGCCCAACACTGTCCTAAGTGCTTTACATACATTTCGTCATTTTATCCTTAAAACTATCCTGCAACATTGGCATTTTTTAGCCCATTTTATAGAAAAGACAGTGAAGTTTTGAAGTACTTAATGAATTTCCTATCAGCTAGTGCTACCACCACTTAGACTCAGTGATCTAACTGACTTCAACATCCCGGATTCTCCCAGGATATCATGCTACTCTTTAGAGACTAACACTAGAGCAATATTTTGCCTGTACAGTAGTGTGACATGTTACATTTCCACATTTTAAAATCCATTAAGTATATTTCTTCTCTTGGATAGAGTAGTTGTGACAAATTAAGGACACCATTGCAAAATGAAAAAATCTTATTTTTAGAATTTTTAAAATTTAATATCCTTCCAATCAAAGGAGAGAAAATCCCTAAGAAGTATTTTAGATGTAGAAAATGGAGAGAAAAATAAATTATTCTACCCCCTTTAAGAAACTTGAAATAGTTTTGCTGCTTCTCTTCCTTCCCCCACCCTCTCTGACACTTTTAACGATCAATGTGAGAATTAATTTCATTTTTCATTATAATTCCTTGGAGACCTTCTTCAACAAAACAAAGTAAATATTCCACATATTAGAGAAAACAAGTGTTTCCTGATGTTACTTATTAATAGAGAAAAATGTTGAAGTTTTTTACCTACAGAAACTGAAAAATAGTCATTTTTTTGATAGACATGGGTCAGATTTGATTCATTGGCAGACAATGACTTTCTCAATTAGGTTAATAACAAACATTTTCCATAAATTTTTAATTTAATTTTGTTCATCTAAGGTCAAAATTATATTTAGAGTACATGATATGATAAAAGCATTTTATCAAAAATATGGTAGTGGCAAAGGTGTATTGAAATTAACAATAGTTCCCAATGCTTTTGAACATGTACAATAAACAAGGTACCACTAGTTACAGCTATATTTAATAGCCATTTAATCAGTCTTGATAAATTATATTTTGAAAACCTTCCAGAAACAGAAAATGAATACTCCTAATGACTGAGTGACTAATACTTTTGTACGTCAGTTCTTGGCTTTCAAAAAGAAAAAAATGAAAGGAACTGAAGCAGAACCTCATCAAATTGCCAGCCAATTGTCAATTTAAAAATAAATTATAATGATGGATCACTGTGTGATATTTAGCATATAACCAGGAAGGAGTTCAAAGAATTGAATGACCTACTATGTCAGTCAGAGTCCAGTCAAAAAGAAAAACCAAACTAGACATTTCAAATAGGAGATTGGAGATTTAGTACAGGGAATTCGTTTCACTGTTGTCAAAGCTACTAGGGAAAAAAAAAAAAAAACTTGATGTAACTCAGAGATAATTGCAGGAAGCAGCTACAACCTCAAGGGCTGGGGGAATAAAGGGGAAGAGGTAGGTTTACCAAACCCCCAAAAGAAGGGACCCATACAGCTGGTGCACAGATCTTTGAGGAAGAAGGGCTACTCTGCAACCACTGTGGAATCTCCAAGGAGGAGAAGGGCACAGCAGGGCTGTTTCTGAGAGTATCAAAAGAAACTAAAAGAACAACCAACTGCAGTTGGAGAATCACGGAGAAGTACAGAGAAAACAAGAAGAAATTACCCTTTTCCCTCTTCCTGCCTTCTAGTCTCCCCCTAGAATCCAGCAGGCAGAGGGGTCTGGGAAATGCAGTACAGTAAGTCCCCTATATATGAACGTTCAAGTTGCAAACTTTCAAAGATTCGAATGTGCATTCGCATGTCCAATCAAGTAGATTAGTTCACATATCTGGTGTACATTGTCACGTGCGTGCATCCCCTACAAGTAGTTGTGCTTTTGTGTACTTTAATGTGCAGTACTGTATAGAGTACAGCAGTACAGTATCTTTATTTCAAGCCCAAGATGTCTGGAAGCAAGCGACTTTCCTTGAGGCGGCACTGTTAGTTTTTGAGGCACAGGACCCAAGTGTAGAATGGAACACGAAGGTTGCAGTAGCTGTTCAGAATGCAATCCAGTGCTACCGTGTCATCTATGACAACAAAAAAAGAGCTACTACCCAGTCATCACTGGATCATTTTTTCAAGAGGGTAGACAGAATTGAATCCAGCAAGGAACCAGAACCTGTGCCATCACCATCAGGCGTGAGTGAGATTGCAGCTTGCCCTCTGTCTCCTATTGCTGACCATCCTTCAGCTCTACCATCTCCCACCTCCCCTACTTCCTCCAGTCAGTAACTCTTCTTGTCTGTTCACTTGATGTCAGCCTCTGTATGCCAGTTGTTGTACTGTACTACTGTACTTTTCAAGGTACTGTACTATAAGATTTTAAATGTTTTCTTTATTTTGTGTGTGTTTTTTATTTATTGGGTCAGCCAAAAAGTTCGTTCAGGTTTTTCCATAAGAGGTTATGAAAAACCTGAATGAACTTTTTGGCCAACCCAATATTATTTGTGTGAAAAGTTTTATAAACCTATTACAGTACAGTACCATATAGCCGATTGTGTTAGTTGGGTACCTAGGCTAACTTTGTTGGACTTATGAACAAATCAGACTTACAAATGTGCTCTCGGAATGGAACTAGTTCATATGTAGGGGACTTACTGTATTCTGAATTGAATCCCCTACATCCCACAGAAGAATAGAGGAGAGCAAGTTTAGGAATAAGAAACAATAGTAAATAAATAGCACTTGCTGCTATAACAAAACTCTATTCCAATTTACTTTTTAATATGAACTACGTTCTCAGTTGTCACATCTACAGAAATAAAAATCAGAAATTAACATTTCTTCTTTTATCAGTAATATTTATTCACAGGTATATGAACTAATTAGGGAAATTAACTAAGAAATGTGTTTCCAATAAATATTTTAGAATAGCAATTATTTACCAAATTGGTCATTTTTTATGCTGCTTTGATCAATTGGGAACTGATAATTTAATGATGACTTCATCCACAAAAAGAAAAATCTAACACTTAGAAACCTATTGCCACTGGAAATTTAATTTCAACTTATATACATATTTTGTTCGCAGAAAATTATTTAGAGTAATGAATGAAAGACTTCCAAGCATAAAAATGTATTACCTTGGGGGGGGGAACAACTGTGGGACAAATGGAATGGAATACAAGTTCAAAAAAGGAAGAGAAATAAAAAATTGACTATGGAAGTAAAAATGAATGTTTATACATTTTTAAAATTATGGTTTATCAATAAGTTACTGTATTTAAATTTATTGGATATATTTATAAACATGTATTGGACACATAAATTTTGAGTTTCAATTGACAATTTGGATTGCCAATATTTACAAAATTTGGAAGTTCTATCATTTGCAGCTGTGTAAAATTACAATGACAAATTTAGGCGTCAACTTAAATTTGGATGGGAGAATACATAGTTTTTTGTTTTAAAATTATTTTAGAAGGTAAACTAGCAAAAAGGTTCAAAAACTACAGAAATAAACAATGTTTATGTGATTACTCCCTAGTAGTGGTTCTCCTCTTCTCCCTTTCCAACTTCTTATCCTTCACCTCGCATTTTCCCCAGAGACCTTCTTTCCTTTTCTGCTCTAATTTCTCCTACTCTCTTTCTGATTTAAAAAAATTCCATATTTTGCCTGCCTTCCTTACTTTTTCCCCAGACAGTGACTCTTTCATGAGTGAGATCTGTCATTTCATCAGTTAAGAAACATCACCTACTTTCCTGGAGTTTCCTCTCGCATTGAAGCTTCTGACCTTGCTGTTGATATATTATAACTCCACAAGGAAATGTGTCCCAAGATGAGAAAGTAAAATGCTAAAATATAAGTGCTGTAAGTATATGAACAATTCAATGTCCTTGCAAGGACAAGACCTTTTAAACAGCTTCTCCAAAAAATATGAGATAATGAAATTTAATCCTTCAAGAATGGATTAGTGACTACAGGATAAACAGGAGAACAAATTGCTCTATTAAGTAACTCCGCAGTTAATTAGCTTCAGTATCTGCCTAATTCCACTCACCAAAACCTGCCAAATGAGAATTGTCTAAAGACGGTAAGAAGTTGCACGATTTCCAGAACTGCCTCACCCAAGAGGCAACTGTACTTCACAATGGGTAAATGCTCTTTATAGTAAGAAATTTTTAAGTATTAGTCCTTTATCTCTCATTTTTGTCCAAATGATCTATTTAGTGGAACTGCACACAAACACTGATAATAATTATGTTGTAGCAGCCAAATATCAATTTAACTGCTAATTTCCAAAACCACTTAATTGCTGGAATAAGTAAATTTGCTCAAAACTACGTACACGAATGTAAACATTTACATCTTTCTTCTTAAATTTTCTTCAACCAAGAAAAAAAAAAGGTAGGACTGTAGTACTTTAAAAGCCAGGCAGGCAGCTCTTTCTCTGCAGGTAACTGCGCCTTGAAGTAAGCAGGATAACACATCACACCACATCTCACAGAATGTCAGTCTCAAAATTCATCTTGTGATAGCACAACAGGTAATTTCTCAATCAGATTTTCTCCTCGCCTCACCCAAATAGGGAGATTAGAAATAAGCATCAGATGCTTTGATACTGCGACTATACAATCTTCACCAGGCAGCAAAAGGTAAAGTGGTCTAAAGGTGTGTAATTCATTTTATTATAATTACATTTTGTTGCCTGTGGCTTCTCCTATAATTAAAAGCACAGTGTAAGTATTAAACAAGAGCTGTGAGAAAATGTCAGATCCCTCACCAAAGAAACATCAAATTAGAGTAGGGGAGACTGTCAAAAGTTTGCTCCCTGAGTGAATACCAGAATATTTGGAGGAATATATGCACTCTAAAGTTGTAAAATGGAATCATCTGTGCCAAAATTTTCAAATTTTGTTCATCTTAAGTCAAATGGGAATATAAAAAAAAGACTGCCAGGCACATCTCTAGTGTTTCATATTTTAATATTTGTTGAATGAATAAATGAATATAAAAATGTCATAACTTGAGTCAGATTGGTATGCTCTCAGAGGCAAAATACTTCCAAGTATTTGGAATTGAATTCCTTTTCAAGTTAATACCAGCACCTATAAGACTATATTTTGCTCACATTACTTTACCATCGAACTTTACCACTGAACTTCAAACAAGGGAGACACTAATTTTAGAAAACCCAGGGCAGAGACAACCAATACTCCTTTCTTAGTGGCAGCAAAAGGTTGGCAAACAGGAATATTCAGAAGACATGCACTAGTCTGAAGAAATGCTAGGCGCTCAAAACACTGGCAGGAATAAAAGTATTTGCCCCAGAAAACATTTAATTAACAGCTAAACAATATCTATAATAATGAAAATCATTTACTTCTTAAAAATCAAATGTCACCTTGCCAAATATCTTGCAAGCAATACATTCTCTGCCCTATCCATTCCTCATACTCCTTCCCCTCTAATTCATGAAGAGAAAGAAGCAAGGGTTGCTTATGTTTGTATCTCACAGAATTTAATAATAAATGGCTAGTCTGTATATCTCTGGACTACTGAAGTGATTTTTTTTCTTACCTGACCTCTCTGCAAACCTCTCTTAAACCATGTTCCACATTGAAGTCAGCTGGTTTAGACTCATTTTAACCAGTGTTCTCCAACACAGTGGACAGGTAAACTCTAGGGTCAGTGGTTATATTCTTTAAATAATTTTCATTTAATTACTTTAAACTATTGCATTTCCTCACTTAAATTGTACATGAAACAATTAGGTTTAGGCTTTAATTAGATTTCCAAGAGGCAATACAATAAGTTACTATATTAAATGTTCCCATCTTGGTGCTAAGCACCTCAAGTAACCTATGCTCTCTATGTACCAGCTGCACCATCATCACATTTTACTTAAAAATTAATAAGTGGCATTGCCCACCTGTTTTTGAAGGCCGAAACAGATGCTATGCTGTGTTGCACAATCCCCCCCCACCCTTAACAATCAATGCACTTATTTACCCAGATGCTGGGATTTGTTCTATTGACTGTTTATAGCTCACAGCCAAGTCTTTACCTAGACATTACCCTCATCCAAAAGGTGCTTCCTTGCCCAAGGTCATGCCCCCTCCCTGAGACAAATTTGCGTCCACAGCTCACCAAAGCAACTGCCATTTACTCAGCCTCTTATTTCAGGATTCTATTATCTCCACTGTTGTCAAGAAGCCCAGTTCTATAAACAGCATTGCCTACCAGTAGTTCTGGCCCACAGAGAAGAAAGATTCCAAGGGATGCTGGCACCCTTCTCAGCAGAATATTCCCAATTGCTTTGGTGAATGAAGTGTCTTCTGGAGCCTCTTGCAGGAACATAGTTGGCTGGTGACTTTTTTTTTAACTTTCTGTAGTATATTCACACCTGCATGCCCACTTTCTCTGAGCCTTTTCTATCATCTACCATGGTGATGCTAGGGTTTCTAGCCTGGTCCACCAACACATTATGCCATATAACCACCTCAGACCAAGGAACCCACTTTGTGGAAAAAGAAGGGAGGCAGTGGACATATGGCCAAGAAATCCACTGATCCTATCATATACTATACCACCCAGAAACTGCTGGCTTGATAATATAACTAAAGAGGCTTTTGAAGGAATACTTGTGGTACCATCTTAAAGATGATATCCTAGAAGACACAGATCCATCATCCAAGATGCAAGCATACCATAAATAAATGACCGTTATGGTGCTGTGTTCCCAGCTCTTAGCAAACATGGGTCAGGGGAACAAGGGATAAAAGCAGAAGTGGCCCACTTACCATCATTCCCAGGGATTTACTTGGGGAAATGTGTGCTTCCTGTGCTACAACTCCAGATTCTGTGCATTTATAGGTCTTGCTTCCACCGGGGGATATAACAAGAATTCCATTAAATTTTAAGCTACATATTCTGCCTAGTCGTTGGGGTTTCTTGTGCCAAAAAGACTAACAGGCAAGGAGGAGAGTCACTAGCCTGGTGGGATAATTTATTCTGATCATCAAGGTTAGTTACAGAATAATAGAGGCAGAGAAGAACACATTTGGCACGCAAAAATCCACTAGGATGCTTGCCAGCACTCCCTTGCCCAATTTTGACAGTAAATGGAAAAGTGAAGGAGGCACTCTGAGAAAACAACCCCCAGGGATGGACTGGGTGACTTTACTGTGTAAGCCAACTTACCAGAAGAGGTGTTAGCTGAAGATACAAAGAACCTAGAATGACTAGTGGAAAAGGAGGATCTTGGTGCGGTGGGGTTTTGTTTTGTTTTGTTTGTTTGCATAGAACTGAGATGAGCTGCAGTAGCTGGGGCTATATAGTACATGTCTAAACTTCCTTTTGTCAATTTCTCCCAGTAAAAGAGACCAACTAGAACTCTGGAGGAGCTGTTCTCAGATGGTGTGAACTTATTATATGGGTCAAATGGATTTGAGTGGTGCACCATGATGGATGCTATGGTACACCATCAAGATACTCCCTCAGGACCCAGTCACTCATTTCCCCAGCAGCTGGTAATGTTTCCCACTGAGGGTTCGCAGATGAGTCCTTCCCTAGGAATTTTTACCTACTCATAGGAACTGCCTCATCCAAGATTATCCCATCACACTTTCAGGACTCTGAAAGAAATTCAATGCTCCCTTGTAACTGGCTGAGGTCTTGTCTGCAACTGTATCGTTGTTTAATTTCTTCCTCTGCTCAGTCCTCATTTTTTCCCTTCTCTCATAGAACCTGTTGCCAAAAGCACTCCACAACAAACTCTCTGCACACAAGGGTCTGTTTTGCAGAGAGGTCTGTTTCTTGAGGAATCCAACAAAGGCAACGATGTGATCACCACAGTACCATACAGTTTGTATTTTATAGTTTACAGAGCATTTGTTACTTCATGACATTCTCACCACAATTCCAGGAGGTAGGATGAGAAGGTACTGTTATTCCCACTTTGTAAATGATAAAACTCAGTTTCAAAGAGTTTATATTAGTAATTTCCCAAGCACACAGAAACATTATTTATTTATATTCTATCTCATTTCAGAAAAATAGTTAAGTGACCCAGATTTATGTAAGAATAGTTAGGACTAAAGTATGGGTCATCTGAGGGCAAGTATTCTTATTTCTACTTCAGTGAACCAAAAAATAGTAATATGATTTATACAACAGAAGTGACCACTTATTCATTCAGAATGACCATTAATTCATTCCAAATAATTACATAATAACCAAAATCAACATCACTTAGAATTGTTAATCCTTTTTTCAAAAAGGAGCAGATAAATCAAAATGAGTTGGCCCTGAACTAAATTTGAGAATCTTTTAAACTGACTTTCCTGCATTGCTCTGGGTAGCATTAAACATTCTTAAAGATATAAATCACCCCAGAGCACAACATGAGGTTGCATATACGTGAGGCCAGATGATCATCATCCATCTGGACAATGTCTGCCCATCTCTCAGAGGCACCCCTGCCCAATGTTGGCCAGAGCGTACTCTCTATATATCTATTCAGTATTTTGAGTCAGACCACTTTCAGCATAATATCTAATGTGGTGAAAACATTCAGACTTTTTATGTAATGAAATGATAAATAGACAGTTAATTTTAATTTATATAGATGCCCTCTTTAAAGGAGAACTTTCTGGACCTCTGTCATTATCTATAAGCATCACATTTTTGCTTGACAAGCATCTGGAAAATATGCCTGTAGGAGTGCTGTGCCTCTCACTGTTTGGCTGTAGAAAGCTACATTCCTTCCAGTACCTTTGATATAGCAAAAACTGGTATGGAACTACTCCTCCTAGAATGGGTTCAGAACTCAAAGCACATTTTCTAAGGTTATAGCATACTTTTAATTGGCATTTTTGTGATGAATCTCAATCCTATATTGTATTTGATTTTTAAAAACAAACAAAAGATACTTTGCATCAAGCCCATTGAATAAGGCAAGGGTACTAATATAATCTGCCAAGGTCCTATGAGGAACTTCTCAAAACTGTTAATTCTGTGAGTAGCATAGGAATAGAAGTCACAGGTCTAGAAGTCCTCAGAAAGGAAAACTGTCCCCTTAATGAAAATGGGCCCCTTACTAGTCTGCTTAATAATGTGTCGAAAGGAAAGCTCATCTCTTCTCTCCCTGCCTGGATCCCCAGTGGTATTGACAATTAAGTCAAGGGAAATGGAGTAAAAGTTATTTAGTCCCCTCACTCACGTATAAATAAAAGAGTAGCCATTCAATAGGACTTCTAGTTACTCTTTTATAATGGATTCGTAAGGACTTTGAAAAATTCTGGAACATTTGTCACTTCTCCCTTTTTATTTCTATTACTTCCTTTATGCTTTCCTAAAGCAAGGGGAATAGCAGTAGGAGAATAGCAAAGGGTAGGAAGGTTTGTGGAAAAAAAGGAAATCCAAGGATTATACCCAGGTGAAAGCAGCAACCAAAAGATGGGCCAACAGGTTTACTCCCGAGCCTGGTAGAAAGCAAGGAAGCAGGTGGGGAGAGGGGAAAGGAGGGAGCATGGGAGGGATGGAAACATTTTTGAAAACAAGGTCTCTATCTACTAATTCTCAATGATCTTCCATTTACACTCAGCAGCATGCTGTGCAAATACTGGGTGCTTGATACATCTTTTCCTGTGACTTAAAATTTAATGCTAGAAATGTGTATTCAATGTCTCTAAAACTATCACGATCTATGTAGCTAATGTAAAAGGTCTTCATCAGAACACATTTTTCACAAATTTCTACAGTCTCTTTCTGTAGCTCATCTATTAGAAGACAGCATGAAACCACTCTGATCAAGTTTGATCAACCTGTGTTCTTTCTTCCACACTGTAGCAAATCATTCATTTGATGAGTTAGGGAGTCAACCAAGCACTTGGTTGTAACATATCTTAAAAGTAACTTAGGCAAGACCTTCAAGATGGTGGAGGAGTAAGACATGGAGATCACGTTCCTCCCCACAAATACATCAGAAATACATCTACATGTGGAACAAATCCTACAGAACACCTACTGAACGCTGGCAGAAGACCTCATACGTCCCAAAAGGCAAGAAAATCCCCAAGTACCTGGGTAAGGCAAAAGAAAAAAGGAAAAACAGAGACAAAAGAATAGGGACGGGACCTGCACCTCTGGGAGGAAGCTGTGAAGGAGGAAAGGTTTCCACACACTAGGAAGCCCCTTCGTGGGCAGAGACCATGGGTGGTGGAGGGGGGAAGCTTCGGAGACACAGAGGAGAGCACAGCAGCAGGGGTGTGGAGGGCAAAGCAGAGAGATTCCCGCACAGAGGATCAGTGCTGACCAGCTCTCACCAGCACGAGAGGCTTGTCTGCTCACCCGCCGGGACGGGCGGGGGCTGGGGGCTGTGGCTCCGGATTCGGTCAGGTCCCAGGGAGACGACTGGGGCTGGCGGCGTGAACACAGCCTGAAGGGGGCTAGTGCGCCACAGCTAGCTGGGAAGGGGTCCGGGAAAAAGTCTGGAACTGCCTAAGAGGCAAGAGACCATTGTTTCAGGGTGCGCAAGGAGAGGGGATTCAGAGCATCACCTAAACGAGCTCCAGGGACAGGCGCGAGCCGCGGCTATCAGCACAGATCCCAGAGACGGGCATGAGACACTAAGGCTACTGCTGCCGCCACCAAGAAGCCTGTGTGAGAGCACAGGTCACTATCCACACCTCCCCTCCCGGGAGCCTGTGCAGCCAGCCACAGCCAGGGTGCCGGGATCCAGGGAAAACTTCCCCGGGAGAACGCACGGCGCACCTCAGGCTGGTGCAACGTCACGCCAGCCTCTGCCGCCACAGACTCGCCCCGCATTCCATACCCCCCCCTCCCCCCCGCCTGAGTGAGCCAGAGCCCCCGAATCAGCTGCTCCTTTAACCCCGTCCTCTCTGAGCGAAGAACAGACGCCCTCAGGCGACCTACACAAAGAGGCAGGGCCAAATCCAAAGCTGACCCCCAGGAGCTGTGCAAACAAAGAAGAGAAAGGGAAATCTCTCCCAGCAGCCTCTGGATCAGCGGATTAAACCTCCACAGTCAACTTGATGTATCCTGCATCTGTGGAATACCTGAATAGACAACGAATCATCCCAAAATTGAGTCAGTGGACTTTGGGAGCAAATGTAGACCTGGGGTTTGCTTTCTGCATCTAAATTTGTTTCTGGTCTTATGTTTATCTTAGTTTAGTATTTAGAGTTTATTGTCATTGGTAGATTTGTTAATTGATTTGGTTGCTCTCTCTTTTTTTTTTATATAGAGATATATATATTTGTTTTCCTTTTTCTCTTTTTGTGAGTGTGTATGTGTATGCTTCTTTGTGTGATGTTGTCTGCACAGTTTTGCTTTTACCATTTCTCCTAGGGTTTTGTCTGCCCGGGTTTTTGTTTGTTTTTAAGTATAGTTTTTAGCACTTGTTATCATTGGTGGATTTGTTCTTTGGTTTGGATGCTCTCTTCTTTATTTTCTTTTTTTTTAATTCTTTTTTATTATTTTCAATTTTTTATTTTAATGATTTTATTTTATTTTTTTCCTGATTTCTTTTCTTCTCACTTTTCTTCTGAGCCATGTGGCTGACAGTGTCTTCGTGCTCCAACTGGATGTCAGGGCTGTGCCTATGAGGTTGGAGAGCAGAGTTCAGGACATTGGTCCACCCAGACGTCACAGTTCCACATAATATCAAATGGCGAAAGCTCTCCCAGAGATCTGAATCTCAATGCTATAATGCATCTCCACTCAATGATCAGCAAGTTATACTGCTGGATACCTCATGCCAAACAACAAGCAAGAAAAGAACACAACTCCTCCAATTAGCAGAGAGGCTCCCTAAAATAATAAGGTCACAGACACACCAAAACACACCACCAGACACAATCCTTCCACCAGAAAGACAAGATCCAGCCACATCCACCAGAACACAGGCACCAGTCCCCTCCACCAGGAAGCCTACACAAACTACTGACCAACCTTAGCCACTGGGGGCAGACACCAAAAACAACAGGAACTACAAACGTGCAGCCTGCATAAAGGAGACCCCAAACACAGTAAGTTAAGCAAAATGAGAAGACAGAGAAACACACAGGAAATGAAGGAGCAAGGTAGAAACCCACCAGACCAAACAAATGAAGAGGAAATAGGCAGTCTGCCTGAAAAAGAACTCAGAGTAATGATAGGAAACATAATCCAAACTCTTGGAAACAGAATGGAGAAAACACAAGAAATGTTTAATAAGAACCTAGAAGAACTAAAGAGCAAACAAACAATGATGAACACAATAAATGAAATTTAAAATTCTCTAGAAGGAATCAGTAGCAGAATAAATGAGGCAGAAGAGCAGATAAGTGACCTGGAAGATAAAATAGTGGAAATAAATACAGCAGAGCAGAAAAAAGAATGAAAAGAACTGAGGACAGTCTCAGAGGTCTCTGGAACAACATTAAACACACCAACATTCAAATTATAGGGGTCCCAGAGGAAGAAGAGAAAAAGAAAGGGTCTGAGAAAATATTTGAAGAGATTTTCCTTTCCCTAATACGGGAAAAGAAATAGGCAATCAAGTCCAGGAAGAACAGAGAGTCCCATACAGGATAAATCCAAGGAGAAACATGACAACACACATATTAATCAAACTATCAAAAATTCAATATAAAGAAAAAATAATAAAAGCAGCAAGGGAAAAAGAACAAATAACATACAAGGGAATCCCCATAAGGATAACAGCTGATCTTTCAGCAGAAACTCTGCAAGCCAGAAGGGAGTGTAAGGACATATTTAAAGTGATGAAAGGGAAAAACCTACAACCAAGATTACTCTACACAGCAAGGATCTCATTCAGATTTGATGGAGAAATTAAAACCTTTACAGACAAGCAAAAGCTAAGAGAATTCAGCACCACCAAACCAGCTTTACAACAAACACTAAAGGAACTTCTCTAGGCAGGAAACACAAGAGAAGGAAAAGACCTACAATAACAAATGCAAAACAATTAAGAAAATGGTAACAGGAAGGTATTGAAAGGTATTGAAAACTACCTTAAATGTAAATGGATTAAATGCTCCAATAAAAAGAAACAGACTGGCTGAATGGATACAAAAACAAGACCTGTATATATGCTGTCTACAAGAGATCCACTTCAGACCTAGGGACAGATACAGACTGAATGTGAGGGGATGGAAAAAGATATTCCATGCAAATGGAAATCAAAAGAAAGCTGGATTAGCAATTCTTATATCAGACAAAATAGAATTTAAAATAAAGACTAATACAAGAGACAAAGAAGGACACTACATAATGATCAAGGGATCAATCCAAGAAGAAGATATAACAATTGTAAATATTTATGCACCCAACATAGGAGCACCTCAATACATAAGGAAAATGCTAACAGCCATAAAAGGGGAAATCAACAGTAACACAATCATAGTAGGAGATATTAACACCCCACTTTCACCAATGGACAGATCATCCAAAATGAAAATGAATAAGGAAACACAAGCTTTAAATGATACATTAAATAAGATCAACTTAATTGATATTTATAGGACATTCCATCCAAAAACAACAGAATACACTTTCTTATCAAGTGCCCATGAAACATTCTCCAGGATAGATCATATCTTGGGTCACAAATCAAGACGTGGTAAATTTAAGAAAATTGAAATCGTATCAAGTACCTTTTCTGACCACAACGCCACAAGACTAGATATTAATTACAGGAAAAAATCTGTAAAAAAGAAAAACACATGGAGGCTAAACAATACACAACTAAATAACCAAGAGTTCACTGAAGAAATCAAAGAGGAAATCAAAAAATACCTAGAAATAAATGACAATGAAACAAAATGGCCCAATACCTATGGGACGCAGCAACAGCAGTTCAAAGAGGGAAGTTTATAGCAATACAATCCTACTTAAAGAAACAAGAAACATCTCAAATAAACAACCTAACCTTCCACCTAAATCAATTAGAAAAAGAAGAACAAAAACCCTGAAGTGAGCAGAAAAAAAGAAATCTTAAAGATCAGATCAGAAATAAATGAAAAAGAAATGAAGGAAACAATAGCAAAGAACTAAAAGCTGGGTCTCTGAGAAGATAAGCAAAATTGATAAACCATTAGCCAGACTCATGAAGAAAAAAAGGGAGAAGACTCAAATCAACAGAATTAGAAAAGAAAAAGGAGAAGTAACAACTGACACTGCAGAAATACAAAGGATCATGAGAGATTGCTACAAGCAACTATATGCTAATAAAATGGACAACCTGGAAGAAATGGACAAATTCTTAGAAAAGCACAGTCTTCTGAGACTCAAGCAGGAAGAAATAGAAAATATAAACAGACCAATCACAAGCACTGAAATTGAGACTGTGACTAAAAATCTTCCAACAAACAAAAGCCCAGGACCAGAGGGCTTCACAGGTGAATTCTATCAAACATCTAGAGAAGAGCTAACTCCTACCTTCTCAAACTCTTCCAAAATATAGCACAGGGAGGAACACTCCCCAACTCATTCAATGAGGCCACCATCACCCTGATACCAAAACCAGACAAAGATGTGACAAAGAAAACTACAGGCCAATAGCAGTGATGAATATAATAAAGGCCATATATGACAAACCCACAGCCAACAGAGTACTCAATGGTGAAAAACTGAAACTATTTCCACTAATATCAGGAACAAGACAAAGTTGTCCACTCTCAGCACTATTATTCAACATAGTTTTGGAAGTTTTAGCCACAGCACTCATAGAAGAAAAAGAAATAAAAGGAATCCAAATCAGAAAAGAAGAAGTAAAGCTTCACTGTTTGCGGATGACATGATACCATATGCAGAGAATCCTAAAATTGTTACCAGAAAACTACCAGAGCTAATCAATGAATTTGGTAAAGTAGCAGGATACAAAATTCATGCACAGAAATCTCTTGCATTCCTATACATTAATGATGAAAAATCTGAAAGAGAAATTAAGGAAACACTCCCATTTACCATTAGAACAGAAAGAATAAAACACCCAGGAATAAACCTACCTAAGGAGACAAAAGACCTGTATGCAGAAGAGTATAAGACACTGATGAAAGAAATTAAAGATAATACAAACAGATGGAGATGTATACCATGTTCTTGGATTGGAAGAATCAACACTGTGAAAATGACTATACTACCCATAGCAATCTACAGATTCAGTGCAATCCCTATCACACTACCAATGGCATTTTTCACAGAACTATAACAAAAAATTTCACAATTTTTATGGAAACATGAAAGACCCCGAATAGCCAAAGTAATAATTGAGAAAGAAAAACGGAGTTGGAGGAATCAGGCTCCTGTACTTCAGACTATACTACAAAGCTACAGTAATCAAGAAAGTATGGTACTGGCATGAAAACAGAAACATAGATCAATGGAACAGTATAGAAAGCCCAGAGATAAAGCCATGCACCTATGGTCACCTCATTTTTGATAAAGGAGGCAAGAATATACAGTGGAGAAGAGACAGCCTCTTCAATATGTGGTGCTGGGAAAACTGGACACCTACATGTAAAAGAATGAAATTAGAACACTCCCTAACACCATACACAAAACATAAACTCAAAATGGATTAAAGACCTAAATGTAAGGCCAGACACTATAAAACTCTGTGAGGAAAACATAAGCAGAACTCTCTGTGACATAAATCACAGCAAGGTCCTTTTTGACCCACCTCCTAGAGAAAGGGAAATAAAAACAAAAATAAACAAATGGGACCTAATGAAACTTAAAAGCACTTGCACAGCAAAGGAAACCATTAACAAGACAATAAGACAACCCTTAGAATGGGAGAAAATATTTGCAAATGAAGCAACTGACAAAGGGTTAATCTCCTAAATATACAAGCAGCTCATGCAGTTCAATATCAAAAAAACAAACAACCCAATCCAAAAATGGGCAGAAGATCTAAATAGACATTTCTCAAAAGAAGATATACATATTGCCAACAAACACATGAAAGGATGCTCAACATTACTAATCATTAGAGAAATGCAAATCAAAACTACAATGAGGTATCACCTCACACCAGTCAGAATGGCTATCATCAAAAAATATACAAACAGTACATGCTGGAGAGGGCGTGGAGAAAAGGGATCATTCTTGCACTGTTGGTGGGAATGCAAATTGGTACAGCCACTATGGAGAACAGTATGGAGGTTCCTTAAAAAACTAAAAGTAGAACTACCGTACTACCCAGCAACCCCACTACTGGGCATATACCCTTAGAAAACCATAATTCAAAGAGTCATGTATCACAATGTTCATTGCAGCTCTATTTACAATAGCCAGGACATGGAAGCAACCTAAGTGTCCATTGACTGATGAATGGAGAAAGAAGATGTGGCACATACATACAATGGAATATTACTCAGCCATAAAAGGAAACAAAATTGAGTTATTTGTAGTGAGGTGGATGGACCTAGAGTCTGTCATACAGAGTGAAGTAAGTCAAAAGGAGAAAAACAAATACTGTATGCTAACACAGATATATGGAATCTAACAAAAGAAAAAAAATGGTTCTGAGGAACCTAGGGGCAGGAAAGGAATAGAGACACAGATGTAGAGAATGGACTTGAGGACACGGGGAGGGGGAAGAGTAAGCTTGGACGAAGTGAGAGAGTGCCACGGACATATATACACTACCAAATGTAAAAGAGATAGCTAGTGGGAAGCAGCTGCATAGCACAGGGAGATCAGCTCGATGCTTTGTGACACCTAGATGGGTAGAATACTGAGGATGGGAGGGAGATGCAAGAGGGAGGAGATATGGGGATATATGTAAATGTATAGCTGATTCACTTTGTTATACAGCAGAAGGCAACACACCATTGTAAAGCAATTATACTCTAATAAAGATGTTTAAAAAAAAGTAACTTAGGCATATCAATGCACACTCATGAAAATTACTTATAGGTTCTATTCCATAAAATTTCTAGATATTAAACTATTAAACAGTTGTACATTAGAGATGAGGTGGGGAACAGATGTGCATGTTCACCAGAGGTTGATGCAAAAGGATAATGGTTCTTGTATTGACATGCAGCTAAGCTTCCAGTTGCTAAATTAGCTGCTTCACATATTTCTAACTTGCTATGTCAGGGTTAGTGGGCTAAGACACAGCAATGTCCATACACTTCTTCTCTGACCCAATTCTGTCTTTACTTCATAATTTTGTTTTGAAACAAACAGAAACTAACAGTTACTGCCAAAGTTAAGGGCAAAAAAATTACTAAGTTTTGAATCATTACTTATTACATCTTGAAATAAATCTCCAAGGAAGATAGCTCAGTCACGTATATCAGTTTCATTTTCAGATGCTTATTTTACTAATTTTGGTAGTTTATATTCAAATTTTTCTTCCAAGATTCCAGAAGAAAAAACAAAAACCTCAAGAAACAATGATGGGGCTTCCCTGGTGGCGCAGTGGTTGAGAGTCTGCCTGCCGATGCAGGGGACATGGGTTCGTGCCCTGCTCCGGGAAGATCCCACATGCCGCGGAGCAGCTGGGCCCATGAGCCATGGCCGCTAAGCCTGTGCGTCCGGAACCTGTGCTCCAAAACGGGAGAGGCCACAACAGTGAGAGGCCCACATACCGCAAAAAAAAAGAAAAAGAAAAAGAAACAATGATGACACTAACTTACAAACTTACAGTAGACAGGGTGAAACTTTCTTAATACAGTACACGATTTTTAAACAATATTGGAACCAAATGGAGGTATACAAATAGTTTCAAATTATCTCAATAAACATTAATACTTTGTCAAAGTTCCTAAATTCCTAGAACATGAAACGTGTTTGTTTTGTATTAGATTTTTCAATCCACAGAAACATATGTAGCACTTAATTAAATCTTAATTCTTAGGTGCTTTCAGGAAATTTTGTTGAAATAAGAAAGATTTTAGATAGTTACTGGTTGAATTCTATGGGATTTGGGAATATCACTGAACCCTATTCATTAAAACCCAAACTGTTCTAATTCTACCCCATCCCAAAGGCTCAAGTTTTACAAAATCACATTTATATTTGGATATTTTTTATATTAGCTTACTTATCCTCTAAATAAGTGTTGTAACCCAGTTAATACAGTTAGTCTGTATAATAATGAAATTATTACACTTCAGATTTCAAATATATTTACAGATAGTTCCCTTAGTCTTTGAGATGAATATTTATCATCTAAGGAGAGACAACACAAACTTCTTTCCTATTTGTGGAGAATTCTCAGTTGGTTATAATACTGGCAGGATAGAGTATCCCAGCACTAACATGGGAGCTTAAGGAAGGAGGTATATCCTATCGCTGGGATCCAGGACAAAATCCTGGGAAGTAGGCTCAGCTACTTCGATATCTGATATTCTTCCTCAAGACTTTGGATCTTGGGAGAAGAATGTGAAGACATTGGACGAGTTTAGAAATCAGTCCTATGAGGTGACCCAGGTTGTGGTTTCTGCTGTCTGTGGTCACTGCCTGTTTTCTAAGCCAGGCTCTCTACCTTTGTCTGAAACTGTGAGCTACCTAACATTTATAAATTTCCTTTCAACTTAAATTATCCAGTTGATTTTTATTACTAGCAACCAAGAGCATAGGCTTAGAAAACGACCCGGTTTTTTGAAAAAATCATCTTTCATACTGTTTTCTTTTTTACATGTTGGAATAGTATTAAAGTGGTCCTCAAGCATCTTCCTTTGACCACTTGGGAATTACAGGCTCTACCCCATTGGACTTGGTAGATAAAAATTGAACATCGAGCTCAACTTAAGTACTCAATTATTCCTTCACTCTTCAGTTCATTAGCTTTTATTTTCTAAATGTGGTGTTTTTATATACTGCGTATAAGAAGCCTATGTATATCAGAAGCTTATATGGTTTTTATTTTTTCCTATTTTAACAGAAAAGTATTTAAGATTGTCCACATTTTCTCCTGCAGATTTTGTGTTACTTCGATAATAATGAAGTTTCTACACTCTGCCTTTACTCCCTGGTTCGTTCCCTCAATATTTTTTCATGAATTTTGCAATGGATTTCTGCTTCATTGCTCTTAATGATCTTTATTTCACTTCTCCATTAATTGCCATTAAAATAACATTCCCTAAGTCATGTTCCAAAGAAGTTTCCATAAATAAGTGTAGTTAACACTGAGTTAACTAAACAAAGTTAAACAAGTTGTTCTCTGCAACCCTTCTCAGAGCCTTAGTACACTAAAATGTGCTTTGTGAATCTCTAAGAAGAAGATACAAATTGAAGTGTTTCCTAAGATTGCTTGCTCTTGGGACCCATTTTGCCCAGAGCAATTTCCAATATGATTCCGCAGAGTATGGTTTTTAAAAATGCCATACTGGAGAAACCTTTCTAGAATACAGATAGGATCATATATTCTTCTGGATTAAAATTCTTCAGTGGTGTTTCATCACCTACTGTAGTAGGGGGTCAGCAACTACAGCCTGTGGGTTAAATCCGAAATAGAGTCTGTTTTTGTACAATGTGTCAGCTAAGAATAGTTTTTACATTTTTTTAATGTTTGGAAAAGAGCAGTTATATTTCATGACATGTAGAAATTATTTTAAATTCAAATTTCAGTGTTCAGTTTTTAAAGCGCATCTGTGTTCATTCACATATTGTCCATGGCTGTTTTAATGGTACAATGACAAAGTTGTCCTTGTTATAGAGACTGTATGGACTACAAAACTAAAATATTTACTACCTGGCTTATTGCAGAAAAAGTATGCTGACCCCTATACTACAGGATAAAGTATAAACCCCTTAGTAAACAAAACACCCTTTAAAATCCAACCCATGCCTGCCTACTCAGACTAATCTCCCACACCCCTCTATCTGTGTTTGAAACCCCAAAGAACTGCTTGAAGTTACACTATCTCACGTTTCCAAGTTTTTACATCTGGTGCTCCCTTTTCCCAAATCCCCTATCCACCCCCTCCTCAAACCCTTGACAAGTTTATACCCCTCTTTCAAAGTGTTCCAGCCTCAGACTGTGTTATCCTAAGTAAGAGAATTGCCTTAACACCTTTCACTCTCTTCTCCTTTATTTCCATGTACTGTCAAGTACTTGATTTATAAATACCTGATTAGTACTTTTTCATTGGATCACGAGTTCCTGGAGGACAGAAATATTATCTTTTCACCTGGGTATCCCCAGCGCCTAACATAATCATTGACGCAAATAACAACTGTAATGGGGAAAAGGAAGGAGAGAAAGGGAGGAAGGGGGAAAAAAGGAAAAGGTGAAAGGAAGAAGAAAGGGCAAAGGGAACAAGAGAGAAAAAGGAAAAAAAAGATGAAGGAGCAGAGAGTTTTTTGCTTCAGAGTACAGTTAATTTGCTAGTGCAAAAATTTACTTATCCAGAATTTAATTCTGCCCCTGAATAATTTATAATTAGAAAATTTGAAGGGGGCTATTTTAGATACTAAAGTATATATATATA
>NW_006775202.1:113081-138230 GCF_000442215.2 Lipotes vexillifer | reverse complement strand
CGTTACGCGTGCCTCTCACTGTTGTGGCCTCTCCCGTTGCGGAGCATAGGCTCCGGACGCACAGGCTCAGCGGCCATGACTCACGGGCCCAGCCGCTCCGCAGCATGTGGGATCTTCCCGGACCAGGGCACGAACCCATGTCCCCTGCATCGGCAGGCAGACTCTCAACCACTGCATCACCAGGGAAGCCCAAGGATATTTATTAAATATAGATATATATTGACAAAATACATATTTACAATGCAACATTAATGACCATTTTTTATTTTTCTTTACATATGAAGACTTTTTATCAGTTTTTTAAAGACCTCATATTTTGGGACTTCCCTGGTGGTCCAGTTGTTAGGACTCCACACTCCCATCTCAGGTGGCACAGGTTCGATCCCTGGTCAGGGAACTAAGATGCCACATGCCAAGCAGTGAGGCAAAAAAAAGTAAAAACAAAACAAAAAACCAAAAGACCCCTCATATTTTGTCTCTAATCTTTTGAAACATAAAGGAGTCTTCTGGGTTAACATTTAATCATGCTTATTAGTTTAGGTTATACATAATCCTTAAAATTTTCATAGAGCTTTTGACACAGGGATTGAAACAGAGTGTTAACCAGTTTTTAACAAATTCACAAAATGTTTTTTTTAAAAGAGATACTGGGTACTTAAAGAACAAAATTTGGAAGGCATGTTTTTCCTGTAACGACAAAAACATTTTAATTTCATATCAAAAGGAGATTTCTCATAGTTTACCAGCCTCAAAGCACTATATTTTGGCTTTTCTCAAAAAAACCATTTCACCAGAGGTTTCTAGGTTCTTTTTTTAAAATAAATTTATTCATTGAATTTATTTATTTATTTATTTTGGCTGCATTGGGTCTTTGTTGCTGCATGCGGGCTTTCTCTAGTTGCGGCGAGCGAAGGCTATTCTTCGTTGTGGTGTGCGGGCTTCTCATTGCCGTGGCTTCTTTTGCTGCAGAGCATGGGCTCTAGGCACGCAGGCTTCCGTAGTTGCAGCAGGCGGGCTCAGTAGCTGTGGCTCGCGGGCTCTAGAGAGCAGGCTCATTAGTTGTGGCATGTGGGTTTAGTTGCTCCGCATGTGGGGTCTTCTCGGACCAGGGCTTGAACCCGTGACCCCTGCATTGGCAGGTGGATTCTTAACCACTGTGCCACCAGGGAAGCCTGTTTCTAGGTTCTTATGTACACATTTGTGCCTTCATAGATAAGTTTACTGACTACACTTACTGGAAAATAGCCCTTCCAAAAAGGGAATGTAAATTTCACACTGAAAAGTTTCATACATTTTTAAAGGAATTTCAGTACAGAATTCTTTAAATTATTGATTTAAGTGGCCAAGCTTTTTAAAATAAAGTTTCCAAATACCATGTAACTAAAAGATCACTTTGATACGGAATTAGAAATTTTAGGCAAAGAATAGCAATGCCCCAAACTGCACATACATAAGAAGAAACTATTCAGCATTTCTGCATGACTATGCATGACCTACCTTGGTAGGCATTGCTCCATAGAACCATCTTAAGACTCAAAGTCTCTTGGCCCAGCGGCAGCCTCTGTGTACCATATTTTTCAGACCTTGGGAATGAGCAGGAATACTTACATGCACGTCAGAGCATAGCATGGTAATAAGACATGTTCAATGAGAAAACACCAGAACTTTACACATCTGGCATTTTCTCAACATGTTTTCCTGACAGAAGCTCAAATACAGTATTTTTCAGTTAAATCAGATACTTGGAAATCCCAAGTTTATTTATAAATTAAAATGTCAGTTTTCTAATAGGATTTATTGAAATGTCAAAATGTTTCTTCCCACAGTTAAATTATACCTTCCCTAAACTAGGAAGTAATACTCCTGGATGTGTTCATGAGGACATACAGAAAATGAAGCAAAGCACAAAAGTCCATCACTTCTGATAATTATGTACGTGAAAACACTTGTAAACTAGCTTGCTCTTAACTCAGACAACAAACATACTCCTTAGCATTTCTCATATCATCGAGTCTTCTCACATAAAGGTTATGGTAATGAAATTCTGTAAGACAGAATTTTCAAAGAAGGTACTACGGCATAGACCAACTTCTAGAGGATGCTTAACAAAGGTGGGGGAGTGTAGTGTGGATGTAGTTGTGTCCCTTTCTTTCCAGATTGGACATCTGTCATGGTCACATTGTATCTTTATGCCATTCTTGTCACATGCTCTGAATTCCCCTGCTCTCAGAAATGATAAACCATATTTCTATGTGGTTGTAACCAATCCTAATGCTTGCTGTTTCATTCATTTGTTCAACAGATATATTTGAATCCTTTCAAAAAATACTAGGCCGGGCTTCCCTGGTGGCGCAGTGGTTGAGAGTCTGCCTGCCGATGCAGGGGACACGGGCTCGTGCCCCTGTCCGGGAAGATCCCACATGCCGCAGAGTGGTTAGGCCCGTGAGCCATGGCCGCTGAGCCTGCGTGTCCAAAGCCTGTGCTCCACTGTGGGAGAGGCCACAACAGTGAGAGGCCCGCGTACCTCAAAAAAATATATATATACACTAGGCTGAGTCACTTCCAGGACATGCAAATTGTACTCCTTGTAGAAGACATTTATCCAGAACCTTTAAAAAGTACTATAAATAAGTAGATGTATCCATATTTTACATCCAGATACAAGGGGGAAAAAAATAGTTCCAGTAAACTTTCAGGAAACTGTTAATCATATTTCTTCCAACAGTCTCCAGTTAGGCTGACAAGATAAAGCACATGGTCCATCCCACTGTTTGAAAGTATTTCTTCATTAGTGATGATGGCATGAGCAATGGAGCATGTACAGTTAGATGCCAGTGCAATAATGAAAAACAATGAATCATCACTGGAACTTTGCAAAGAAGCATATTTTGCAATTAAACCTATTTTGTTGAAGAGGAAATATCAGGATAAAGTTGTTCTGCTTTAGAATATATGCAAAATAGTCTTCTGTGATATAAAATTACAAAACAGAATACATTACAAAGAAGGCTTCCATATAACAAATTATTATGTATTCACATACTAATAGCTCATTTATTTAGTCAATAAATGCTTATTGGGTACTATCCTGTACAGGAATTGTTCAGTGGATACAATCACACTCTAATTCCTTCAAGGAGTCACAGTCTAGAAAAATGTAATGTGGCACAGTACAGCTATGGGTAAAAATCACTGATATTAGGAAGAAAAGGAAATGAGAGTATCAGAGAAGAGAAAATAAAGGTAAAATGAAAGAAAAGACATAAATAATATCATGCAATAAAAATTGAGGTCCCAAGGCTTAACTGAATTCCTGGGGCACTCAAATGACAGTAAGAAGAAAGAGAGAGACAGAGAGAGAGATTCTTTCCCCTTACTATTCTCCTATCACTTTCTCGTATTTGTCTAATTCTCTACAGAGAACCTGGACAAATTTAATCTATCCACATTTCCTTTAGACAGGCAATATGATTTCTAGCAGCATATTCAAACATAATAACAAATTCACCTACAAGGAAAACCATCAGTTTGTCATCAAGAGATTTTAGTTTTACATGAAAAGCATTTCAGTAAAATGAACTCAAAGATAGCTCTCGGCCACCAAGAGAATAGTTTAATTCACTTAAGCTTAAAATCACATATTATATACTTTTGCTCTAATTTTAAAACAGGTTTTCCTGTTTATTCATTCAGTCTAACTTCAAAACACATCTTCCAAAGTTTAGAATATAGTCATCAAGCAGATAATTATCCATTAAGACCTAACAATCCACAAAGAAGCTGTGTTCAGACTACAAAATTAGCCTCATAAGGAATTTAAATCTAAAGCAGTTATCTATTTCTCACATCAAGTCATCTTATCTAGAATCTATCTTTCAGGAAACTATTAAGATTCTTCCACCTGAATTCTCTATGCCCAGCAAACCAACTTGGTAATTAAATCATTTATTTAGGGCATGTTTAGAGTTTAACAGAACTTTGACTTTGATTACCTTTAAATGCTAGAGTTTATGTGCTTCTTTAAATTATGCTCTATCTCCATAAAGACTTTTTTTAAATAAATTTATTTATTGATGCATTGGGTCTTCGTTGCTGCGCACAGGCTTTCTCTAGTTGTGGCAAGCAGGGCCTACTCTTCCTTGTGGTGCGCAGGCTTCTCATTGCGGTGGCTTCTCTTGTTGCAGAGCACAGGCTCTAGGTGTGTGGGCTTCATTAGTTGCGGCACATGGGCTCAGTAATTGTGGCTCGTGGGCTCTAGAGCACAGACTCAGTAGTTGTGACACACGGGCTTAGTTGCTCTGTGGCATGTGGGATCTTCCCGGACCAGGGCTCAAACCCGTGTCCCCTGCATTGGCAGGGAGATTCTTAACCACTGCATCATCAGGGAAGCCCTCCGTAAAGACTTCTAAAGCCATTTAAGAGCTCCTCAACAGCCAGGATACAGCTAAACTAACTGACCATGAAATACCTATGACTATACTTCACATACAATATTATTCCATTTCCAGATAGATGTCTTTGCCACAGTAAGAATGGGGCTGAGCAAAGTATCTGAGCTGCAAAAGATCTATTCGCTTTTTTATTGAGCCTGGAAGGAAAATTTTTCTAGTGGGGTGTCATCTTCAAATTCACCAGATGCAAATGCTCGGTTTCAGACATTTGGAATTTGAAATCTCTCCCTACAGCATCACTTTTTTATTTTTATTTTTATTTTTTTTGCACTACGCGGGCCTCTCACTGCCATGGCCTCTCCCGCCGCGGAGCACAGGCTCTGGACATGCAGGCTCAGCGGCCGTAGCTCCCGGGCCCAGCCGCTCCGCAGCATGTGGGATCCTCCCGGACCGCGGCACGAACCCGTGTCCCCTGCATCGGCAGGCGGACTCCCAACCACTGCGCCACCAGGGAAGCCCTAGCATCACTTTTTAACTAATAGTACATCAACCAGCAGAAAGAGCATCTGTGCAAAAGAGCAGCACTGGAGGCAATGCTTCAATCCTGCAACAGCTCCCTGCTGGAGAAGATGCTGGAGCTGTTGGAATCCAAGGAGGCCCAGTCAACGCCATCCTACTCCCTCCCCTCAGTTCTGAGCCATTGAAAGATAAGACAAGCATACAAAGTAAATGGAAATCCAGAATACCATCCTTGTCACTAAGTGTGAGAACCAACTAGGCTTAAAAGCTCGCTGCCCTCCAAATCCAGCCGTAGGAACAGACTCCCCACAGGAAAGTTTCAGTCTGTAGAGCAAAACATTTGCACAAGTCACTGTTTTCTCTCCTCCAGAGTAGAGGGAAGGGGAAAGAAACCCCAAATGCCTTTCATTTAAGACTATTGATAGCTTAACTCCTGACAACTGGTAAATGCAGATCAATGCCGTTTCCTACCAGCCAGATAATTCAATCACCCGTGACTGGTGTGGAGTAAAAGACCTGGCATGTTTAGGGGAAATTTCTCCTCTGAGAAACTGGAAGAGTAAAGTAGTATCTCATGTCACAACTGACAAGAACCAATATACAGTGGATTTCTGTCCTGGAAGGTGGCTCCTTCCATTCACAGAATCGCACAGGCTTTACTGAGGAAGCTTAGAAGATGAGGGTCTAAAAAGAGAGGACCTCAGTCCCCCATCCTACGACCATCCCACAGAGAAGTGACTGAGGACCAGGGTGCTTTGATGCACATGCAACATGCATTCACATTCCAGGGGAAGGACACCCCCCCCCAACCCACCATGACTTCTCTCCTTAGAGGGAAAATAGATCTTTGGTGGGGGGCAGCTATTTACAGGAGTTGCATGGGGAAAGCAAGCTGCCCACCACCTGGAGACCATGTTTTCAGGTACAGCTTCTAGTGACAAAGGAAAGGAGACCACCAGTCGCCTGGGATACTAATTTTTTTTTTTTTTTTGTGTGTGTGTGTGTGTTACGCGGGCCTCTCACTGTTGTGGCCTCTCCCGTTGCGGAGCACAGGCTCTGGACGCGCAGGCTCAGCGATCACTTTTTTATTTTTATTTTTATTTTTTTTGCACTACGCGGGCCTCTCACTGCCATGGCCTCTCCCGCCGCGGAGCACAGGCTCTGGACATGCAGGCTCAGCGGCCGTAGCTCCCGGGCCCAGCCGCTCCGCAGCATGTGGGATCCTCCCGGACCGCGGCACGAACCCGTGTCCCCTGCATCGGCAGGCGGACTCCCAACCACTGCGCCACCAGGGAAGCCCTAGCATCACTTTTTAACTAATAGTACATCAACCAGCAGAAAGAGCATCTGTGCAAAAGAGCAGCACTGGAGGCAATGCTTCAATCCTGCAACAGCTCCCTGCTGGAGAAGATGCTGGAGCTGTTGGAATCCAAGGAGGCCCAGTCAACGCCATCCTACTCCCTCCCCTCAGTTCTGAGCCATTGAAAGATAAGACAAGCATACAAAGTAAATGGAAATCCAGAATACCATCCTTGTCACTAAGTGTGAGAACCAACTAGGCTTAAAAGCTCGCTGCCCTCCAAATCCAGCCGTAGGAACAGACTCCCCACAGGAAAGTTTCAGTCTGTAGAGCAAAACATTTGCACAAGTCACTGTTTTCTCTCCTCCAGAGTAGAGGGAAGGGGAAAGAAACCCCAAATGCCTTTCATTTAAGACTATTGATAGCTTAACTCCTGACAACTGGTAAATGCAGATCAATGCCGTTTCCTACCAGCCAGATAATTCAATCACCCGTGACTGGTGTGGAGTAAAAGACCTGGCATGTTTAGGGGAAATTTCTCCTCTGAGAAACTGGAAGAGTAAAGTAGTATCTCATGTCACAACTGACAAGAACCAATATACAGTGGATTTCTGTCCTGGAAGGTGGCTCCTTCCATTCACAGAATCGCACAGGCTTTACTGAGGAAGCTTAGAAGATGAGGGTCTAAAAAGAGAGGACCTCAGTCCCCCATCCTACGACCATCCCACAGAGAAGTGACTGAGGACCAGGGTGCTTTGATGCACATGCAACATGCATTCACATTCCAGGGGAAGGACACCCCCCCCCAACCCACCATGACTTCTCTCCTTAGAGGGAAAATAGATCTTTGGTGGGGGGCAGCTATTTACAGGAGTTGCATGGGGAAAGCAAGCTGCCCACCACCTGGAGACCATGTTTTCAGGTACAGCTTCTAGTGACAAAGGAAAGGAGACCACCAGTCGCCTGGGATACTAATTTTTTTTTTTTTTTTGTGTGTGTGTGTGTGTGTTACGCGGGCCTCTCACTGTTGTGGCCTCTCCCGTTGCGGAGCACAGGCTCTGGACGCGCAGGCTCAGCGGCCACGGCTCACAGGTCCAGCCGCTCCGTGGCATGTGGGATCTTCCCGGACCGGGGCACAAACCCGTGTCTCCTGCATCAGCAGGCGGACTCTCAACCACTGCGCCACTAGGGAAGCCCTGGGATACTAAATTTGAGTGTAGCCCCTCCTGTTGGGTGATGGGGGAACCTGGCTCATTGTCCAGACTACCCAAAGTGAGCTCACAGGGTCACTGTTTAAGAATTCCACTTGTCGTACCACAACTTCCCTTATTAAGGGGTATGTAAAAGAGAGAAAGTTACCAAGTCCTCCTGCTATAACTTCCAGATATTCTGAAATAGAGGTGAGCTCATATGGATGTTTAAAACATACTCGATGGAACAGCACTTAACAGGAATACTTATTCCTCTAACAACTACAGGAAGGAAAGATAATGTCTTCTTACCAATAGAAACTGATTTCCAAGTTTTTTTAATAAGGAGTTGTTCTACACACATGAAGAAACTTAATGGCAGTGAATTGGTAGATTCAACTCAGCTCTAACTGAATCAGTTGATGACTTACTGAGGGAAAATGAGATACTAGAATACTCAAAGGAGAAGAAAGCAAACTTAAAATGGGAGATCTTGACCCTGCTTTCATAACAACCTCTCCTTCAGTGGAAAGATAAAAAATTGGCACCTCTTCAAATAAAGCTCTAATATGTGGTCTAATAGAGATGTGTTTCAAAAAACAATACCTATAATACTACAAGAGAAATTTCCCATTAGCGAATGGTGGACAGTCAATGACTAACAATGAATTCTCATTATTATACTATTAAAGTGTATTTCCACCAAGCAGTAATAATCTCTTCAATTAATTAATTCTGCAATCATTTATCACAGTGTAACAGCTGCCAAAGCAGGCTAACAGTTTAGTAAAATGTAGTGCTCATTCACTTTCACACAACAGTGAGCTGCTTAGACTGTTATATAATCACAGTAACGCCATTCATACATCCTTTCAGTTACATCCATTCAGTTGTGCAAACCAGAAACCACAGAGCTGGGTCACCCAGAAGTGCCAGTTCCACAGAGAGAAATTCAAAGCAACTTCCAATGTCATTCTACCATCCTTGATTGATTTTCTGTTTTTATTTAACCCAGTTTCTGACTTTTTCTTATTCATTGAACTTTCATTGCCATCCTTTTTCCTCCATTTTGTTTTCTTTTCCCTCTTACTATTCATTATATCTGTCAAGGGTTCCAGAAGCACTGCTTGTTACATGATGAAATAATAAGAAAAAGCTGGTAGTGTCAACATCCCCTTATTACAACAGAAAAGAAGGCCCATCTAGGAGAGAACAGGTGAAATCTGTTACAGAAGGGAGGTTATGTTGATACAGCCACTATGGAGAACAGTATGGAGGTTCCTTAAAAAACTAAAAATAGAATTACCATATGACCCAGCAATCCCACTACTGGGCATATACCCAGAGAAAACCATAATTCAAAAAGACACATGCACCCCAATGTTCACTGCAGCACTATTTACAACAGTCAGGTCATGGAAGCAACCAAAATGCCCATCGACAGACGAATGGATAAAGATGTGGTACATATATACAATGGAACATTACTCAGCCACAAAAAGGAAAGAAATTGGGACATTTGTAGAGACGTGGATGGATCTAGAGACTGTCATACAGAGTGAAGTAAGTCAAAAAGAGAAAAACAAATATCGTATATTAACGCATATATGTGGAACCTAGAAAATGGTACAGATGAACCGGTTTGCAGGGCAGCAATAAAGACACAGATGTAGAGAATAAACGTATGGACACCAAGCGGGGAAAGTGGGGGGGGGGGTATTGGGAGATCGGGATTGATATATATACACTAATAGGAATAAAATGGATAACTAATAAGAACCTGCTGTATAACAAAATTTTTTTAAGTAAAAAGAAAAAGAAACCAGAGCTACCTCTCCCATAAAACACCTTCATCAAATTGAGGCCATTTGCAAAAAAAAAGGGAAGTTATGGAAAAGAAGCCTCAAAGGGGTTGAGGAAGAAACTGTGTACATGCGTCAGACCCTTCACTTCTACCGGCAGAGCTGAAGACAGAAAGCAAAAATTGCTAAGCCAGGAATGCATAAAAGGGTCCCAGTCCTGCTGCACATCAAACAAATATTGTATAAACATTTTTAGAGCAGCCTTCCCTTGCTCCAAACAAGCAAAAACCTAGGCTTAAAAGTATTCTGTGGCTCTGCCTAGCTCTGCTCCAGGAACACTGGCCTGCTGTAGAGGGCTTTTGGAAATTCTGGGAATATGGACAAAAATTGACTTTAAAACATGAGTGGTGTGATAATTCTTAAAGAATTATGAGTAAAACTTATCCTCCTCATTTCAGATAGTTGTCAGTACTAAAGAAGTTGTTAAATGCTTCCTTGTGTGTTAAGAATTATAAAGCCAATCATCTCTGTCCTGAGATTTAACTCAATTAAGACTATTAAAAAATATCATGTGGTTTCTAACCATAAATGTATCAGGTATACCAAAGGATAAATAAAATTAGCAGCCTATACAAAGCCTATAGTATCAACAGTATTTTAGAGCACACAAGTGTTGATACATTAATTGAACAATCTGAATTCAGCAGAGTCCAAACATAAGATGGTTTTGTCTTTAATAATCATTTGAATCTCCCTTTCTTACACTCTTAAAAAAATTTGAGCTGGAGTCTACAATTTTCCAAACCTGCCCAAATTTAAGACTTCAATTTCACATCCAATAAACATTCCCCTCTCCTAGCCCAGGCTCCTTGTACTTCCCCTTCTTGCCTCCCATTTCTGGCTTTAGCTTTTCCTTTGTTGAAGCAGAAAGAAGAGTTTAAAGAAACGCACCAAAAACATTGTTACCTGCCTTGCAGTTGCAGTCCTCTGGCAGCCAAAAACTTTCTCTCTGTGGTAGGCGTTGAAACGCTTCTTTTATTGAGGAGAGCGCACGTGGATTCTATTGGGTGTCTCTTAGAGGATACCTCCCCACTGCATAGCCTTCTAATGTGAAACACCTGCACTGGCTCAGTGCTTCCAACCTTGCATCAAATACCATCACTGGTGATCAAGCACACGTGGTTCCTTCGTGGTAGGTAGCCCCCTATGTAAAATTCTACCTCTTGGTGTCCTAAACAATGGATGCACAAGCTTCTCACCTGCTGCTCTCTCTCTACCTTGTAGTTGCTCTGAGTTTGCCCCACTACGGCTTGCATAATTGTGGAGCAGATCTGCAAGCCTGCCATGGGAACAGACATCTAATCCATGACTGAGACACCAATGCCATCCTCTTCCAAGCACCCCCAATTCCTGTGAGGTATTCTCCTCAACCCCTTTTATCTTGGTTTGTGAATATCCTTGATGCCCGTAACTTTTGTTGATATCTACTGGGAATGATAGTTGGAGTAGCAAGGCCAATTCAGCTGTCTCTTTTCATGTGATGTGTTCTTTTTTAATTAAGGTTAATTGACATATGACAGTATGTTAATTTCTGGTGTACAGCATAATGAGTCAATATGTGTATTATTGCAAAATGATCACCATAATGTCTAATTAACATCTATCACCATATGCAGTTAAAAAATTTTTTTCCTGTGATGAGAACTTCTAAGATCTACTATCTTAGCAACTTTCAAATATGCAATACAACATTATTAACTATAGTTGCCATGCTTTACATTACATCCCCATGACATTTATTTTATAACTAGAACTTTATACCTTTTGCCCCCTTCACCCATTTCATGCTATTTCAAATTTGTTTTATTCTTTGTGCCTTTAAAAAATGTTTTTTAGGGGCTTCCCTGGTGGCGCAGTGGTTAAGAATCCGCCTGCCAATGCAGGGGACTCGGGTTCGAGCCCTGGTACTAGAATATCCCACATACCGCGGAGCAACTAAGCCCGTGCACCACAACTACTGAGCCTGTGCTCTAGAGCTCGCGAGCCACAACTACTGAGCCCATGTGCCATAACTACTGAAGCCCACGTGCCTAGAGCCTGTGCTCTGCAACAAGAGAAGCCACTGCAATGAGAGTCCCGTGCATCACAACGAAGAGTAGCCCCCACTCGCCACAACTAGAGAAAACCCCCACACAGCAACAAAGACCCAATGCAGCCAAAAATAAATAAAATAAAATAAATTATTTTAAAATTTTGTTTTTTAAATGTTTTTTTAGTCCATGCTACCTCTTACTAGGATACCAAAGGGAGATACTCAGGGCTTACTGATGGCTTTCTGCAGAACATGGAAACACTCATTAGTTTTCTACAGTTTGGAGTTTTAGCAAAAATTCCAAAATAAGAAAAGTCTCATTCACCAGCCTGTTATACACTGTTAACCAAAATTTGGGGAAGACGAGAATTTTTTCAGGCCACACTAATCCCAGATTTACTATTTTCCCTTATATAACCAGGGAGATTTATAAAACAATTTCATCACTGTATTGAAAAAGACATTTCTAGAGGCCCTTGGCAGTTAGGAGTTACTTCAGTGAAGACCCACACCTTCATCTTTTCCATCTTGTTCCAGTCTTGGTAAAAGCAAATGGAAATGATTATGTGACGATAGAATCTCCCTCTTCTTTGGAAGGAAAACCATGAAATCAAAATTATGAGCTCTTCTTTGAGAAATCATTGTGATTGCTTTTTCTCTTTAGTCATTTTCTTTTGCATTCACTGTAATTATCTCAAACCTTTACTCCATCTCTCATATTCAGTTTTAAGTTTTCCATTCCCTTCTGCTTCTAAGTTACTTACTGTATTTGTAATAGTGTTGTTTTGGTTCTCAATTTGTATTCTTATTTCAGCAATTCCTCTTTTTATCCCATTCTGGTCTTTAATCATCTTATCTTTGAGCCCTGGTTTTAATAAATTCATATTTTCAGTACACTTCTCTGCAGAGTGAATCAACAGGAACGTGCTTTCTGGATAATGTTTCCTTTTAGACTGCGTTTTTTTCTGTGCTTTGTATACTAGTTTCCTTCTCTCTTTTCCCCTTGGAATGTATGCCTAGGTTTGTATATGTTTGTTTTTGGTTGTTTGCCATAGTTACCGTTCTTTTTGTTGTTTTTGTTGCTTGTTTTGTTTTGATAGTGCTTAATGTGGGAAGCTCTGTCCAGAACACATTTCCTCTGACATTGCGTGTATTGAAATTTCCTGATTTTCCTTCAACCATATCTGGGACTGTGTGTCTTGCAGGCTCTATCCACTTCTCTACTGCCTAAAATCATGGGGCTGAAGGAGGGTGTGTCTTCACCAGAACAAAGTGCAGTCCTTGCTGGGAGACCCGAGGCTCTGATCAGTCTGATATCTAGTACTAGGGCTCACTCCACTCACCCATGGGTTTCCCATTCCTCAGGCTTGGTTTTGTTACCCCAACTCAGCACAGCTCTCTAAAATGGAAAGAACTACAGCTGTCCCTGCCTCTCCAGAGGTACTATAATGCCAGGTAGGGGCTTCTACCATCAAGGATTTTTTCTTCACTTCCCCCAGGGAAGATCTTGAGTGTAACTATTTGAGATACACGATCTCTAATACAGAATTTCTTTCCTGGTGCCCAAACTCTAGCCCTTCTCCTTTGCCCACAGTTGCAGACTCATGACCTCCACTACAACTCATTCTCACCCCAAATTCGAGCACCAGTTCTACCAGCAGAATGGAGAAAGAAAAAGGATTCAAAAATACGTTAAGAACTTGTAGTGTGCCAGGTGCTTTGTATAGTAGTTAACTTAATTTTCACAATGCTCTTATTTGTTTTAGGTTGAGAAAACCAGAAAATTTCAGGAAGTTTAATAACTTTCCAGAAAAAGAAAGAGAAGTAGAATTTTATCCTAGGTCCAATCAACCTCAAAGCCGTGTTCTCTCTGCTACACCCAATGGTGTGCTGTTAAATGTTTAACAACAAGTGGAGGGGTGTGGGGAGAGAGCTGGTTTATCACATTTGCAATTCCATGATGTAATACTCCCACCATGATCAATTCAGGCTAACTGTAATACAGACAAGGCTGGCTGTAACATCACAGTTGGCCTACCATATTTGCGATTCCATCTGTGGTTGGTTGAACCCACCGATACTATGTCACTTTATATAAAGAAGTGGTGCATCTGTGGATTTTGGTATTCAGGGGAATCCTGGAACCAATCCCCTGCAGATACTGCGGGACAACTGTATTAACATTTACCTATTTTTACCAATGAAATAATGTTGATAATGAGACAGTTAATATTATACATTAGCCTGACAGACTGTCGTTGTGTAAAGTAAACCAAAATACTACGAAAAACCAGTTTGAGATGTGAAAAATTATACAACAGCTTTTTAAGAAATATTAATCATAAAGGACTTATGGTAAAGATTGTTCACAGTGATTCAGGATCTTGAAGCTCTGTGTTTCTGACATTACCAAATAGATTAAAGTGATGTTACAAACATTCAGCTATGAGGGCAATCCCCATTAAGAGGGTTTCTTAAGAAAAATTACTTAACTAATTCCTCCCATCCCAGGCACCAGAATTTTGACTGTAATATTCCAACGGGGTCTACCCAAATCATTCACAAATAAATAACAATGCTTAGAGGGTTCATTTACCAAGGGACTATGAAAGTGACAAACATACTTGCTTGCAAACAATTGAATACAATCTCTAAAAGAGAAGCGAATTCATAATACAATGGCTTTAACCAAGTTATAAATACATACATAAGCATAGCTGATTCTCCATAGTGGAGGTCTAATATCAAGTTCTGAATGCTCTAAGGAATTAAGAATCTTAGCCAGTGAGACCCATCCTAGAAGGCCTAGATACCTCTCCTGCCTTACATTTGTCATGATACCCCATAATGGTGACACCATTAGGCATCCTCTGATGGCATCAAGCTCATGGATATTACTCTATAATCACTTTACAACCATTTTCACTGCACTCCATGAAGTTGTCATCACCCATCAATTACCTGCTGCTGTCTCAGGAACTCAATGACAATAGATGGAAACTCCCCCATCTCTAATATTTATTTCCATAAAACTTCAGTACAGCAACAGAAGTATAATTTCCCATAGAGGGCCCATTTGGAGATTTGACCTGTGACGTGGTTATTTAGATATGAATTATTAACTTTGCTAATTTTGCCTGACCCCTTGCTGCTGTCACTGTTGCTGTTGCTGTTCCTCCTTCCTTCTCTCCCTTTTGGTCATTTTACTGGCATCATTTGCACTTTCCCCAACAGGTAAGGAGGAGAAAATACATGTGATAAAACCCAAACAAATACATTCATCAAAATATAAGGTAAACAGGGGCTTCCCTGGTGGCGCAGTGGTTGAGAGTTCGCCTGCCGATGCAGGGGACATGGGTTCGCGCCCCAGTCCGGGAGGATCCCACATGCCGCGGAGAGGCTGGGCCCATGAGCCATGGCCACTGAGCCTGCGCATCCGGAGCCTGTGCTCTGCAACGGGAGAGGCCACAACAGTGAGAGGTCCGTGTACCGTAAAAAAAAATAAATAAATAAGGTAAACATTTCTACTGAAGAGAAAAATTAACATATAATTGGATAATGTAAAACTTGTTATTGGGCTTCCCTGGTGGCACCGTGGTTAAGAATCTGCCTGCCAATGCAGGGGACTCGGGTTCAAGCCCTGGTACGGGAAAATACCAAATGCCACGGAGCAACTAAGCCAGTGCAACACAACTACTGAGCCTGTGCTCCAGAGCCCACGTGCCACAACTACTGAAGCCCGCACACCTAGAGCCTGTGCTCTGCAACAAGAGAAGCCACTGCAATGAGAAGCCCATGCACTGCAACAAAGTGTAGCCCCCGCTCACCGCAACTACAAAGCCCACTGATAACAAAAACCCAAGGCAGCCAAAAATAAAATAAATAAACTTATTTTAAAAAATTTGTCATTGAATTAATATTTTTAATTTTCTAAACCTAAGTAAAAAACCTTGGGCTTCCCGGGTGGCGCAGTGGTTGAGAGTCCACCTGCCAATTCAGGGCACGCGGGTTCGTGCCCCAGTCCGGGAGGATTCCACGTGCCACGGAGCGGCTGGGCCCGTGAGCCATGGCCGCTGAGCCTGCACATCCGGAGCCTGTGCTCCGCAACAGGAGAGGCCACAGCAGTGAGAGGCTCGCGTACTGGAAAAAACAAAAACAAAAAAAAACTTAAACCTAAGTCCCTCCCTTATAAACCTAAGTACAAAGAACTATACATATTACATTTTTGGGACTTCCCTGGTGGTCAGGTGTTTAAGACTTCACCTTCCAATGCATGGGGTGCAGGTTCAATCCCTGGTCAGGGAGCTAAGACCCCACATGTCTTGCGGCCAAAAAACCAAAACATAAAACAGAAGCAATACTGTAACAAATTCAATAAAGACCTTAAAAATGATCCACATCAAAACAAAAATTACATTTTTATGTGAAATGAATTTTCCAATTGTAAATCTGCTAAATAAAAAGTAATTTAAGCAGGGATACTGTAAAGCTGTTACCACAAAAAAAAAATGTCATAATCAATGATTCTAATTCTCTTAAAAATGTGCACCACGACAATAAGTATAATGATCTCATTTGACTACATTATAAATATGATATGTAATTTTTGAATAGCCAGACTTTCAGATTCCTATAACTTCCCAGAAGGATTACTACAAGAGAAGTAAAGTCGGGCTAGGATCAACTAGTCTGGCATTTATTATCTCTTGAATAACAAAATGTCTTAAGAGAACCACAGAAAAACCTAAGAGAAATTACCACAGGGCACATCTCCTTCCTCTCTTTTCACTCCTAGCTGTTTAAAATGCAAACCAACTCGCCAGGGTCCTGACTTATTCTCTCCAATTTCTGAATGTCAAACACAGAGAGCAATTGTTGCCTGTCAGGGTATGAAGTCTGTGGAAGCAGAGAAACTGGACATCTGGCATTTCAACATTCTGGAGCAAGTGACTTAATTATTTAATTAGTGTAAGAGAAAAGCATCTACACAAAGATCCAGGCATTCACTCTGTCATCAAAAACGTCTCTAAAACAGCAAACACATATTAAGGGACTGGGAAAAGGAATAATATTGTATATAAACTAGATTAACATTTCAATGATAAAAGGAAATCTAAAGTAACAAAAATAGGATTTAATTATCATAAGTAAATCCACAAAATTTCTGTTTGCTGAAGAATACTTTTTATACATTTATGAAGTTACTGAAAGTTTACATTTTCTAGGGCTCAAAACTAAAAAAGTAATCTCGGTTTCGAGAGACGATGGTGGAGGAGTAAGACGTGGAGATCACCTTCCCCCCCACAGATACATGAGAAATACATCTACACGTGGAACTGCTCCTATAGAACACACACTGAACGCTGGCAGAAAACCTCAGACCTCCCAAAAGGCAAGAAACTCCCCCACGTACCTGGCTGGGGCAAAAGAAAAAAGAAAAAAAAGAGACAAAAGAATAGGGACGGGACCTGCTCCTCTGGGAGGGAGCCGTGAAGGAGGAAAAGTTTCCACACACTAGGAAGCCCCTTCGCAGGCTGAGACTGCGGGGGGCGGAGGGGGGAGCTTCGGAGCCGCGGAGGAGAGCGCAGCCACAGGGGCGCGGAGGGCAAAGCGGAGAGATTCCCGCACGGAGGATCGGTGCCGACCGGCACTCACCAGCCCGAGAGGCTTGTGTGCTCGCCCGCCGTGGTGGGCGGGGCTGCGAGCTGAGGCTCGGTTTCGGTGGGATCCCAGGGAGAGGACTGGGGTTGGCGGCGTGAACACAGCCTGAAGGGGTTTGTGCACCACGGCTAGCCGGGAGGGAGTCCGGGAGAAGTCTGGAGCTGCTGAAAAGGCAAGAGACTTTTTCTTCCTTTGTTTCCTGGTGCGTGAGGAGAGGGGATTAAGCGCCCACTTAAAAGAGCTCCAGAGACAGGAGCGAGCCTCGGCTATCAGCGCGGACCCCAGAGACGGGCATGAGACGCTAAGACCGCGGCTACTGCCACCAAGAAGCCTGTTTCTGAGCACAGGTCACTATCCACACCTCCCCTCCCAGGAGCCTGTGCAGCCCGCCACTGCCAGGTTCCCGGGATCCAGTGACAACTTCCCAGGGAGAACGCATGGCGCGCCTCAGGCTGGTGCAACGTCACGCTGGTCTCTGCTGCCGCAGGCTCGCCCCGCACTCCTTACCCATCCCTCCCCGCAGCCTGAGTGAGCCAGAGCCCCCCAGTCAGCTGCTCCTTTAACCCCGTCCTCTCTGAGCGAAGAACAGATGCCCTCCGGTGACCTACACGCAGAGGAGGGGCCAAATCCAAAGCTGAACCCCGGGGGCTGTGCGAACAAAGAAGAGAAAGGGAAATTTCTCCCAGCAGCCTCAGGAGCAGCGGATTAAGCCTCCACAATCAACTTGATGTACCCTGCATCTGTGGAATACCTGAACAGACAACAAATCATCCCAAATTGAGGAGGTGGACTTTGGGAGCAAGATATATTATTTTTGACCCTTTTCCTCTTTTTGTGAGTGTGTATGTGTATGCTTCTGTGTGAGATTTCGTCTGTATAGCTTTGCTTTCACCATTTGTCCTAGGGTTCTGACAGTCCGGTTTTTTTTTTCTTTCCTTTTTTTTTTTTTACTTTTAAAAATTTATTTTTCTTAATAATTATTTTAATAACTTTATTTTTTTATCCTACTTTATTTTATTTTATTTTACCCTCTTTCTTTCTTTCTAATTTTTCTCCCTTTTATTCTGAGCCGTGTGGATGAAAGGCTCTTGGTGCTCCAGCCAGGAGTCAGTGCTGTGCCTCTGAGGTGGGAGAGCCGACTTCAGGACACTGGTCCATAAGAGACCTCCCAGCTCCACGTAATATCAAACAGGCGAAAATCTCCCAGGGATCTCCATCTTAACGCCAAGAACCAGCTTCACTCTATGCCAGCAAGCTACAGTGCTGGACACCCTATGCCAAACAACTAGCAAGACAGGAACACAGCCCCATCCATTAGCAGAGAGGCTGCCTAAAATCATAATAAGGCCACAGACACCCCCAAACACACCACCAGACGTGGACCTACCCATCAGAAAGACAAGATCCAGCCTCATCCACTAGGACACAGGCACTAGTGCCTTCCACCAGGAAACCTCCACAACCCACTGAACCAACCTTAGCCTCTAGGGACAGACACCAAAAAGAATGGGAACTACGAACCTGCAGCCTGCAAAAAGGAGACCCCAAACACAGGAAGATAAGCAAAATGAAAAGACAGCAGATGAAGGAGCAAGGTAAAAACCCACCAGACCTAACAATTGAAGAGGAAACAGGCAGTCTACCTGAAAAAGAATTTAGAATAATGATAGTAAAGATGATTCAAAATCTTGGAAATAGAATAGAGAAAATGCATGAAACATTTAACAAGGGCCTAGAAGAACTAAACAGGAAACAAGCAATGATGAACAACACAATAAATGAAATTAAATACTCTAGATGGGATCAATAGCAGAATAACTGAGGCAGAATAAAGGATAAGTGACCTGGAAGATAAAATAGTGGAAATAACTACTGCAGAGCAGAATAAAGAAAAAAGAATGAAAAGAACTGAGGACAGTCTCAGAGACCTCTGGGACAACATTAAACGCACCAACATTCGAATTATAGGGGTCCCAGAAGAAGAAGAGAAAAAGAAAGGGACTGAGAAAATATTTGAAGAGATTATAGTTGAAAACTTCCCTAATATGGGAAAGGAAATAGTTAATCAAGTCCAGGAAGCACAGAGAGTCCCATACAGGATAAATCCAAGGAGAAATATGCCAAGACACATATTAATCAAACTGTCAAAAATTAAATACAAAGAAAACATATTAAAAGCAGCAAGGGAAAAACAACAAATAACACACAAGGGAATCCCCATAAGGTTAACAGCTGATCTTTCAGCAGAAACTCTGCAAGACAGAAGGGAGTGGCAGGACATATTTAAAGTGATGAAGGAGAAAAACCTACAACCAAGATTACTCTACCCAGCAAGGATCTCATTCAGATTTGATGGAGAAATTAAAACCTTTACAGACAAGCAAAAGCTGAGAGAGTTCAGCACCACCAAACCAGCTTTAAAACAAATGCTAAAGGAACTTCTCTAGGCAAGAAATACAAGAGAAGGAAAAGACCTACAATAACAAATCCAAAACAATTAAGTAAATGGGTATAGGAACATACATATCGATAATTACCTTGAATGTAAGTGGATTAAATGCTGCCACTAAAAGACAGAGACTGGGTGAATGGATACAAAAACAAGACCCGTACATATGCTGTCTACAAGAGACCCATTTCAGACCTAGGGACACATACAGACTGAAAGTGAGGGCATGTAAAAGATATTCCATGCAAATGAAAATCAGAAGAAAGCTGAAGTAGCAATTCTCATATCAGTCAAAATAGGCTTTAAAATAAAGACTATTACAAGAGACAAAGGGGCCATAATGATCAAGGGGTTGATCCAAGAAGATATAACAATTGTAAATATTTATGCACCCATGGCTTCCCTGGTGGCGCAGTGGTTGAGAGTCCGCCTGCCGATGCAGGAGACATGGGTTCGTGCCCCAGTCCGGGAAGATCCCACATGCCGTGGAGCGGCTGGGCGCATGAGTCATGGCCGCTGAGCCTGCGCGTCTGGAGCCTGTGCTCTGCAATGGGAGAGGCCACAACAGTGAGAGGCCCGTGTACCACAAAAAAATATAAGTAAATATTTATGCAACCAACATAGGATCACCTCAATACATAAGGCAAATAGTAACAATGATAAAAGGGGAAATCGACAGTAACACAATCATAGTAGGGGACTTTAACACCCCACTTTCACCAATGGAGAGATCATCCAAAATGAAAATAAATAAGGAAACACAAGCTTTAAATGATACATTAAACAAGATGGACTTAATTGATATTTATAGGACATTCCATCCCAAAACAACAGAATACACATTTTTCTCAAGTGCTCATGGAACATTCTCCAGGATAGATCATATCTTGGGTCACAAATCTAGCCTTGGTAAATTTAAGAAAATTGAAATCTCATCAAGTATCTTTTCCTACCACAACGCTATGAGAATAGATATAAATTACAGGAAAAGATCTGTAAAAAATAGAAACACATGGAGGCTAAACAATACACTACTTAATAATGAAGTGGCCACTGAAGCAATCAAAGAGGAAATCAAAAACTACCTAGGCACAAATGACAATGGAGACACGATGACCCAAAACCTATGGGATGCAGCGAAAGCAGTTCAAAGAGGGAATTTTATAGTATTACAATCCTATTTTAAGAAACAGGAAACATTTCAAATAAACAACCTAACCTTGCACCTAAACCAATTAGAGAAAGAACAAAAAAACCCCAAATATGGCAGAGGGAAAGAAATCATAAAGATCAGAATACAAATAAATGAACAAGAAATGAAGGAAATGATAGCAAAGATCAGTAAAACTAAAAGCTGGTTCTTTGAGAAGATAAACCATTAGCCAGACTCATCAAGAAAAAAAGGGAGAAGACTCAAATCAATAGAATTAGAAATGAAAAAGGAGAAGTAACAACTGACACTGCAGAAATACAAAAGATCATGAGAGATTACTACAAGCAACTCTATGCCAATAAAATGGACAACCTGGAAGAAATGGACAAATTCTTAGAAAGGCACAACCTGCCAAGACTGAATCAGGAAGAAATAGAAAATATGAACAGACCAATCACAAGCACTGAAATTGAAACTGTGATTAAAAATCTTCCAACAAACAAAAGCCCAGGACCAGGCAAATTCTATCAAACATTTAGAGAAGAGCTAACACCTATCCTTCTCAAACTCTTCCAAAATATAGCAGAGGGAGGAACACTCCCAAACGCATTCTACAAGGCCACCATCACCCTGATACCAAAACCAAGGATGTCACAAAGAAAGGAAACTACAAGCCAATATCACTGATGAACATAGCTGCAAAAATCCTCAACAAAATACTAGCAAACAGAATCCAACAGCACATTAAAAGGATCATACACCATGATCAAGGGGGGTTTATTCCAGGAATGCAAGGATTCTTCAATATACGCAAATCAATCAATGTGATACACCATATTAACAAATTGAAGGAGAAAACGCATATGATCATCTCAATAGATGCAGAGAAAGCTTTTGACAAAATTCAACACCCATTTATGATAAAAACACTGCAGAAAGTAGGCACAGAGGGAACTTTCTTCAACATAATAAAGGCCATATTTGACAAACCCACAGCCAACATCGTCCTCAATGGTGAAAAACTGAAACCATTTCCACTAAGATCAGGAACAAGACAAGGTTGCCCACTCTCACCATTCTTATTCAACACAGTTTTGGAAGTTTTAGCCAAAGCAATCAGAGAAGAAAAGGAAATAAAAGGAATCAAAATCAGAAAAAAAGAAGTAAAGCTGTCACTGTTTGTAGAGGACATGATACTATACATAGAGAATCCTAAAGATGCTACCAGAGAACTACTAGAGCTAATCAATCAATCTGTTAAAGTAGCAGGATACAAAATGAACAGAAATCTCTGGCACTCTTATACACTAATGATGAAAAATCTGAAAGTGAAATCAAGAAAACACTCCCATTTACCATTGCAACAAAAAGAAGAAAATATCTAGTAATAAACCTACCTAAGGAGACAAAAGACCTGTATGCATAAAATTATAAGACACTGATGAAAGAAATTAAAGATGATACAAATAGATGGAGAGATATACCATGTTCTTGGACTGGAAGAATCAACATTGTGAAAATGACTCTACTACCCAAAGCAATCTACCGATTCAATGCAATCCCTATCAAACTACCACTGGCAATTTTACAGAACTAGAACAAAAAATTTCACAATTTGTGAAACACTAATTTGGAAACACAAAAGACCCCGAATAGCCAAAGCAATCTTGAGAATGAAAAATGGAGCTGGAGGAATCAGGCTCCCTGACTTCAGACTATACTAAAAAGCTACAGTAATCAGGACAGTATGGTACTGGCACAAAAACAGAAATATAGATCAATGGAGCAGGATAGAAAGCCCAGAGATAAACTCATGCACATATGATCTCCTTATCTTTGATAAAGGAGGCAAGAATATACAGTGGAGAAAAGACAGCCTCTTCAATAAGTGGTGCTGGGAAAACTGGACAAGTACATGTAACAGAATGAAATTAGAACACTCCCTAACACCATACACAAAAATAAACTCAAAATGGATTAATGACCTAAATGTAAGGCCAGACACTTTCAAACTCTGTGAGGAAAACATAGGCAGAACACTCTATGACATAAATCACAGCAAGATCCTTTTTGACCCTCCTCCTAGAGAAAGGGAAATAAAACCAAAAATAAACAAATGGAACCTAATGAAACTTCAATGGTTTTGCACAGCAAAGGAAACCATAAACAAGACCAAAAGACAACCCTCAGAATGGGAGAAAATATTTGCAAATGAAGCAACTGACAAAGGATTAATCTCCAAAATTTACAAGCAGCTCATGCAGCTCAATAACAAAAAAACAAACAACCCAATCCAAAAATGGGCAGAAGACCTAAATAGACATTTCTCCAAAGAAGATATACAGACTGCCAACAAACACATGAAAGAATGCTCAACATCATTAATCATTAGAGAAATGCAAATCAAAACTACAATGAGATATCATCTCACACCAGTCAGAATGGCCATCATCAAAAAATCTAGAAACAATAAATGCTGGAGAGGGTGTGGAGAAAAGGGAACACTCTTGCACTGCTGGTGGGAATGTGAATTGGTTCAGCCACTATGGAGAACAGTATGGAGGTTCCTTAAAAAACTACAAATAGAACTACCATATGACCCAGCAATCCCACTACTAGGTATATACCCTGAGGAAACCAGAATTCAGAAAGAGTCATGTACCAAAATGTTCATTGCAGCTCTATTTACAATAGCCCGGAGATGGAAACAACCTAAGTGCCCGTCGTCGGATGAATGGATAAAGAAGATGTGGCACATATATACAATGGAATATTACTCAGCCATAAAAAGAAACGAAATTGAGCTATTTGTAATGAGGTGGATAGATCTAGAGTCTGTCATACAGAGTGAAGTAAGTCAGAAAGAGAAGGACAAATACCGTATGCTAACACATATATATGGAATTTAAGAAAAAAAAAGGATATGGGGGGGGGGAGGTAAGCTGTGAGAGAGTGACATGGACATATATACACTACCAAACGTAGGGTGGATCGCTAGTGGGAAGCAGCCGCATGGCACAGGGAGATCAGCTAGGTGGTTTGTGACCACCTAGAGGAGTCAGATAGGGAGGGTGGGAAGGAGGGAGATGCAAGAGGGAAGAGATATGAGAACATATGTATATGTATAACTGCTTCACTTTGTTGTAAAGCAGAATCTAACACACCATTGTAAAGCAATTATACTCCAATAAATATGTTTAAAAAAAAGCGCAGGGGCTTCCCTGGTGAAGCAGTGGTTGAGAATCTGCCTGCTAATGCAGGGGACACAGGTTCGAGCCTTGGTCTGGGAGGATCCCACATGCCACGGAGCAACTAGGCCCGTGAGCCACAACTACTGAGCCTGCGCGTCTGGAGCCTGTGCTCCGCAACGAAAGGCCGCGATACTGAGAGGCACGCGCACCGCGATGAAGACTGGCCCCCGCTTGCCACAACTAGAGAAAGCCCTCGCACAGAAACGAAGACCCAACACAGCAAAAATAAATTAATTAATTAATAAACTACTACCCCCAACATCTTCTTTAAAAAAAAAAAAAAAAGAGCGCAATCTCAGTTTGATCTTGTTTTAAAATTTATATAATTAAAATGCATTATTTCTTTCATTAGCCTTCAAATGCTCATTAAATGTTTTCTCCATAATTTATCATTTAGTGCTATCTTAAATACATAAATAATGATAAATTTGAACATTATATGGAAAAAGTATCCATTAAAGTTCTCCTTTGAATATCATTTCATCTGATATTATTTCAATTAAAAAATAAGACTTGAACAACATATATCAATAGCAGTGTGTGAATAGGTCAGCATTTCCCAAAGTGTGTTCCTTGGGAGGCTAGATCTAAGAATCTTTTTTAAAATAAATTCTTGTTTTGATATTACTGCCTTTTTAAGCATACTTTTAATTTTAGTATATCAAACGCTCAGAAAAATACTCAGATTGTAAGTACATTGCTCAATGGATTTTCACAAAGTGAAACCAACACCCTGATCAAACCATTTCCAGCACCCCAGAAGCCCCTTTGAGTCCCCTTCCAGAGTAAACACTGTCCTGATATCTAATAGCATAAATTCATTTTGCCTGTCTAAAACTTGATATAAATAAATCATCCAGTATGTAACTTTTTTGTGTCTGCCTGTTATAGCTCAAAATTATATATGTGATATTTACCCATGTTATTCTTTGTAGTTATAGTTTGCTTATTCTCATTGCTATTACATTTCACTGTGTGAATTTATCACACTTTATTCATTCTACTGTTGATAACATTTGAGTTGTTTCCAGTTTGCAGATCCTAACAAGGAGTACTGCTATGAATATATCCATGTCTTTAGCACCTGCCTTTTGCTGAATGTATATATGTGCTTTTGTTGGATAGACTAAGAGTAGAATTGCTGGGGCATAAGGTAAGCATCTGTTTAGCTTTAATAATATTGCCAACTAGTTTTCCAAAGTGGTTACACTAATTTACACTTCTACCAACAGTGGATGAGCACTGCCATTGGTTTACATCCTTGACAATACTTAAAATTTTCTGTTTTTATTTTAGCCATTCCTTTGTAACCACATTTTGGTTTTACTTGCCTTTTCCTGC
>NW_006775202.1:88358-113067 GCF_000442215.2 Lipotes vexillifer | reverse complement strand
TCCTGCTGACTAGTGAATTTGAGTACTTTTCCATATCTCTGTTAGTGCTTTAAGTATCTTCTCTGTTCAAATATTTTGTCCACTTTTTCTATTGGATTGTCTGCCTTTTTGACACTGCTTTACAACAGCAACAGCAGTTTTTAAAAACTTTTGTCAGATATATATAGTACAAATATGTTGTCCCAGTCTTCAGCAGAATTCTTAATTTAAATGCAGGCAATTTACCATTCTTTTTCCTTTATGTCTCCCATTAAGAAAATTTTAACCTCCATGTCGTGAAGATATTCTCTGTCCTCCATATCATAATGACAGCCTCCTATATTTTCTCCTAAAAGCCATAGTTTCATCTTTCATATTTAGATATGAGGAAAGGATCTTTTTTTTCCTCCTGTGGACATCTAATTGACCCAGTACCTTTCACTGAAAAGACCATACTTTATCCACTGTACTGCAGTTTCACCTTCATCATTAATTACTGTGAGGGTCTGTTATTAGACTCTGTATTCTATCCCCTTGGTCTATTTGTCTATCTTTATGCCGAAAACATGCTGCCTTAATTACTAGTTCTACGAAATCTTAATAGGAAAGATCCCATTGGGATGACTATTCAACAAAGTTAAACCATTTTTTTTTTTGCTTTTGTTTTTCAAATTAAAAACAAACTATTTGAATTATCACAAATCTTATTTAATATGATAAAATGTATTATAATTTTCTAACAGGAAGATATATCTCCTACAGTGTTTCCCAAACAAATTTAACTATGGAACTTTTTTTTCCTACAAATGCCTTATAGGGCTACTGTTCTAAGTAATGCACTTTGGGAAATAAATAGATGTATGTTTTAAGAGCTGACCCTCAGGCCAGGTCCAAGTTATTGATGAAACATAGCTCTCAGCATGACATAGGTTTCCAATTTTCAACACAACCTGTATGAGGTCAATTATATTAAGCTCTCAACATCCAGGTGCTCAAAAGAAGACAAATACACTGGGCAAAATAAAAAATCCTCTTTCAGACCTTTCCTTGCACTCCTAGATCCAAGAGGCTTTTGGTGCCTCATCCTTGATTTAGAATCAAAAGGTATAATAAAATGAGGGTTTTTTAACACAATCTTAACTACATGTCCTTTCTGGCTACCTATAGATACTTACTCACTTGAGGCACATTAAAGTAAGCTCAGAAGAACTCATCACAGCAGCCCTACCTGCCTGGCTTCCCACGGAGCTCTAAGCTTTGAAGCTCTACTTCTTGTTATCAAAAATGGCAAAGAGTTCTAGAGATGGAAAGAGTTCATATCTGTAAATCATGTGACCCTCTACTTCAAGTTTGTCTTATTTAAACCATAGTCAAGACTTTGAGAGCTTTTATCACCTAACACAAAGCCTGCTCCCTTGCCAAGTCAACATCATCCTGATGTCTGGTTAGAAAGGGATCCTTAAACACATTTTTCCATCATAGGATATTCCAAGTCATAAGGATACCATAAATAGAGTTCTAAAATTTCACAGTTTTTGCTTACATTCAAAACACTCAGGATTTCAATTTATGAAAAGAAACCAGTGTTATTCTGTCTATATTTAGCTACTGTAATGAGTCACTAAAAAATTAAATTTATGTATTTTACCCTAAAAGTACTGAATATTTTAACAGTGTCTTTCAATCAGTCATATATAGTAAATTAACATATCAAATGTGCTAGTTAAGGTGAGATTTATGAATATTACAAGACTCTTACATAACACCGATATCCAGCCCCTACTAAGCAGCATTTTAGCACTCCTACTGGGGTTCAGGGTCTTTTAAAGACTAAGGAATTCAGTGAGGCATGGTGGGAGGAACCCAAGCCAACAGACCTCAATTCAAACACTTACCCACCACTTATGGTCTATGTAACACTAAGAAAGTTATTTAGACTTTTGGAACTCCACCATCCTGATTTAAAAATTAATATAATAATACCCACCCCTAAAGTTTTATTATGAATATTATATAAGATATTTAAGAAAAGCACTTAACAGATCACCCATCAAACAGCAAATGTTCAATAAATATTCATTCCCTTTCTTCACCCCCTCTACTATCACCAGATGCTTGAAGATGTTACTAAATGATTGTTACATCTTAATGGTTATGTCAAGTTGATTACCTTCAGCTTGGAAATTCTGTACACCTTTGGACTTCTCAATACTTCATAATGACCTGGATTTCTAAGATGACAAATATAGCACTATAGTATCAACAGCAGAAGAACTGGGAATGATGATTTCCAGAAGAACAACATTCAGGTATCCACGTGATAAAAGCAAAATACCAAATTGACATTTCAGTGCCACAATTTTAGGGGTACTGCAACTGCTGAAATGCATCTTGGGGGGCTCTGAGGAGCTCCAATTCTTCAGGTCTCAGTACAGAAAGAATTCAGTGAGAGGCAAAGTAATATATGAGAAGTGATTTATTAGAATAGGATGCTTGTGAGGCTTAAAAGCAGGCAGGCGAGAGGATGCCATGCCCCAAGAACTTAGTGGGCTACAGTTTTATAATCAAAGGAAAAGTGGGGAGGGGGAGAAAACCACCCTCTTCCTCATTCTTGAGTAGACATCATGCTTTCATCATCAATTCCTCCTCCATGTCAGGCAGGGAAGTTTTCTTGTCCCTACATGGTCAATCCAGGACTGTCATGGCGCAATGGAAATGAGCAAAAAAGTGGTAACATATGCTAAAAATGGTAATCATCTCAGGTTTTAGTATAATGTCACCTTTTCCTTATATTTCCATTTTTAATGTGCACAGAGGAGTGTGTCCTAGGAATTATTAACTTACTGACATCACTGGGCAGGATGTGGGTCTCATTCCATCATGGCTTTATTATGTGGGGGCATGTCTCATGCTTCTGTTGCATCGTTTTGTTGCTAAGCAAACCTGCTTTCTTGAATGATTATTAGCTTACAGGGGTCTCCCATACTTTTTTCTTTACTTACAATCCCCTAGTGGGATTAACTATTTAATCATCTACTTTGTCCCTTTGTCCCTTTACTCTGTCCCTATCAGTACCAGAATTTCTCCATGCAGGAATATACACATGCCATCTATAACATATGCTACTCTAAGAGCAAAGCAGGTATTTCATTCTTTCTTTAGACTACTTAAGTTTGTATCACTTTCTTTTCTTCAGCCAAAGGCAGGCATGGCTGAGTTACTTTATGCTAGAAAATAGACTCATAAGACACTTCCAAAATGGGAAGCAGTTAAAGGTTTCTGTCCTCAAGCTATAACATTATGATGAATGCAAATCACAATCTTATCAGAAATATTTCAAGTTTAATGTTAGAACTGTTCTTAGCTATAAAAGTCTAAAGTGTGAGGGAATGGACATTGCTCAAGAATTATGTCACCTAAGGATCAGACTGCAGCAGAAACTGACAATGGAACACCTACTGTTACTACAGGAGTCAAGAAGTCCCACAACTACTTCTGCTGCTAACTACTTAAAATTTGTGCTAATCACAAGCTTCTTATGGACCTTCTTTCTCATAATCTCTGCTCACATTCTTAATTATGTCATTAGGTAGGCCATGCTGGAGTCTTCTGCTCAAATATTACTCCTACATATTTGTCTATCACCCTAAAAGCAATACTGAATATAAAATTCCTGAACTATATGCCACTGAAATTCCCAGATTACATCATTTCCTATATTGGAAGCATTAAAGTTAGGAGAAAAGGGATGGGGGAACAACCTTCTGACGCAAATCTTCAGACTGATGAAACAGAAAAATTAACCTATTTTTCAGATAAGCTTGCATTTAAACTAGAGATGGAGAAACTTCCCTCATGGTCCAGTGGTAAAGAATCTGCCTTCCAATGCAGGGGACGCAGGTTCAATCCCTGGTCAGGGAACTAAGATCCCACATGCTGCAGGGCAACTAAGCCCTCACGCCACAACTACTGAGCTCGTGTGCCTCAACTAGAGAACCTGCATGCTGCAAACCACAGAGCCCACGTGCCCTGGAACCTGTGCACCACAACTAGAGCAGACAAAAAAAACGCTGCACACCACAACTAGCGAGAAGCCTGCATACCACAACTAGAGAGAGAAAACCCACACGTCACAACTAGAGAGAAGCCCATGCACCACAACGGAAGGTCCTGCATGCTGCAACTAAGACCTGATGCAGCCATAAATAAATAAATAAATAAATAATCTTGTTTTAAAAAACTAGAGATGGAGAGGTGGGAAATACCAAATATTGGGCTGTCCCCTTAAACAGCAACTGAAATATGCCCATGGGAGTGGGATCAAAGACTTTTGAAAAAGTACTACAGCAGCAAAGAGCTGCCTTCAACTTATCCCAGACCTTCTGCTTTCTAGTTTCCCACACCCTGCTGTATGTTGCCTCTTAGATGTAGTGACTCCTTCACTGGACTCAGTTTTCTTCACATCCAATATCCATATTACTATACTCCATTTTGTGGAGCAACCTCACTAATACCAATTATCACCTTTACGTCTGCTATTCTATCTCTTAAATGTTCTATTTCCTATTTTCTGTTACCAATTCAGTGCTGACAAACTGACAGGTTTTTACCTCCCCCAAAATACCAGTAGGGAAACTACTTAAGGAATTCAAGCTATCCGCAAATAATTATCACCAGGAGTGGTTTACCATTAAAGACAGTGTCTATGAGCAAATTCCAGCATTCAAATATCTTAGTCTTATTGCATGTATAATTAATCTAAGAATTATTACCAAGAGATTTATGGCATTGGCTATAAACTACATCTTGAAGGCACAATGATTGGGATTACAAAAAACACTGTGAAGGCTTCCTCCATTTTCCCAAATAAAATGAATAAGAAAGTTAGGTTTAAAATCAATATTAATTAGTAAAAACCAAAGCCCAGAAATAATGCATATTTCCACCAATAAGAGACTAGAAAAAAAAAAAACATGGTAAGTTCATACAAGGTAAAGCTATGCAGTCTTAAAAAGGAATAAGGAAAATCTTTATATACTGCTGGGAATTACTATAAGAATATATATTTAAGTAAGTGAAAAAGGGCAAGATGCAGAAGAGTATTTGTAGTATGTTAACTTTTGTGTAAGAAGTGAAGGAAGAAAGAATGCAAAATATAAATACTTATTTTAATATTAAAAAATGAAAGGATAATAAAAAACTAAAAATATGGTTACCTCTGGGGGAGAAAAAAAAGGGATAGAAACTTCACATCTGTTATTAAGTGTTCATATTTTTGTTAAGTGTTCATCTTGTTCATAATTTTGGCTTTGGAACCACATAATGTTTTACACAAGTAAAAATGAAATGAAATTTTAGTAATTCAGGTTCCAGTTGAGATAGAATAAGCATGCTTCATCCTTTTCCTCACACTGAATAATAACTATAAAACCTGGACAGAATGCACAGGCACATATTTGAAGACTTTGTAAATAACAGCAAGTGTTACCAGAATTCAAAGAATCATAGAATCAATTGTGAGTTTACCAGTTTTCTGGTATACCCTTTATTGAGTTCACCACAGCCAGAAACCCAGAAGTGAGCACTGTGATACAGATGGAGAAGCCCATAGGCTCTCCCTTGAGGGTCAGAAAAAGGTACTCATGATGCTCAAAGGAAATGTAAAAATCCCCTGGCTTTTTCCCCCTTTCTTCTCTAGCTCCCCAGTCACCAGGCTATCCTGTGGTGGGAAGTCACTGACAGCTACAGGAACCCACAAGAACCACAAGAGCCACAAGAACCCACAAGGGCTAAGGAGGCCACCCTCCTCTCTGGTAGGTGGAGCTGCAGTTCTAAAGTGTGAGGCAAGCCCCTATGGATTCTCTCTCTCCCCCTCAACCGTCTCTCCCCCTCTCTGCTTGAGGCAGAACATAGACTCAGTCACAGAGGTGAGCAACAGAACACAACAAAGCAGGGTAACTAGAGCCCTAAGTTTCTGGCCAGAGGACAAAAAGGAGAGTCCCAGAAATCAGAAAGTACTGGGGGGGGAGATTAAAGATGCATGGATCTAATCCTAATTACCATGGCAGCAATGTTGAGAAAGAAACAAATAGATATACCAATGCCCAGGTTATAGACTGACTGCTGGATGGCACACACCCAAGACAGATCCAAAGAGCACTACAAAGGCTTTAAAAAGTGACCTGACATTGGAATTATCACCCATAAAACTCAAGTTGGAACTTGCAGCCTGAAACTAACCAGGTCTGTTGCCTGCTAAAACAAAAATGTCAACATTCTCCACAGAATTTAAAACGAGACACAGAGTCTCACAGCATAATGTTCAAAATATTTAGGGAACAATCCAAAATTACTCAGCATATGAAGACCCCAAAAAATTTCAAGTCACATGGTAAAAAACAATCAACAGACACCAACGGACACACTATTAACATAGATGCTGGAATTACCTGCCAAAGACTTTAAAGCACACTGGAACAAGCAATTGCAAACATTCTTGCAACATAAGTTAGAATAAAAGTTTCAGCAAAGAAAGAGAAAACATAAAGAAGAACCAAATAGAAATGGAAAGAACCACATGGGAATGGTAGAACTGAAAAATATGATAACCAAAATAAAAATCTAATTGGATGGACTCAGTAGCAGATGGATATGACAGAGGAAAGAGATTATAAACTTGAAGACAAGATAGATCATTAAAAATGATCCAATAGGAACAACAGGAAGAATAAAGATTGAAAAAAATTATCAGCCTTAGGGACCTCTGAGACAATAACAGAAGGTCTAACATTCATGTTTTCAGAGACTCAGAAGGAATGGCTAAAGAATGGAATGCTGAAAAAATCTTTGAAGAATAATGGCTTTAAAAATTCCCAATCTTGGTGAAGGACAAATGTACAGTTTTAAAAATCTAAATGAACCCCAAAGAAGATAAGTTCAAGCAAACCCATGCCCAGACCATAATTAACTGCAGAAAAATAAGAAAAAATAACGTTAAAGCAGTCAGAGGAAAACGATACACAGTTTGAATGACTGAATTTCTAATCAGAAACCATACAGAGACCAGAAGTAAGTGGCACAATATTTTTAAAGTGCTAAAATTAAATAACTGTCAACACAAATCTATATCCAGCAAGAATATCCTTCAGGAATAAAGGCAAAATAAAGACATACTCAGATGAAACTAACAGAATTCATATCAGGTAGACCTGCTCTAAACATTGCTGAAGAAGCTTTTCAGACAGAAGGGTAACTTGGGCTTTCAGGAATGAAGAAAACACAATAGAAAAGGTATCTGGGTAAATATAATAGATCGGGGGTCCCCAACCCCCGGGCCACGGACTGGTACCAGTTGGTGGCCTGTTAGGAACCAGGGCTGCACAGCAGGAGGCGAGCGGCCGGCAAGCGAGGGAAGCTTCATCTGTATTTACAGCCACTCCCCATTGCTCACATTACTTCCTGAGCTCCATCTCCTGTCAGCATTATCGTGAGTTGTATAATTATTTCATTATATATTACAATGTAATAATAATAGAAATAAAGTGCACAATAAATGTAATGCACTTGAATCATCCCGAAACCACACACACTCCCCGACTGCTGGCCCCTGGAAAAAATTGTCTTCCACAAAACCGGTCCCTGGTGCCAAAAAGGTTGGAGACCGCTGTAATAGACCATTTTCCTTCTATTCAGCACTTTAGACTGACAGTTGAAACTTTAAACTTGATAGTTGAAAGCAAAAACTATAGCACTGTTGTGATGCTTTATGTTTATAGATATAATATATAACACAACTGTAGCATAAAAGAAGGAATGCAAAAGGGATCATTATAGATCTATAATGTTTGTAGATATATGTATAATGTTTGTAGGTATAATATACAACACAAATGTAGCATAAAGGGAAGAAGGCAAAAGGGATCTACTTTCTAATTTAAGTTGTAAATTATTGATTCCAAGTAGACTGTGAAAATTAGTTTTAAGCCCTAGAAACTACTAAAAACACTGTACAAAGAGATAGTCAAAATCACAATAGATAAATTAAAATGGAATACTAAAAAATATTGAATAAATTTGAATTTGAAATATTAGTATACTCATAATTTATTTTTCTCTTCACAAAATATACCTATTTCATAGCTCTGTCCACTAAAGGAGCCAAAAAATGACAACCCAATAGCAATAAAAACCCTCAGTGTCCAGATTGTGGTCTCTAAACACAATTACCCACTAAAAAAAACCCAGAGCATTTGGAGAAATCACTGATTTCAGGTCTGGAACAAAAAAATATACAAAATAAGCCTATAGTATCTTACTTGTACCTGACAGTAAAGAGATAATGAAAAACAACTGGGCTCATATTTAAAGAACTTGAGTGGTCATTCCCCGTGGCCAAAGATGGGACAATTTGAACAGTGAAAAACAATGATGACTCCAGTAGATTCATGACTCCAGCACTACTGAAGTTCCTTAATCAAACCTCTAAATATAACCTCATTTATAGAAAATTCAGGGAATATAGGAACAGGAACATGTTAAACAACATCAGAAGAAACAATAAGCTAAATCCAAAACCTGAGAAATTCTACAAGACAAATGACCTAATTTGCTCAACAAGTTAATGGAAGGAAGAAAAAAGAGAAATTACAGATTAAAAGAAACTAAAAAGGAGAGGAAACTTAAGAGAAATAACCACCAAATGCAATGTGTATGTCTTGTCCAGATCCTGATTCCAACAAAGCACAAAAAGATATTTTTGAGACAATGAGGGAAAACAGAACATGGACTAGGTGTTAGATGATATTGAGAAATAAATGTTAAATATGTTGGGTATGTTAACATTATTTATGTTTTTTTTAAGGTCTCATGTTAGAGAAACATTTAAATATTTGTGTGTGAAATTATTTAATGTCTGGGATTTTCTATAAAATCCTCTAGATGTATTTAGGCGTTGCCTATGCACTCAATTACATTACAAACTAAGTAAAAAGTTAAAATCCATATTGATTTTACAGCACCATGCAAGAGAAAGAACCATTTGATTGTAGTAAATAAGTAGCTCATGATACTCCATGTTTCACACCAAATTTTAACTGGCTACAACTAGTTCTGCACTAGTTGCGTGTAATGCATGGCCTGAACTATTAAGTTCTATCTGAACTATCATCACTGTACCCCATCCTTTTCTTGTAGGTGGTCAGGCTGAAATGGTACAGACCCCTAGAGAGACTCTTGTTTGGGATACTGAAACCAACCCTCTCACTAATTTTCCCATTATTCACCACATCAATCTTTGTGATCAGCAGAGTTCAATCATGCTGAATTGCTTACATTTTGTCGTTTAACTTTTCTCCACGTAAGGTTCGGAGAGCATATGGATCAGTGTGTCACTAACAGATTAATCCAGTCTTCCCTCCAAAGCAATTTGAGCACCATTGAACCACTAAGTCTCCCTCATAGCTCCACAGCCTACATGTTTTAGGCCAACATCCCAAGATTACCACAAAATGAAGAAAGTAATCCCCACCTTCTAGTGGCTATAACTATGGATATGGTCTCCTAGTGTTTCCAAACTGCTAGAATAAGAATCTACAGTACCTGCTATGTTGAAGAGCAATCTGGTTAAGACTTGCTCATTTCTTGTCTGTTTTTGTTCTTCTGCCCAGGACAACTGTTTGCTTTTCATGCATATCTCATATGAGTTGGCAGGTGAATGATTAAAACAATCATTGGATCCTTCTTTTTCTGAAGAGGCTATCTCACAAGTTAGTAAAGTACTTCTCAGGTTGTCACATACCTTTTCTGTGATAGGTTTGTATACCTTTGTTTAAACTCTATATAATAAGGCCTGAAATAATAATGTAGTTGAAAGCTTGGTTTTGTTCCCAAAATCATTTACAAAATCATTAAGAGCCCGAACCCACTCACAGCAAAGCAATTTAGAATAATATTAACTACCTCCACTTGAAAAAATCATTACTGTTTAATTACTGATCCTCTACTCTGCATTGATTAAATTTGAGGTCACAGTTTCAGGAACTGAAAATCACTTGCATCCAATTGACTGGATATCCTAATACAATCATATTTCAAAATATACCCGCCCTTGGTGATTTCAGAGCAAAATTCAGAGAGAATACTTTTGGTGCACAGTGACCTGCTGAGGCAAAAATCAGAACAATTTTTATTTTTCTTTAACAGTTTTAAAGTGTTGACTGTAGTAAGGTTCATAATTTTGACAGGGCGTGTATTCCCTGAACAGAAGACCCAGTTCTTTGTAAATATCTCTTGGTTTGTTTATTTAGGAGTGTTATATTCACTCCAAACTCAATCTTACCATCCCACCAAAACAGTTCTGTGAATGTGAGAACACTTGGCCAGGCAAGCTTTAGCGATATTTTTATGTGGAAGCAATAATGGAAGCAGTGTTTGGAAACCAATCTATGTGAATTCTTTCCAATCTTCTATGATTCTATGTCTTATTTGTGCCTTTACAAGAAGAGATGGCTACCTATCCAGTCCATGAAAGAAACTAAAAAAACAGCCATAAGATGTATCCCATCTTTCTAGCTCTTCAGTTTCCAATACCTTAACTGAATATGAGTCCAGTGAAAAATTAAATTGGCTTTTCTAAAATACTAATCTTAAAGATACAAATTCCTTTGCAAGAGCTGACATCATTGATAAACACAGGTTTTACTGCAGAATAACCAAGCTTGGTCTCTGTTTACTTTTCTCTCCCTTTTCCATACCATTCATCACTTTTCTCCAATTCAGAGACTAAATCTTTATCTTATTCAACCTTTAATCATGAATAAAAAAACAACAGCAATTCCTATAGTAGCAATATTAAAACAGCCATATTACCAAGAACTGATAATGAAATTACTTCTCAAATACAAATCTAGGTGTCATTCTGAATCTTTTTAAAAGATAGGTGTCACTCTGAATCATCGGGTCTTAGTTGCAGCATGCAGGATCTTTGTTGAGGCATGTGGGATCTTTCGTTGTGATGCGCGGTCTCTTCGTTGTGGGGCTTGGGCTTCTCTCTAGTTGCGGCATGCAGGGTTATTTTTTCCCCCTCTCTCTCTAGTTGTGGGGCGCGGGTTTCAGGGTGCATGGGCTCTAGTTTGCAGCATGCGGGCTCTCTCGTTGAGGCGCATGAGCTCAGTAGTTGTGGCATTTGGGCTTAGTTGCCCCACAGCATGTGGGATCTTAGTTCCCCAACCAGGGATTGAACCTGCATCTCCTGAATTGGAAGGCGGATTCTTTAGCACTGGACCACCAGGGAATCTCACTCTGAATCTTTTTATGACTTTGTCTTACATCATTTTTCTGTCTCTGCCTGTCTCTGTCAACATTTATTTTTCCTGTCTCTTCTATTTTCTTTCCCTGCATTTTCATCTCCTTTTTCCATTCTTGCCCTATTCTTTAACTAGTCATTTATAACAGAGAATGCATTATTTCTCCTCCCTGAAACTTCTCTTATCCTGCATTCCCTGTTTCAAGTAGTTTTAAGGGATCAGGTTGACAATCAAGTGGCCAGCAGCACCAAATATTTTTCCCACCACCAACCCAAGAAGAAAATAGGCACTCCTGTCCACACATACTTGGTTTTATCAGCTCTGGATACTGTCCTTGTTAGTTACATTGAGTCTGGAAAGGGTTGAAAAAGAGATATGAGTTGTCACTGGTCATAATTCCAGATGTAAACGTGTATTAAAGTGAGAACCAGGCTTCCCTGGTGGCGCAGTGGTTGAGAATCCACCTGCTAATGCAGGGGACACGGGTTCGAGCCCTGGTCTGGGAAGATCCCACATGCCGCGGAGCAACTAGGCCCGTGAGCCACAACTACTGAGCCTGCGCATCTGGAGCCTGTGCTCCGCAACAAGAGAGGACACAATAGTGAGAAGCCCACACACCGTGATGAAGAGTGGCCCCCGCTTGCCACAACTAGAGAAAGCCCTAGCACAGAAACGAAGACCCAACACAGCAAAAATAAATTAATTAATTAATAAACTCCTACCCCCAACATCTTCTTAAAAAAAAAGAAAAAGTGAGAACCCTATTCACTGCATGTGGATTTCACACAACACTAGAAGAGACCAAGGCAGAATAGACATACAAAGGGGGGGATCTACCAAATCCATATAGCTGTATCTAAGCAAGTAGTAACAATATTTTGTTTAAAAAAATAAGAAATCCAGGACAAATTCTAAACAAGACAAGACACCAGTATAACAAGCATAAACTTAGACATTTCCCATTACCCATGATAGTCATCCTACTCAGAGGTGAACTTTTAGAAAGCTGGAAGCCCTAAATCAGTAAGTGAGAGTGATGGGAATAGAGCCAGAAATGTTTGAAGGATTGTTGTTCTACTCTGTATCTGTGAGTGGCATGGCCAGGAGCAACTAGAATTGAACAGAGTGTATTACTGAAATATTTTCTAGTTCTTTCTGAAAATTAAGCACTAAATTAATGTACTTTTGAAAAATTCTGCCTAAAGATAGCAGCTCTCAGAAGAAGCAAGTTTTCTAATCCAGAGTTTGCAGACTTGTTATATGATGAGTGTAACTAGGGTAACAGTTTAAAATTCCCAAATACTATATTAATTAAGATCTCTACAAGTCCTCCTCTCCCTAAGGATAGATATAAACTGAGATCTTTTCCACCCTCTCAGAGAAAAGAACATAAATCCAACAGGGAGAAGCAGCTATTGCCCTAGGATCAGAAAATATAACTTTGGGAACTACTGCCTCTTATCCTAACCCGCTTGGCTTCTCTTGCCTTTGGTAATTCTCCAGAATTTAGGGTGTGCAAGCAAGGACCTCTACTCAGAGTTCCTACGTACTCCTAACCACCTACCAACAGACATTTATTTCCCAAAGACACAATCTTGCTCTTTCCCACATACTTAACAACTTACTCATCTTAAAATGTTGCTTTGAAAGATGAGAATATCTGTTCGATGCTCTTGTTTTATCAAACTCCTTGTTCTGCCTCTCCTGGGGACTCTGGACCACAGCCAGCCATATCACCAGTTGTCATCATATCCTCTGCACAACTAGTCTATAAAGTCTTATAAGTAGTAACAATGTCTTCTACTCTGTCCTCTCTTATGTCACCAGTCTTTTTACCTTGAACAAAGTGAGTGCTCAATAAATATTCTTGAGTGGAATGAATCATTTTAAGAATCTTGGTAAAGAACTGAAGCTTCATCTCATTTTAAAAAAAAGAATGAAATTAATTTCATGGCATATTCTTGATATCATAGAGGAAAATAACCCCACATAATAATAATAAATTCAAATTAAAATAACCCTGCCTTGTGTATTTTTCTGGATAGGAACAAGAAAAGATTCCCTTGTGGTAGGAAGTCTAGAATAAGTAGAGTGTGAAAATCCATAATCTCTTCAAATGTATTTTCCTTATGTTAACTGGAACCTCATCTACTGTATCACTAATTCACACATTTAAATTTTGTTTATTTATTTTTTAAAAGTCCACATATAAGAAAGATCATATGGTAGTTGCCTTTCTCTGTCTGACTTATTTCACTTAGTATAATGCCTTTGAAGTCCACCCATGTTGTCACATGTGGCAAGATTTCATTCTGTTTTTATGACTGTGTAATATTCCATTGTGTATACATACCACAATTTTTTCATCCATTCATCCATAGATGGACACATAAATTGTTTCCATATCTTGGCTATTGTAAACAACAAGGCAGTGATTTGAGTGCGTGTATCTTTTTGAGTTAGTGCTTTTGTTTTCTTCAGATAAATACTCAGAAGTGGAATTGCTGGGATTGTGTGGTAGTCCTATCTTTAATTTTCTGAGGAACCTCCATGCTGTTTTTCATAGTGGCTGCACCAATTTACATTCCCACCAACAGTACCAAGAATTCCCCTTTCCTACACATTCCTCATCAACACTTGTTATTTCTTGTGTTTTTCCCCCTCAGTGGTAAACCAGTTTATTCACTACTCCCACAGTTTATAATCTGATGAAAGTCACAGACAACAAAAAGAAAACATTATAATAAATAAATAATCTCACATAATGATAAATCATATGAAGAAAATAAAACTAGTTGATGAAGTAGAGAGTGGTAGAGTGGGTCCACAGGGGGCCAGGAATAAAGAGTCTAATTTATTTTTTTATTTTTAAAATAAAATTTGTAGTTTTTTTAATATACACTACTATGTATAAAATAGATAACTAATGAGAACCTATTGGATAGCACAGGGAACTTTACTCAGTACTCTGTGGTGACCTAAATGGGAAGGAAATCCAAAAAAAGAGGAGATATATATACACATACAGCTGATTCACTTTGCTGTACAGCAGAAACTAAGACAACATTGTAAAGCAACTATACTCCAATAAAAACTAATAATAAAAAATAACTACATCTTGTCTTTTTGATAATAACCATTCTAACAGGTAAGAGATGATATCTCATTGTGGTTTTTACTTGCATTTTCCTGGTGATTAGTGATGCTGAACACCTTTTCATGTATCTGTTGTTCATCTGTATGTCTTCTTTGGAAAAACGTTTATTGAGATCCTCTGCCAATTTTTTAATCTGTTTATTTGGGGTTTTTTTGTTTTGTTTTGTTTGCTTTTGAGTTGTAGAAGTTCTTTATATATTTTGGATTTTAACCTCTTGTCAGATATACAGTTTGCAAATATTTTCTCCCATTCAGCAGATTGCCTTTTCATTTTGCTGATGGTTTCCTTTCCTGTGCTTTTAACTTTGATGTAGTCCCACTTGCTTATTTTTGCTTCTGTTGCTTTTACTTTTGGCATGAGATTTAAAAAATCATCACCAAGACCTATGTCAAGGAGTTTGCTGCCTATGTTTTCTTCTAGGAGTTTTATGGTTTCAGGTCTTACTTTCAAGTCTTTAATCCATTTTGAGTAAATTTTTGTGTATAGTATAAGGTAACAGTAGAATTATATTCTTTTTTGCATGTGGCTGTCCAGTTTTCCCAACACCATTAACTGAAGAGAAGGTCCTTTCTCCACTGTATAGTCTTGGCTCCTCTGTTGTAAATTAATTTACCACATGTGTGAGGTTTACTTCTGGGCTCTGTATTCTGTTCCATTGAGCTGTGTCCCTGTTTTTATGCCAATACTATACTGTTTTGATTACTTAGCTCTGTTATATAGTTTAAAATCAGGGAGCATGATGCCTCCAGCTTTGCTCTTCTTTTTCAAGATTGCTATGGCTGTTTGGGGTCTTTTGTGGTTCCATATAAATTTTAAGATTATTTGTTCTATTTTTGTAAAAAAATTCCACTGGAATTTTTATAGAAATTACATTGAATCTGTAGCTTACTTTGAGTAGTATGGACTTTTTTTTTTTTTTTTTTTTTTTTTTTGTGGTATGCGGGCCTCTCAGCACTGTGGCCTCTCCCGTTGCAGAGCACAGGCTCCAGACACGCAGGCTCAGCGGCCATGGCTCACGGGCCCAGCCTCTCCACGGCATGTGGGATCTTCTCGGACCGGGGCACGAACCCGTGTCCCCTGCATTGGCAGGCAGACTCTCAACCACCGGACCACCAGGGAAGCCCCAGTAGTATGGACTTTTTAACAATATTAACTCTTCCAAAACATGAGCAAGGAAAAATCTTTCCATGTATTTGTGTCTTCTTCAATTTATTTCATTAATGTCTTGTAGTTTTAAGTATACAGATCTTTCACATCTTTGGTTAAATTTATTCCTAGGTATCTTATTCTTTTTGATGCAATTGTAAATTGGATTGTTTCCTTAATTTCTCTTCCTGATAGTTAATTATTAGTGTATATAAAATACAATGTATTTATGTGATCACGAATTATTTGTACTGATTATTTGTAAGCGTGCTCTCCAGTTCTAAACATTTCCTGCTTGTCTACTGTCAAACAGTATTATTGAGAAAGGAAGTTTGTGCTGTGAGGGTTTCCTGCTACGAAAGCTCTTCTGTGGATAATGAATAATCAGTATGAGCACAGCTTTAGACAGTGTTAGCATCTTAGAGATCCTTGATGCTAATTTTCTCTACTTGTTCACTCATTTATTTAAAACTTATATATCTAGTTTAAGTAAGCAAATGACTTAATCTTAGATTTTTCACCTGGGTTATTTATAATCTAGTTTGATGAAAAGTAGATATAAGTAGATAATATTAATACTACCATAAATTTTAAAGTGATAATTATGAATTTAACACTTTGGGCAAAAATACCAGTCTTTGCTAAATTACATTTCATTTAAAGAGTTCCTCTCAAAGCAGTCAATCATTCCTCACATTTCTGCTATTATTCCTATAGTATAATTTAAGAGATTGGTCTCAGAAGCATCAAAATCATAATTTAAGAGACTGGTCTCAGCAGCATCAAAATTTAACAAGAGAATTGTATAATGTTCTATTATTATGGATGGAATGCAGTGAGCGCAGTGTAAGTTGCACTCTGCCAGATCTGGGACCACCGTGCTTGGTAATAATTTCAGAAATCAGGTAAGATATTCATTATAATGATTTCCTTTGTAATGTTTATTTGATTTTGACCTTTTAGCAAAACCAAAAAAAATAACTCAGTTTAAGAGTTCAAGTAATGGATAGGCCATAGACATTGGTCTTAAAAGTTCAAATGAGGAATAGTGTCAAAACCCAGCTACATTTAATTATTTTATTATTTATTTATTTAAGTAAATAATATATATTGCATTTCTTTATTAAGAAAAATTGAAATAATATAGTTAGATTTAAAATCCCTTTCACCAGTAACCCAAATACAGTTCTTATCCCTTACCCCTGAAATGTAACAATGGTTATCTATCAGTTACATCACTCTAGCTGCTTCACCATCATTATTGCATGTCTATAAAACAGAAAAATAGGGGCTTCCCTGGTGGTGCAGTGGTTGAGAGTCCTCCTGCCGATGCAGGGGACACAGGTTCGTGCCCCGGTCCGAGAAGATCCCACATGCCGTGGAGCAGCTGGGCCCGTGAGCCATGGCCGCTAAGCCTGCACGTCCGGAGCCTGTGCTCCGCAGCGGGAGAGGCCACAACAGTGGGAGGCCCACGGACCCCAAAAAAAAAAAAAAAAAAAAAAAAAAAAAAAACACAGAAAAATAAAAACATTGCTCATCACTTTAGGAATGGAAAAACAAAATGAAATACCCATCTTGAGCATACTCTACAGCAATGACATTGAATAAGAGAGGTCTGTGTTGACCAATATGGAAAAAAAAAATCTCTAAGTTGTATTACGGAATAAAAAGGAAAAAGTTGCATGTCAGATACTGTAATAGGATGAATAATGGTCCCAAAGATTTCAGGTCCTAATCCTTGGAATCTGTAAATATTACCTTATTTGGAAAAACAATCTTACAGATGAGATTAAATTAAGGATCTTTAGATGAGGAGATTATCCTGGATTATCTAGGTGGACTCTAAAGACAGTCACAAGTGAGAGGAGAGGGAGATTTGACACAGACACACACACAGAGGAGAAGGCAATGTGAAAATGGAGCAGAATGAGATTTGACAATGCTGGCCCTGAAGATTGGAGTAATGTAGCCACAAGATGAGGAATGCTGGCAGCCACAAGAAGCCGGAAGAGGCTGGAAGAGGCAAGGAACATATTCCCTTTCAGAGCCTTTGGTTGGAACACAGCCCTGCTGACACCTTGTTTTCAGCCTAGTGATACTGCTTTTGGACTTCCGGCCTCCAGATATGAGAGGGAATAAATTTCTTTTTTTTTTTAATTGGAGTATAATTGCTTTACAATGTTGCATTAGTTTGTGCTGTATAACAAAGTGAATCAGCTATACGTATACATATATCCCCAAATCCCCTCCCTCTTGCATCTCCCTCCCACCCTCCCTATCCCATCCCTCTAGGTGGTCACAAAGCATGGAGCTGATTTCCCTGTGCTATGCAGCTGCTTCCCACTAGCTAACTATTTTACATTTGGTAGTGTATATATGTCAAAGCCACTCTCTCACTTCGTCCCAGCTTACACTCCCCCCTCCCTGTGTCCTCAGGTCCATTCTCTATGTCTGAGTCTTTCTGTTGTTGTTGTTGTCGGCGGTACATGGGACTTTCACTGCCGTGGCCTCTCCCACTGCGGAGCACAGGCTCCGGATGCACAGGCCCAGCAGCCACGGCTCACGGGCCCAGCCGCTCCATGGCATGCGGGATCCTCCCGGACCGGGGCACAAACCCGCGTCCCCTGCATCAGCAGGTGGACTCTCAACCACTGCGTCACCAGGGAAGCTCCTCGTCTGAGTCTTTATTCCTGTCCTCCCCCTAGGTTCTTCAGAACCTTTTTCTTTTTCTTTTTTAAGATTCCATATATATGTATTAGCATGCAGTATTTGTTTTTCTCTTTCTGACTTACTTCACTCTGTATGACAGACTCTAGGTGCATCCACCTCACTACAAATAACTCAATTTCATTTCTTTTTAATTTGTGGTAATTTGTTACAGAACTCTTCAGAAACTAATAAGGTACATATGATTACATTTTTATTAAAAGATATTCAAAAACTAATACTTTATATTTTCTACAGAGCTACTGAAATTTAAATTTCAAAAAGTTTAAACTTCAAAAAGTTAGCGAGTTGTACACAAAATAATGAAATTAGAACACTCTCTAACACCATATACAAAGATAAACTCAAAATGGATTAAAGACCTAAATGTAAGACCAGAAACCATAAAACTCCTAGAGGAAAACATAGGCAGAACACCCTTTGACATAAATCGTAGCAATATTTTTTTGGGATCTGTCTCCTAAAGCAAAGGAAATAAAAGCAAATATAAACAAATAGGACCTAATTAAACTTAAAAGCTTTTGCACAGCAAAGGAAACCATCCACAATATGAAAAGACAACCTACTGAATGGGATAAAATATTTGCAAATGATATGCTTAATAAGGAATTAATATCAAACATATATAAACAGTTCATACAACTCAATACCAAAAAAAATAAAAACCTAACTAAAAAATGGGCAGAAGACCTAAATGTACATTTTTCAAAGAGGAAATGCAGGTGGCCAACAGGCACATGAAAAGATGTTCAACACCACTAATCACCAGGGAAACGTAAATCAAAACCACAATGCGATATCATCTAACATCTGTCAGAATGTCTATCATCAAAAAGAACACAAAAAACAAATGTTGGCAAGGATGTAGAGAAAAGGGAAACCTCGTACAATGTTGGTGGCAATGTACACTGCTGCAGCTGCTGTGGAAAACAGTATGGAGCTTTCTCAAAAAACTAAAAATGGAAAAAGTATATAACCCAGCAACTCCACTCCTGGGTATATATCAAAAAGAACAAAAATACTAATTCAAAAAGATACACGCACCCCAATGTTCACAGCAGCATTATTTACAATTGCCAAGATATGGAAAATACCTAAGTGTCCATCAACAGATGAATGGATAAAGATGTGGTACATATGTATATACAATAGAACATTACTCAGCCATAAAAAAGAATGAAATTTTGCCATTTGCAACAACATGGATGGACTTGGAGGGTATTATGCTAAGTGAAAAAAGCCAGACATAAAGACAAATACTGTATGATGTCACTTATATGTGGAATCTAAAAATATAACAAAGGGCTTCCCTGGTGGCGCAGTGGTTGAGAGTCCGCCTGCCAATGCAGGGGACACGGGTTTGTGCCCCGGCCCGGGAAGATCCCACATGCCACGGAGCGGCTGGGCCCGTGAGCCATGGCCACTGAGCCTGCGCGTCCAGAGCCTGTGCTCCGCAATGCGAGAGGCCACAACAGTGAGAGGCCCACATACCACAAAAAAATAAAATAATAAATAAATAAATAAATAAAAATACAACAAACTAGTGAATATAACAAAAAAGAAGCAGACTCACAGATATAGAGAACAAATTAGTGGCTACCAGTGGGGAGACGGAATGGGGGAGGGGTAATATAGGGGTAGGGATTTAAGAGGTACAAACTATTACATATAAAATAAGCTACAAAGATATATTTTACAATACAGGGAATATAGCCAATATTTTATAATAACTATAAATGGAGTATAACCTTTAAAAATCATGAATTGCTATATTGTACACCTGTGATACATAATATCGTACATCAACTACACTCCAATTTTTAAAAAACTCTGAAAAAACCTTAGGGAGTTATTAGGCTGTGTTCTATTATGAAAGTTGGAAATATTTCATATTAAAAAAATCAAAATATGTGGCCATAATTGCTTCAGATTATTTTTATTCAAGAAATAAAATGCTATAGAGAGTGTTGAAGCTTTCTATATAACCACCTCAATCCCATTCTCTTCTCTTCTCCCTGCACCAAAGCTAACTACTATCTTCAAGTGGATGGGTATTACTCCTACACATAATTTTATCCAGAAATATATAGGATCTGGTGTAAATGTATTATTCTACATGTTACATTCTGGAACTTGTATTTTTCCTTGATATTGACTTTGAGGATTATTCATGTCAATTTGTGTAGCTTTAGTTCATTCATTTTTTTACTTCTCTATGGTATTTTATTGTATAAATACTCTGTAACGTATTCATTCATTCATTCTCTTTTCCCCCAACAGCTATTAGTAACAACGTTACGATGAATAAATACGTGGCACATGTCTCCTGATGCATAGGTCTAAGACTTTCCCTAGGGTATATATATTTGGAAGTGGAATGTCTGGGTCCTAGATTGTATGCATCTTTAAGCTTACTAGATATTGCCAAATTATTCTTCAAAGTGACCAAAATGTCCTTAACATTCCCCTCAGCTTGATGGAATTTTAAACAGGTCTCTTCCTGACTCTAGGCCACTGACCTCCCTTTTCTTAGTATTAACTTTAGAAAGCTTGTAATTGCAAATTCTTTCTCCTCCCCACCAGTCATCCCTTAGAGATATAAATCTTCTTAAAAGCTTCTTGTGGTTTTACAACCCAGGAATGCTTTCTCAAGGACCTGGGAGCCATACTTTTTTTTTAATGTAATCCTCAAGGAAGTAGTGCTCCTGTTTCCCAGTTTCTGTGAGGGTAGTAGCCTAATTTAGATTAGCAAAAACAGATGCCTAATCAGATGGACCAACCTTGCCCCTAACATCCTCCAGAACTTTTTCCACTAGCTCACTACAGAACTTAAAACTCCCCCCCACCTTTAGTTTTAGCAGAGTTAAGTTCAGTCTCTCTCCTCTATTGCAATAGTCTTGAATAAAGACTTCCTTGGCTAATTTATCCAAAGCAATTTTTCTTTGACAAATATACTCCAATTATTATTATTACTCATTTTTTATATTCACCATTAACAGTATTTAAGAGTTCCCATTTCTCAACATGATTATCCATACACCATGAGGTTTGTCATTTTAATTTTGGCTGACTTTATATGTGTGAAGTGGTATGTCATTTGACTATCTCTGATTACCGATGATTTTAATATTTTTTCAAATGTTGATTGGAAGTTCAGTTCTTCTCCTCTGTGTAATCTCTGTTCATATGCTGTGCCCATTTTACATGTTTTTTCTCTTTCCTCTTTATTTATTCTGAATACTAATCCTTGTTGGTCTTCTGCCCATTTTTTGTTTGGGTTGTTTGTTTTTTGAAATTGAGTTGTATGAGTTTTTGTATATTTGGATATTAACCCCCTGTAAGTTGCATTGTTTGCAAATATTTTCTCCCATTCCATCACTTGTCTTTTTGTTTTGTTGGTGGCTTCCTTTGCTAAGCAAAAATTTTTACGTTTGATTAGGTCCCATTTGTTTATTTCTTTTGCCTTGGGAGACTGATCTAAGAAAATATTGCTATGATTTATGTCCAAGAATATTTTGCCTATGTTCACTTCTAGGAATTTTATGGTGTCATGCCTTATATATAGGTCTTTAATCCATTCTGAGTTTATTTTTGTATATGGTGTGAAGGAGTGTTCTAATTTCACTGATTCACATGTAGCTGTCCAGCTTTCCCAACACCATTGGTTGAAGAGACTGTCCATTTCACCCAAGTTTTGAAATAAAATGAAGTTCCATTTTTCACAAAGGAATTAATAATGCTAAAATTAAGAATTCTAGTTTCTACAAAGCAGGAGGCATAACCCTCCCAGACTTCAGACAATACTACAAAGCGACAATAATCAAAACAGCATGGTACTGGCACAAAAACAGACATATGGATCAATGGAACAGAATAGAGAGCCCAGAAATAAACCCACACACCTATGGTCAATTAATCGTCGACAAAGAAGGCAAGAACTTACAGTGGGAAAAGGACTGTCTCTTCAGCAATCTGTGTTGGGAAAATTGGACAGCCACATGTAAATCAATGAAGCTAGAACACACCCTCACATAATACACAAAAATAAATTCAAAATGTCTGAAAGATTCAAATATGAGACATGACACCATAAAACTCCTAGAAGAGAACATAGGCAAAACAATCTCTGACATAAATTGTGCCAATGTTTTCTTAGGTCAGTCTCCCAAGGCAATAGAAGTAACAGCAAAAATAAACAAACAGGATCTAATTAAACTCAGAAGCTTCTGTATAGCCAAGGAAACCATAAACAAAATTAAAAGACAACCTATGGACTGGGAGAAAATATTTGCAAATGATGCAACTGACAAGGGCTTAATTTCTAAAATATACAAATAGCTCATGTAACTCAACAACAAAAAAACAAACAAACAAACTGAAAAATGGGCAGAAGACCTAAATAGACATTTCTCCAAAGACAGATGGCCAAGAGGCACATGAAAAGCTGCTCAACATCACTAATTATTAGAGAAGTGCAAATCAAAGCTACAATGAGGTACCACCTCACACCAGTCAGAATGGCCATCCTAAAAAGTCTACAAATAACAAATGTGGGAGAGGGTGTGGAGAAAAGGGAACCCTCCTACACTGTTGGTGGGAATGTAAATTAGTATAGCCACTATGGAAAACAGTATGGAGGTTCCTCAAAAAACTAAAACTAGAGTTACCATATGATCCAGCAATCCTACTCCTGGGCATATACCTAGACAAAACTATAATCCAAAAAGATACATGCACCCCTATGTTCACAGCAGCACTATTCACAATAGCCAAGACATGGAAACAACCTGAATCTCCATTGACAGATGAATGGATAAAGAAAATGTGGTTTAAATCCGGGGTCCCCAAACCCCAGGCCATGGACCAGTACTAGTCTGCAACCTGTTATCAACCAGGCCACACAGCAGGAGCTGAGCGGCAGGCGAGTGAGCGAAGCTTCATCTGTATTTATAGCCACTCCCCATCACTCGCATTACAGTCGGAGCTCCACTTCCTGTCAGCATTATGGTGAGCTGTATAATTATATTTACATATTTCATTATATATTACAGTGTAATAATAATAGAAATAAAGTGCACAGTAAATGTAATAAGATTGAATCATCCCCAAACCATCCCCCACCCCAGTGCATGGAAAAATTGTCTTCCATGAAACTGGTCCCTGGTGCCAAAAGGGTTGGGGACTGCTGGTTCATATATACAATGGAATACTACTCAGCCATAAAAAAGATTGAAATAATGCCATTTGCAGCAACATGGATGCAATAGAGATTATCATACTAAGTGAAGTAAGTCAGAAAGAGAAAGACAAATACCATAAGATATCACTTATATGTGTAATCTAAAATATAACACAAATGAACTTATCTATGAAACAGAAACAGACTCACAGACATGGAGAACAGATCTGTGGTTGCCAAGAGGGAGTTGTGGCAGGGGGGAGGGACAGAGTGGGAGTTTGGGGTTAGCAGATGCAAACTATTATATAAAGAATGGGTAAACAACAAGGTCCTACTGTATTGCACAGGGAACTATATTCAATATCCTGTGATAAACCATAATGGAAAAGAATATAAAAAAGATTGTGTACATATATATGTGTGTGTGTATATAACTGAATCACTTTGCTCTACAGCAGAAATTAACACAACATAGTAAATCAACTATACTTCAGTTTAAAACAATAATTCTAGTCTCACCAATGAATAATAATATATGGAACCAAAATATATTATATATCAATCACCTTTTTATTGATACTATTCCTTTGATTTAGAACCACTACTGCATTTCTGAAAGCTAAATATTTTTTTTAAGTGGAGTATAATTGCTTTACAATGTTGTGTTAGTTCTTGCTGTACACCAAAGTGAATCAGCTATATGTATACATATATCCCCTCCTTCTTGGACCTCCTTCCCACTACCCCACGCATTGCCACCCATCTAGGTCATCACAGAGCACCGAGCTGAGCTCCCTGTGCTAAATATCTTTTTAATCAAATAACATTTTAAAGTTTTGCTTATTACTTGAACATATGCCTTGAAATCACTGCTTATTGGGACTTCTCTGGTGGCGCAGTGGTTAAGAATCCACTTGCCAATGCAGGAGACTCGGGTTCAATCTCTGATCTGGGAAGATCCCACATGCCGCCGAGCAACTAAGCATGTGCGCCACAACTACTGAAGCCTGCGCACATAGAGCCCATGCTCCGCAACAAAAGAAGCCACTGCAATGAGAAGCCTGTGCACCACAAGGAAGAGTAGCCCCCACTCACCGCAACTAAAGAAAGCCGGTGTGCAGCAACAAAGACCCAACGCAGCCAAAAAATAAATAATTTTTTTTTAATCACTGCTTTTTTATTTTACTTTATTTTAATTTTTTTTTTTTTTTTTTTTTT
>NW_006775202.1:81646-88240 GCF_000442215.2 Lipotes vexillifer | reverse complement strand
TTTTTTTTTTTTTTTTTTTTTTTTTTTTTTTTTTTTTTTTTTTTTTTTGGCCATACCATGCAGCATGCAGAATCTTGGTTCCCTGACCAGGGTTCAAACCCATGCACCCGGCAGTGGAAGCACAGAGTCTTGGCCACTGGACTGCCAGGGAAGTCCCTATTTGATTTTAATATGATATTTATTTTTACCCAAGTTTTCACATTGCAGATTTGTTCCATTGTTATTTGGGGTTTTTGTGTTTTGGTTTTTGTTGTTGGGGGCTTCTGAGGTTGTCTTTTTCTTTTTTATTTTTTTGAGTGTATAGAACGCCACATACTACATAGTGATTCTTTTTACTTATGAACATTGTCTCCAGTTTTAAAGGTAACTCGGAGAAAACAATACAGCTATGACTTGAAGTTTTCAGTAAAAATGTCAAGATTTTAGCAACTTGGGAAAATTATTTCTCCTCATCCTATTTAGAATAGGGAAATGGAAAAACGTTCTGCTAGAGAACTCATTCATAATTTGCTGTACATACCATATTTTCTCAGTTCCATGTGGTATTGTCTCCATTAATATATGGTTACGCAGCTTCAGTTCAAAGCTAAAGGCTTTTATTTACTGTGAAACAAATTCTTAGTAGTATCATATAAGCACCAGTTTTCTTACTATAGATGCAAAAAATCTGCATTGAATATAATGGTAACTGGGGTAAAATAGACCAGTCACATCAATGTTAGAAAGTGTTGTATTTAAAAGAAGTTTTTCTTCCCTTTTAAAAGTAATGAATTTAAACAGGGTTTGTATAATAATAACCAACAGTTATAGAGCACTGTTTTAAATACTTTGCACACAATATCTCAATTCTCATGTAAACCCTCTAAGTTAATAATTTTTATAATCCCTATTTTACAGATGAAGAATTGACAGTACAGAATGATAAATAACTTGCCAAATGTCATACAACTAGTAAGGGAGAAGCCAGAATTCAAACTCAGGAATCCCGGGCTTCCCTGGTGGTGCAGTGGTTGAGAGTCCGCCTGTCGATGCAGGGGACGCGGGTTCGTGCCCCGGTTCGGGAGGATCCCACATGCCGCGGAGCGGTTGGGCCCGTGAGCCATGGCCGCTGAGCCTGCGCGTCCAGAGCCTGTGCTCCGCAACAGGAGAGGCCCGTGTACCACAAAAAAAAAAAAAAAAACTCAGGCATCCTACACTTATAAGCACCACCAACAACAACCCATTAGTTTACCATGTTCCACGGCAGAATCTAATCTTTTTACCTACCTATTAATCTTTAATAATGGCCTAGACCTTTCTACTCCATAACTGATATAAATTATAAGTTAAAAACTGAATTAATTCAGTAACATTAAAATTTTTTAGAAACTTATTTATTTATGGCTGCGTTGGGTCTTCGTTGTTGCGCGTGGCTTTCTCTAGGGGCTACTCTGTTGTGGTGCACGGGCTTCTCATTGCAATGGCTTCTCTTGTTGCAAAGCAGAGGCTTCAGTAGTTGTGGCTCTCGGGCTCAGTAGTTTTGACTTGTGGGCTCTAGAGTGCAGGCTCAGTAGTTGTGGCTCACAGGCTTAGTTGCTCCGTGACATGTGGGATCTTCCCGGACCAGGGCTCAAACCCATGTTCCCTGCATTGGCAGGCGGATTCTTAACCACTGTGCCACTAGGGAAGTCCAGTAATATTAAATTTAAAATAAAATGAGTTATACAAATAAACTGAAACTTGATAAAAAATTAAACCATAGCAAGGAGAGTCATTTATTCTCAATTTGCCCAGCAACTGAACAAATACTGGATTTCCTTGACTCAGAAAACAATGAAGTTGTTCATAATTTTCTCAGGGTCATAATAGGAACTCTGTAATGTCTTTGTACTTACCTACCCACAAATAAAACCCTAGAAGATTTATTGAGAACAGATTCAAAGATATTTATAACTTTTAAGGTTGGTTTGAAACCTAAGTAGCTGCCAACCCTCCAAACTGTATTTAAGCCCTTGGATATAGAAATAAGACTCATGTTTGTTAAAAAGTCTTCTTTATGCCTCCTAGTGCTGGACTGGCACACAGGCTAAAGTACCCAGAATTCAGCAAAGGAAGATGGGGGCCTGCCCTCCATCTCTGTCTATGCCACATCATCTCTCTGAGGCTTGGTTTCCTTAGCTGTAAAATATGCACCAACATGGCCTCTTCCACCTGGCTTAATTGCAGTGAAGCACCCATGAGAGACCCACGTAGAAGCGCTTTACAAACTTGAACAGAGTAGCCATTGCTGTTAACAGCAACTATGGCAACTATTGTTGTCAGTTACTTCTCCTCCAAACTGGTCCCAAGTTTTTAAATTTAAGATTTTCAGAAAAAAATTATTACTATAGTTGTGTTCATTTTCTATCATTGTAACAAATTATCACAAATTTAGTGTTGCAAAACAACACTAAACAAACAAAACAATCTTGTAGTTCTGGAGGTGAAAAGTCAGAAATGTGTCTCACTGGACTAAAATCAAGGTGTCAGCAGGACTGTGTTCCTTTCTGGACACTCTAAAGAAGAGTTTGTTTCCTTGCTTTTTCCAGCTTCTACAAACCAGCTTCTACAAGCATTTGTTGGCTACTAGCCCCTTCTGTCTTTAAAGTCAGCAATGGCTGTTTGAGTCTTTCTGACATTGCATTCACCCTGACAATCACTCTTCTGCTCCTCTCTTCACATTTAAGGACCCCTATGATTACACTGCACCCACCTGAATAATCCAGAATAATCTACCTATTTTAAGCTAATTAGCAAACTTAATTCAATCTTCACCCTTTACCACGTAATGTAACATATTCACAGATTCTGGAGACTAGGACAACTTTGAGAAGCCATTAGTTTGCCTGCCAAATACTGATACTCAATTTTAAAATTCCATGGATAATTTGTAGTTACACTTTATACTGAATATATGTAAATAAGTTTCATGAAGGATTTCACTCTGAATACCATTTAAAATTTTCCTCCTTAATTTTATTCCTTTAGCAATAAGATATAAGAGGGTACTATGTATTTAACCTGTTTTGATTACATTAAACTAAATTACATCAGATCTATTTCAATAAAATCTAATAAAGGTTAATATATTGCTGCATTTTCTATAGTAATTGAGATTATGCTTCGAAGGAAATTGTTAGGTGAAAAATGTCAATAGTTTTTCCTTTGTTTTAAGAGTCAGCACTGTACATTAAAACATTTTTTTAAATATATAGTTTCCTTAAAATCTCTTTTCTTTGCATAGTTTTTAATAGAATCTTAAATCTTTGAAAAGGCTAAATAAAATTGATTTTCTTTAAAAATTCAGAATTTATTTTTCAACACTCCAAGTAAAAAGACTGAATTTCTTATCTTGCAAAGTTAATATAATTTTCATCAGTTGAAGCACAGTTCAATTTCTAAACCTTGAAAATAGATGAAATGATAAAGAAATGAAACACCAAATCAATCTGCTTAGTCATGGGAATTCATCAGATTGTGTAGTTTTGTTCTTTGACATTTACCTTTATTGTTTTGGCCATTTTAACAAATCAGTTCCTACTCTCAAACCTTCAGTTTTATGCTTCACTGTTTCTGGGGTTAAATTTCTTTAAAGTCTTAATATTAGGCATTTTCTTAGTATTTGCTCTAGGGGGGAAAAGTCTATATTATAACCATCTTATCCTAAAAATTATTCTTTTAGGAAATCATTGAAAAGATCTTTTGAAAAATCTGAACCTCTAAACATGTCCTTAATACTAAATTTCTTGAGAGGTAAAAGTTGGGCCAAAAATTCCCCCCAATAGAATATTTACTCTTTGTTTACATAAGGAAATGTCTCCCTAGTTTAGCAGGAAGACTGTTCTCAAAGTATCTATAAATTTAGGTCATCAATGAGAATATGAACAAAACAACAAAAGAATGCAAAGGTTACTGAGCCAAATTCTTATTTCTTCATATACATTATATGATAAAAATTTGAAAACTTTGTTTTGTGGGTTTTCTGCCATTAGAATTCAGTTTTACAATATCTTGAAAAATTAATAACTTGGTATTTCTAAAGCTTTTATCTTGATATTCTGAAGATTAATGATTGTTTATACAGACAGCCTTGTAAAACTAAAAAATATTCCATTAGATCAACAGCCATTGTGTTAACAGTACCATTATTCTTTAATACGAAGGGTAATAAACTATAGATTTAAGAATATTACATCGTAGCTGAGAGGAAAGTTAGCAGCTCTATCTTAAAAAAATAAAAGTAAAGAATTAAATTGCATCAGACAGTAAAACTTCCAACACTATTGTTCATAACATATTTCTAGAATAACCTACTGGTCATGAGGTATAAGAATTTATAGCACTTTCTCTAAACCCAGGTGTCTTCTATGTACATGATAGTCACAATATTTCAGTATTCAACCAACTCATTATAGTAAAAAAAAGAAAAATTATCTTACCTTCCCCTGTTTATTTTCTCATGAACACCACAGACCACATTAAACTCATTCGTGTCACAAGAACTCTTTGCCACTTACATAGAGAAGAGATTTTTTGATTATTTAAGTCAGGACTCACTTATAGTATTCTCACTTGGTCTAGCAAACCATTTAAATATTCAATGTTATGTTCCTACTCTAACCACTTGTGGTAGCTATCAATAGCACAGCATGGAAAAGCGTTCTAAGGAAGAATCCAGGCTTAATAGATTAGTACTTGATACTTAGCAACTTTTATCATGACTGCAAAAGGATCACTGGAGGCATGCCTGCTACAAATCTGCTGCAAAAATCAATGCCAAAGTATCAAATATGTTACCTTGTTCCCAACAGTAAGGAAATATGAAACACTTCGCTTAATGATAACACTAATATAAAAATATTTCATTTAAAAATAAGTTAAATTCCATTATCCCCACCCCATAATTGATAAAATAATTAGATATGCATTTGTCCACGCATAAATTTATTTTACCAAATGTTTGAGTGAAAATTGTATGTAAGGCACTGTGCTAGTACTATAGAGAGTATAGGTAGTGGAAACAATCCTGTGCTCAAGTACAGAAAGTAAACCTGAAGATATGGCAGACACTGTATTGTGTTATATTCATACACTCAGATAGGACAAACATACAACCACATGAGACAGACACTAAAAAACACTATATCTGAAAAAAATTATTACAGGAGTTTGGAGTCAGAAAATTTAGAATAGTGTTGAATAAAATATTCAGACATAATAGTTAAAATAAATGAGTTTACCTAATATAGGAATGAGAGTGTGAGGGGGCACAATACGGAAAACCACCTGAAGCCTGAGGAGAAACGTGTCAATAATGTCATGATTAGGAACACAGAGAGCAGATTAAGTAGACGAAAGCATGAAGCATTCCACAGGCATGTGGAATGAGGAAGGGCAGCATGCCCAGTTTGATGCTGAGATGTGTCTAGCTGTGCATCTTGAAGAAAGCTAATAGGGGGTTAAAGAGGAGTTTCTGGGAGAGGACAGCATGGGACACAGTGGCTTTCACTGCTGCTGAGAGATCTTAAGTGAACAGAGCCAAGTGGAACTGGGTGTCCAGCTTCCAGGAGGTGAATTTCAAACTTCTCAACTGAACTGAAGAGTGAGCCATGGGTCCCCAACATACAGAGATACAATGAGCAAGAGCAAATGTTCTTGTGGTCAGAGGACCAAAGGCAGCTGGTACCTGTAAGTGTTCCACTTAAGGAGAAACTGGATGTATCCAATATGTAAGTACGCAAATGACAAATATGCAAATGTTTATGAATGCTAACAAAATGTTACTTATTGGAATTTGGAGTCCCAGAAATTGATCCTTCAAAGGTTTCAAAATGATCATAATGCACTGTATGTTTTTTTTTCTTTTAGTTTTCATCACTGTATTAGTTTTCTATTGCTATTGTAACAAGTGGCCACAAACTTAGTAGCTTCAAACAAAACAAATTTATTCTCTTACAGTTCTGCAAGTCAGAAGTCCAAAATCAGTCTCAATGGATTGAAAGCAAGCTGAAGGCAGGGCTGGTTCCTTCTAGAGTGTCAAGGAGAAAATCCATTTCCTTGCCTTTTCCCACTTCTAGAGGCCACCTACATTCCTTGGCAGGTGGTCCCTCCTCCATCATCAAAACCAGCCCCTAGTGTCTGGCTGCTGTCATCACAGTACCATAATAATGCACTCTTGCTTTTAGTTCACATTTAACTAAAATCTTTATCAGTTGGGAAAAATAACTACCTATGTAACAGAGCATATCCAACTTAAGAAAACCAGAAAAGATTTCACAGAGGAGACTTCTCTCCTATATTCTCCAGCCTAAGAAACTGCTCTGATGCTTTTCTCATTTTCTCCCCAAGTAAAAATATCCTCTGGGGCTTCCCTGGTGGCGCAGTGGTTGAGAGTCCGCCTGCCAATGCAGGGGACACGGGTTCGTGCCCCGGTCCGAGAAGATCCCACATGCCGCAGAGCGGCTGGGCCCGTGGGCCATGGCCGCAGAGCCTGCGCATCCGGAGCCTATTGCTCTGCAACGGGAGAGACCACAACAGTGAGAGGCCCGCGTACCGCAAAAAAAAAAAAAAAAAAAA
>NW_006775202.1:65744-81630 GCF_000442215.2 Lipotes vexillifer | reverse complement strand
AAAATATATATATATATATATATATTATATATATATATCCTCTGAATCACCCACTCTCTTCTGAGCTGCAACTCAAATGTCTTGAAACCCTCCACCTGTGGGTAGAGATGTGGAAAGATCTAGCCAGACCTCCTCCTGCTACATTCCACATATGAGCTAATGGCATCACTTCTCTGCTGCCATTTTTAAATCACAGGGCTCTCCCTTGGCCTCTCAAAACCCACTGTCACTGTACCTCCATTTTGTCCCCTAGCTACAAATGCCCTTGCCAATAAACTGCTTCCCTGTACTCCTTACATAAAGCATTCTCTCCAGCTTCACACATTTCAGAGTATACGTGAACACTTTAGTTCATGTCCATGTCTCCTTCATTCCCCAAAGTCCCTTCCCAGTAATTACCACTCCCATTCAAGTGAAAAAGTCTCTACCTCTCTAAGTGTGGTCCCATTTTTCTGTACATTCTCTAGAGGGCATTTGTGAGTGGTTTACACAGCATTTATTCCCCCTCTGCCCTTGCTAATTATATCCCAATTTTTTTAATAGACACCTATGTTTCACTTATGCTACCTGTCTTTTGAAAAACTGACATTAGCTCTACCTCCAGAATTAGTGCATGCATTTACCTGGCCACAGTGACTGATTCAGGGATAATCCTATCAGAGCAAATCCCAGAACTTAGATTCAGTGGTTCTGGGAAATGGGTACTTTTTCTCCCACTAGAGACAAACTAGAAAGTATGGATTCTTCATTACTGCTGATAGTTACCTTGCAACCATGAGAAAAATCAGCCTAAAGAAAAGGCTAACATATAAACAGAACATATAAACATATAAAGAGAAGAGCCAAAGAAATAGAAAAAAAAAAAAAAAAGTGGAGACAGCCCTGATCAAGCAGTTTCAGAGGCGACCCTACTTCTGGAATTTTGTTTGTTTTTTAAACAATTTGAGATGGGTTTCCTGTTACATTCATGGATTTTGTCACCACTAGAAATCGCTGATTCTCAAATTGCTACTTTAGGAAGTCTGTCCTCAGATGTTAGCCTTCTGTCCTTTCAGTTTCTTCATTTATACTTACAATATCTGATCAAAATATTAAATCCATTGACCACGTTTATTACACCTTCTCCTTCCTGTCTTCAGATATATGTTTTGTTTAGCTATGGCCAACCACAGTGAGCAATCAATACATCAGTAAACAATACATTATGTGGATTGCTTGATTGAATGATTGGTCTCCCTACCTTTGGTCTCACCCCTTCCCAAGTATGTATCACCTAGCAATTATTCTTTTTGTTTTCTTCAGAGTTCATAACATAAATGTGTCCTTATCATTCTCCCATTGAAAATCTTCAATTACTCCCATTTTGTCCAGAGTTAGACCTTAGATATGGTCCACATTAAGCTCCTGATATTGTTGCTCCCCAAAGATTACCAGCTTCCAATGGGGATAGAGGAGGGCCATACCCTTCCTGACCCAAACCCACTGCTGGGACCTAACTAAAAATGTCAGCCCTACCTAAATATGGTCTACAATAATGTACCTATACTAAATAACCATAATTCTCCATCATCAAAAATCTTAGAAAAGCCAAGTAATGATCTCCCCCTGCAACATCTAATCTGCTAAGAATTGTATTCAGTTCTAGACATTAAAACTGAAAGGGACATTAGCAAAACAAATGTTATACAGAGAGAAACCAGGATGGTGAAAAGTCAAGAAACCATGAGTCAAAGGAAAAAAAGAGTTTCTGTGCAGGGAGAGGACTTATGGGGAACATAATTGTTGTGTTCTGATATGTGGAAGAACAAAAGTTGCAAATCTCTTCTTCTTTGGAGGGCATAAAAAGGTTAAATATTTACTCTTTTTGCAGTTTCTTTTTCTAACCACTTACTCTTACATGGAGTCACATCTTAGCTTAGTCACATCTTAGTCACATGAGACAAAACAATAATAATGTTTATCCAGACTCAGAAGAGGCTTATGTAAAAGCAAAGTTTTGTAAAGTATTGATCAAGTTAGTCTAGTTTGTGCTACAGCAACAAAGCACCCCTAAATTTCAATAGCATATCACACAAAACTTTATTTCTTATTCACATAACATATCCAACACAGGTCACCAGGGGGCCTGCTCACTGTAGCACTCAGAGACCAAAGATGACAGAGGGTCCACTATCCCATGACACTGCCATCCAAACACCAGTCACCGGGGGTCATTCCAGTAAGGAAACAGGGCTTGAATCACAAATTGGCTCCTAAATGCTTCTGCCTAGAAGTGACTCACAACATTTCCACTTAAATTTTATTGGACAAAGCAATTCTATGGCCATGTCTAATTTTAAGGAAATGGGGGCATAACACCCCCAAGTGACTAGAAGGAAAAGAATGTCAGAAGTTTTCATTAGCACTTGCAACACTGACCATAACTCTAAGTAGGACTTAATCAGAGATCCAATCATCATTAAGAATATTATGGAAAAGTTTAGCTATCTAAGCTCCTGGAAACTCTAGGATTCTAGATTCCAAATTTGCCAGGAAGTTCCTTTAAGACCACGGATTTTGTTTCCTAGGGTCAAATAAATAACCCTGGATGTTGAAATTCTCCTAAAGTAAGAAAATTAGGATTGGTTCAAGATGGCGGAGTAGAAGGACATGTGATCATTCACTCTTGCAAAAGCACCGGAATCACAACTAACTGCTGAACAATCGTTGACAGGAAGATACTGGAACTCACCAAAAAAGATACCCCACATCAAAAGACAAAGGAGAAGCTTCAATGAGATGGTAGGAGGGGCACAATCACAATAAAATCAAATCCCATAACCGCTGGGTAGATGACTCACAAACTGGAGAACAATTATACCACAGAAGTCCAACCACTGGAGTGAAGTTTCTGAGCCGCATATCAGGCTTCCGAACCTGGGGATTCTGGCAACAGGAAGAGGAATTTCCAGAGAATCAGACTTTGAAGGTTAGTGGAATTTGACTGCAGAACGCCGAGAGGATGGGGGAAAACAGAGACTCCACTCTTGGAGGGCACACACAGAGTAGTGTGTGCATCAGGACCCAGAAGGAAAGAGCAGTGACCTCAGAGAAGACTGAACCAGACCTGCCTGCTAGTGTTGAAGGATCTCCTGCAGAGGCAGGAGGCAGCTGTGGCTCACCATGGGGAAAAGGACACTGGCAGCAGAAGTACTGGGAAGTATTCCTTGTTGTGTGCCCTCCCAGAGTCTGCCATTAGCCCCACCAAAGAGCCTGTAGGCTCCAGTGCTGGGTTGCCTCAGGTCAAACAACCAACAGAGAGGGAACTCAGCCCCACTCATCAGCAGACAAGTGGATTAAAGTTTTACTGAGCTCTACCTACCAGAGCAACACCCAGCTCTTCCCACCACCAGTTGCTCCCATCAGGAAGCTTGCACAAGCCTCTTAGATAGCCTCATCCAGCAGAGGGCAGACAGCAGAAGAAAGAAGAACTACAATCCTGCCACCTGTGGAAAGAAAACCACATTCACAGAAAGCTAGACAAAATAAAAAGGCAGAGGACTATGTACCAGATGAAGGAACAACATAAAACCCCAGAGAAACAACTAAATGAAGTGCAGATAGGCAACCTTCCAGAAAAAGAATTCAGAATAATGATAGTGAAGATGATCCAAGACCTCAGAGAAAGATTGGAGGCAAAGTTTGAGAAGATGCAAGAAATGTTTAATAAAGACCTAGGAGAATTAAAGAACAAACAAACAGAGAAGAACAATACAATAACTGAAATGAAACACACACTAGAAGGAATCAAGAGCAAAATGACTGAGGAAGAAGAATGGATAAGTGACTTGGAAGACAAAATGGTGGAATTCACTTCTGCAGAACAGGCTAAAGAAAAAAGAATGAAAAGAAATGAAAACAGCCTAAGAGACCTCTGGGACACCACTAAATGCACCAACATTTGCATTATAGGGGTCCCAGAAGGAGAAAAGAGAGGAGGGACCTGAAAAAATATTTGAAGAGATTATAGTCGAAAACTTCCCTAACATGGGAAAGGAAACAGCCACCGAAGTCCAGAAAGTGCAGAGAATCCCAGGCAGGATAAGCCCAAGGAGAAACACACTGAGATACGTAGTAATCAAATTGAAAATATTAAAGACAAAGAAAAGTTATTAAAAGAAACAAGGGGAAAACGACAAATAACACACAAAGGAACTCCCAAAAGGTTAACAGCTGATTTCTCAGCAGAAACTCTATAAGCCAGAAGAGAGTGGCTTGATATACTTAAACTGATGAAAGGGAAGAACCTACAACCAAGATTACTGTACCCAGCAAGGATCTCATTCAGATTCGATGGAGAAATCAAAAGCTTTACAGACAAGCAAAAGCTGAGAGAATTCAGCACCACCAAACCAGCTCTACAACAAATGCTAAGGGAGCTTCTCTAACTGGGAAACACAAGAGAAGAAAAGGACCTACAAAAGCAAATCCAAAACAATTAAGAAAATGGTAATAGGAACATACATATTGAAAATTACCTTAAATGTGAATGGATTAAATGCTCCAACCAAAAGACACAGGCTCGCTGAGTGGATACAAAAACAAGACCCATATGTATGCTGTCTACAAGAGACCCACTTCAGACCTAGGGGCACATACAGACTGAAAGTGAGGGGATAGAAAAAAATATTCATACAAATGGAAATCAAAAGAAAGCTGGAGCAGCAATACTCATATCATATAAAACAGACTTTAAAATAAAGAAAGTTACAAGAGACAAGGAAGGACACTACATAATGACCAAGGAATCATCCAAGAAGAAGATATAACAATTATAAATATATATGCACCCAACATAGGAGAAAACCCCAATACATAAGACAACTGCTAACAGCTATAAAAGAGAAAGTCGACAGTAACACAATAATAGTGGGGGGCTTTAACACCTCACTTACACCAATGGAAAAATCATCCAGACAGAAAATTAATAAGGAAACAGAAGCTTTAAATGACACAATAGACCAGATAGATTTAATTGATATTTATAGAACATTCCACCCAAAAGTGGCAGAATACACTTTCTTCTCAAGTGCACACGGAACATTCTCTAGGATAGATCACATCTTGAGTCACAAATCAATCCTCGGTGAAGTTAAGAAAATTGAAATCATATCAAGCATCCTTTCCAACCATAATGCTATGAGATTAGAAATAAGTTACTGGGAAATAAATGTAAAAAACATAAAGACATGGAGGCTAAACAATACCTTACTAAATAACCAAGAGATCACTGAAGAAATCAAAGAGGAAACCACAAAGTACCTAGAGACAAATGACACTGAAAACACAGTGATCCAAAACCTATGGGATGCAGCAAAAGCAGTACTTAGAGGGAAGTTTATAGCAATACAATCCTACCTCAAGAAACAAGAAAAATCTCAAATAAACAATCTAAACTTACACCTAGAGAAAAAAGAACAAACAAAACCCAAAGTTAGTAGAATGAAAGAAATCATAAAGATCAGAGCAGAAATAAAAAGAAACAAAACAATAGCAGAGATCAAAAAAACTAAAAGCTGGTTCTTTGGAAGATAAACAAAACTGATAAACCTTTAGCCAGACTCATCAAGAAAATGAGGGAGAAGACTCAAATCAATAAAATTAGAAATGAAAAAGGAGAAGTTACAATGGACATCACAGGAATACAAAACATCATAAGAGACTACTACGAGCAATTGCATGCTAATAAAATGGATGACCGGGAAGAAATGGACAAATTCTTAGAAAGGTAGAACCTCCTGAGACTGAACCAGGAGGAAATAGAAAATATGAACAGACCAATCACAAGTAATGAAATTGAAACTGTGATTAAAAGTCTTCCAAGAAACAAAAGTCCAGGACTAGATGGCTTCACAGGTGAATTATGCACATTTAGAGAAGAGCTAACACCCATCCTTCTCAAACTCTTCCAAAAAATTGCAGAAGAAGGAACACTCCCAAACTCATTCTATGAGGCCACCATCACCCTGATACCAAAATCAGACAAAGATACTACAAAAAAAGAAAATTACAGACCAATATCACTGATGAACATAGATGCAAAAATCCTCAACAAAATAGTAGCAAACAGAATCCAATAACACATTAAAAGGATCATACACTATGATCAACTGGGATTTATCCCAGGGATGCAAGGATTCTTCAATATATGTAAATCAATCAAAGTGATACACCATATTAAAAAATTGAAGGATAAAAACCATATGATCATCTCAATAGATGCAGAAAAAGCTTTTGAAAAATTCAACACCCATTTATGATAAAAACTCTCCAGAAAATAGGCAGAGAGGTAACCAACCTCAACGTAATAAAGGCCATATACGACAAACCCACAGCCAACATCATTCCCAATGGTGAAAAACTGGGAGCATTTCCTCTAAGATCAGGAATAAGACAAGGATGTCCACTCTCACCTCTATTATTCAACATAGTTTTGGAAGTCCTACCCACGGCAATCAGAGAAGAAAAAGAAATAAGAGGAATACAAATTGGAAAACAAGAAGTAAAGCTGTCACTGTTTTCAGATGACATGATACTATACATACAGAATCCAAAAGGTGCCAACAGAGAACTACTAGAGCTAATCAATGAATTTGGTAAAGTTGCAGGATACAAAATTAATGCACAGAAATCACTTGCATTCCTATACACTGATGATGAAAAATCTGAAAGAGAAACTAAGGAAACACTCCCATTTACCATTGCAACATAAAGAATAAAACACCTAGGAATAAACCTACCTAAGGAGGTCAAAACCTGTACTTAGAAAACTATAAGACAATGATGAAAGAAATCAAAGATGACACAAACAGATGGACAGATATACCATGTTCTTGGATTGGAAGAATCAACATTGTGAAAATGACTATACTACCCAGAGCAATCTACAGATTCAATGCAATCCCTATCAAACTACCAATGGCATTTTTTACAGACCTGGAGACACAAAAGACCCCAAATAGCCAAAGCAATCTTGAGGGAAAAAAATGAAGATGGAGGAATCAGATTCCTTGATTTCAGACTATGTTACAATGCTACAGTAATCAAGACTATATGGTACTGGCACAGAAACAGAAATATAGATCAAACAGGATAGAAAGCCCAGAGATAAACTCACGCACCTATGGTCAACTAATCTATGGCAAAGGAGGCAAGAATACACAATGTAGAAAAGACAGCCTCTTCAATAAGTCGTGCTGGAAAAACTGGACAGCTACATGTAAAAGAATGAAGTTAGAACACTCCCTAATACCATATACAAAAATAAACTCAAATTGGATTAAAGACCTAAATGTAAGACAGGACACTATAAAACTCTTAGAGCAAAGAACACATAGGAAGAACACTCTTTGACATAAATCACAGCAAGATCTTTTTTGACCCACCTCCTAGAGTAATGGAAATAAAAACAAAAATTAAAAAGTGGGACCTAATGAAACTTAAAAGCTTTTGCACAGCCAAGGAAACTGTAAACAAAACAAAAAGACAACTCTCAGAATGGGAGAAAATATTTGCAAATTAATCAATAGACTAATCAACAGATTAATCTCCAAAATATACAGGCAGCTCATGCAGCTCAATATCAAAAAACAAACAACCCAATCCAAAAATGGGCAGAAGACCTAAATAAACATTTCTCCAATGAAGACATACAGATGGCCAAAGGCACATGAAAAGCTGCTCAACATCATTAATTATTAGAGAAATGCAAATCAAAACTACAATGAGGGGCTTCCCTGGTGGCGCAGTGGTTGAGAGTCCACCTGCCGATGCAGGGGACACGGGTTCGTGCCCCGGTCCGGGAAGATCCCACATGCCACGGAGCAGCTGGGCCCGTGAGCCATGGCCACTGAGCCTGCGCGTCCAGAGCCTGTGCTCCACAACAGGAGAGGCCACAACAGTGAGAGGCCCGCATACTGCAAAAAGAAACAAAACAAAAAAAAATACAATGAGGTATCACCTCACACTGGTCAGAAAGGCCATTATCAGAAAACCTACAAAGTAAAAATGCTGGAGAGGGTGTAGAGAAAAGGGAACCCTCTTGCACTGTTGGTGGGAATGTAAATTGATACAGCCACTAAGGAGAACAGTATGGAGGTTCCTTAAAAAATGAAAAATAGAACTACCATATGACCCAGCAATCCCACTACTGGGCAAATACCTAAAGAAAACCATAATTCAGAAAGACACATGCACCCCAATGTTCATTGCAGCACTATTCACAACAGCCAGGTCATGGAAACAACCTAAATGCTCATCGACAGATAAACAGATAAAGAAGATTTGGTACATATATACAATGGAATATTACTCAGCCATAAAAAGAAACAAAACTGGGTCATTTGTAGAGATGTGGATGGACCTAGAGACTGTCATACAGAGTGAAGTAAGTCAGAAAAAGAAAAACAAATATCGTATTTTAACACAGGTATGTAGAATCTCTAAAAGTGGTACAGATGAACCGGTTTGCAAGGCAGAAATAGAGACACAGATGTAGAGAACAAACGTATGGACGCCAAGGAGGGAAAGCGGGGCAGGGGGTGATGGGATGAATTGGGAGATTGGGTTTGGTATATATATACTAATATGTATAGTAGAGATAACTAATAAGAACCTGCTGTATAAAAATAAATAAATAATTTTTTTTAAAAAAAGAAAATCACTATGCTCAATATTTAAATATACTGATCTGAGCTTACAAAGACTTGGTTTTGAAGGGCTAAATATTGACAGGTCAACAGCTCTAACTCTGTTTGGTAAGCTTGTTATGTTTCTTTTTTTTTCAAACATTGCTGCAAACATTTACATCTGACTTCTGCATAGTTGTTGACTTTCAGTAGAGGTGGAAAAGAATGATAGCTGATAACTGTTCTTTGTGTTCTACAGAATTTATTTTCAAGGTTTTGAGCTATTTTCCATATTTCTCTATAAAGTTGTAAACTTAGGGGGTGGGAGGAAGGCGCAAGAGGGAGGGGATATGGGGATATATGGATACATATAGCTGATTCACTTTGTTATACGGCAGAAACTAACACAACATTGTAAAGCAATTATACTCCAATAAAGATGTAAAAAAAAAGTGTAAACTTAGCTAAATAGGTGGCATTAAATGTTGTCAGCTCTATTCTAGAGGTTTGACTGTGTCTTTCACTGTGTAAGAGCCCCTTCTTACAGGTTACGTCATATATATTACAATCTTACTCGATTCATTTTCCTGAAGACATAGCTTAAATTGAGAGTAATTACCCAGCTCATTTTTGCTCATTTTAAAGCTGCTGTGTCCTCAGTTTTTCTTTAAATTATGGATCAAATACAGAAACCTAAATATTTTCAGTATCATAAATCTGGATCTGTAGCTCTGGAAGGTGCCTTAAAGATCACTTAGTTAACTCCCTTGTTTTACATACAAAAAATTAAAAACACCTAACATTTATTGAGAGTTTACCATGTTCTAGGCACTGGGCTAATGATTTCATATGTATTCTCTCAATGAATCTTAACAATAGCCCAATGAGATGAGCACTGTTATTATCCCCATTTTACAGATGCGTAAACTAAGATTAAGCGTTGATCCACAGTTACTAGTTAGAAAAAGGTAATTTTTTGTTTTCATTAAAACTCCTACCTGTCCACCCTCCCAGAGACTTTTCACTATTGGATTGGGGAGTGGGGGGACCCACAGGTACAACTCTAGATGTCCAGTTACTACATGGGATTCCCCATCACTTCAGGAACTTTACAATTATGCTGATTAAATAGAAATTCCCTCCCTTACAATGTGTATGCATGTACAAACACATACACACACACTTGCCAATGATGCCCATCATGAATTAAACCTCAGCAGTACTTAGAACATCCACTGTCACCTGCATACCCTTAGTTTTCAAATCTCAACTCTTGTTCATACCTCTCACCCAGGCATGTGTCCTGTAAACACACATGGAACATGTGGAAAAAATACTTTTTCCATATTTCCAGTGTAAATATGGAAAAAAATACTCAACCTTAATTAGAAATTCAATTAGAAATAACAATGAGAAATATTTTTCCCTTATCAGATGGGCCACTACAGAAAAAAAATATTGGAAAATCCTACTATTGGCAAGCACATGGATAAATAAGAATATGCCCTCCTTCACTGTTCAGTATTTTGTGAATTTAGCTCAGACTTTTTGACATTGAATCTTCCTCCACTGTTCCATAGTACTTACAGATCAATTTGAGAAAAGGTGACAAGACAATAACAAAGTCCAGAAAAGAAATTAGATGATCCAATGTATTCGATAATAAAGTGAAGGCTGGAGATATTCTGTAACATTACCTAATCTGGAAAAATGATAGGGAAGAGATACTAAAATTATTAGTCATTGAGGATTGGACCTCAGGCTCCCTTAATGAGAAGTATATGGAGTCGTTTGTAAAGTCGCTTTTGAAATAGTCTCCCCAATACAGATTGAAACCTTTAAACTAATAATGCTTATCTCTGGATGAAAGGGATTTGTGTGACTTTTACATTTTTCTTTGTAGTTTTCAATATTGTTTAATTTTCCATTTCCATGACAGTACATTTTATAAAATCAACAAGGAGATTTAAGTACGTGCAACCAGTTTATTGAATAAGCTGAACTCCACAGGGAGAAAGCAAAAGAGCAACTTTGTTCTTTCTTACCACTGTACCTGCAGATCTGTTCTGTGATCTCATTTAAGGAGCTGTTACACACCTTGCATGGTTGGGACTCCCCTCCCATTGCTAGAGGCCTACCGCTTTAAGAACTGTCTGCCTTTGTCAACACAGGCTTCGACACAGTCCTTCAGCATCCCCTCCTCAAACTCACTCCCACAAAGTTCCAGTCTCTGTCCTGTGTAGGCACCTGTGTCAGGGCTCTCTCCAGTGATTCTGCATCAAATGCCCTCAGGTGCCCTTGTGGGAGACTCTCTCCACCCAGCCACACCAGAGCTACCCTCCACCGTCAAAAGCTGGAAAAGTTCTCCACTCTCAGCAGTGGTGCTGAAGTGGAAGAAGGTAGGGCACAGGAAAATACGCTCCCTGCATATTCCAACTTAGAGCCCTGAACTAACTCTCCAGTAGAAATTAATGGCGAAAGATTCTGTATCACTGAACTACAGACGCATCATAGGTTAAAGGCTTTGGCAGGCTGGGCAGGATGCATAACCTTTATTCATCTCGCTATTTATTACTATGGGAAAACGTGTGAAGTTCAAAACAACTGACCTACAAATGATCCTTAGGAACATAACTCACCTGGAAACTGCAGACTGCTTTTACAACTATCTCCAGCCTGTCAGGTCTAATAGATTAGGGCCAAGATAGCAGCACTGATTTACAGTCTTGGCCCTATTGCTGAACCACTGCCTAATTCATGGTTTTAGTCTTAAAATGAGAGGCATAATGTGTCTGCTCCAACTCCAAGGTTGTTGAGATAATAAGTACAGCTATCTCTGAGCAAATATGTCACAAAATTGACAATACTTGTGTGTTTACTATTTTTCCATATTATACATCATGGAATGTGCAACACATGTAATCAGTTATAGGGAAACAGTTTCTGAGATTAATAGGGGTACCCCAAAAGTATCATGATAAGCTCCTCTTTTTGCCTTTTCCTAATTTTTTTCTGAGAGAAATGTGTCTTTGTCTCTCTTAACCTATGTAGTATATTATTTTTAGAGTCTTGGCATTACCCAAAGCCTGTCTAAGTTTAGGAGCGCTAATTGAGTGTATGATGACACACGTACAGCTTAGGCATTTTAGAAAGCCTTAGAACTTGTCATTTCCCAGGGTTTTCACAGTTCTGGAGGCTGGGGAAGCCCAAGATCAAAGTGCTAGCAGATTCAACGTCTGGTGAGAACCCACTTCCCGGTTCATAGTTGGCTGTCTTCTGGCTGTGACCTTCCATGGTGGAAGGGCTAGGAAGGTCTCTGAGGTCTTTTTTATAAAACCACTAATCCCATTCATACAGACTTCACCCTCATGACCTAAGCGCCCCCCAAAGCCCCTACTTCCTAATGCCATCACATTGAGCATTAGGATTTCAACATATGAATTTGACAAGAAGACACAAACATTCAGCCCATAGCAAAAAGATAATCCTAAAGTTTGCTGTTTTGTTGCCCTGTGGGCCAGTAACAATTTTATATCTAACCAAGCTATCTTATTCCAACATTCTTTTACTTTTTAATATCTTCCCTGATGGACTATATACATCCTTGTTCAATAAATGCTCTTGGAATCAGTTTTACCCTCATATTGGTTCTCTCATTAAATAATGAGTTGGGTTAAATCTCTGACAAGTATTCTCTCATATGTGCATGAAAGCCATGTCTTCAACTCACTGAAAATTATACTTTGATAAAAGTGAGAGAGGATAAAAGTAAGCTTAGGCCTGAACAGCTTATAAGCTTCAGGAAAAACTAACACTGGACATTTGCAATTGTCCTTCACTTCTGACCCAATAATTACTGCCTTTTATCACAGAGGAATATGACAGGCTTCCTACCCTCAAACACATCCCTTTTAGTTGCCATTGATTGGTTTATTTGTATGTTCCAAATGCTGTGTGAGGTATTTTGCTCTTAATATTTCTTTGAACAGTGTTTGGCACATGGTAGGCACTCAGTAAATATTTGTTGAATAAAAGAAACAGTTATCTCTAAAACATAACAGCCTGCAAGGTAGATTCTGTTATTCTAATTTTATAAATGAGCCTTCCCTGGTGGCGCAGTGGTTGAGAGTCCGCCTGCCGTTGCAGGGGACACGGGTTCGTGCCCCGGTCCAGGAAGATCCCACATGACACGGAGCTGCTGGGCCCGTGAGCCATGGCCGCTGAGCCTACGCGTCTGGAGCCTGTGCTCCACAACGGGAGAGGCCACAACAGTAAGAGGCCCGCATACCGCAAAAAAATAATAATAAATAAATAAATCTAATTTTACAAATGAGAAATCTGATCACAGAAAGGATAACTGGCTTGCCTGGAGGCACAGTGAGTAAGTGGTACAGCAAGGATTCAAGTCCAGGTGTGCTGGGCTCCAAAGCCCACTCTCTTTACATTGTGCCTGATGGAAACACAAGCCCCAAATGTGCCCTAATATTTCCATTTTCAATAAAGATCAACACAGATTCTCTGAATGTCAAAGCAGACAAACAAAACAATACTAAACATAAGCCATTAAAATTACAGGTTTTGAAACTAGGAGATCTCAGTCTCCTTGACCGCTTTCTCACATCCTCCCACCTTCATTCTTCATCTTGACCTAGCTTTTACGCAATAGTCCAATGGTCTTCAGACTGAAGTATGGACACAAAGACTTTCTAGAGTATAAATAGGCTTAGATAGCAATAGGGCAAAAATATCCAGATCTAAACTTCCAAAAACTCACTCCTAAAGCTGACCTGCCTGCCAGCTCTAATGTCTAACAATTATTCCTCCCTTTCTTGCCTTTCCCATTGCCCTTCTCCACCTTAAAAAAGAAAGTCATGCTCTCCTTATCCTAAATTGTATTTTGGTGAGTTGTTCCAGGGTGCAAAACTGTTCAAAGCATCAAAAATAGGAAACAATTTAGAATGACACTTTCCTGAGGGAAAGACTCTTGAAAGTAAAGCCAAAAACCTTCAGAAAGATATTCAGGGAGACCTTGTTTCATCCAGGAGATGAACCCAAGACAAGTATCCATCTATTCATCCATGACTTGTTTTATCCATCTATCCACCCACCTACCTACCTAGCAATCAATCACTCATCTATCATTTAAACTATCTCAGAATACAGAGGTGAGAAGAGTGTTAGATTCACAACCTATGAATTTTAAAATAAAATCAAACCTTTTCTGATGAAAAGTAACTCTGATTTGGCTGATTAGTTTCACAATGATACCTGATTATCTGAAGGACATGCTCTATAAATTGAATAAGCTAAATCTACAGCTCTAAGATTTGGATAAAAATACATTTAATGTATGTATATTACATAAAATAAACCATAAAAAACAACTTTTGCAACTATTTAATTTTATGATATTTAAATTTGTGTTCACATGTTTTAGATTTCCACTTTAAAAAGTGTCTGAGTAGCCACTTTTTCAAAATTCTTTTGAGAACATGAGAACAAAAAAGCTTGGAGACAAGTGTCTAGTTCATCGCTTCAGATGCTTGCTTATAAAGGTCCCATTTACCTTGTCCCGTTGCATTTCACTCACACCCAGTTAGAAAACACCCACAATGTCCGCTCTCTCCTTGCCAAAGCTCAGGACTTGGGCACTGCTGGAGAAAAAAAAAAAAATCACATAATCATATTGATGTCACTATAGTTTCATGGCATTCAACTTGTACTAGGTCCTCCATCTGTTTGGCAACTTATCTGTGTTTTTTTAGCTTTCTTTTATTTCCCACAGCTACCATCAGAAACATTTTTTAAGCTCCTCAAACTTCCAACTTCCACCACCTCCTACCATCACTGTCAGCCCGCCAATGTGCTGTTTCTTGCCTAAACCCAGCCCCACCCTGACCCTGGTAAAGCTACCTTGGGACTCTGTCCTCTCTTGCCTCTTCAGGGATCTTTTTTTTCTTTCAATTATCCAACCGCAAACCTGCTCCTCTTACTTCATCTTTAAGCTCTTCTTTTCACCTGCATTTGAACATACTCTGGACTCACTCATTAAAACAAACTGACAAAAAAAAAAAATAGACCTTTCCCTAGATCCCTTAGCTATCTAGCGTTACTACTATCTTGTTTGGCTTTCTTCACATTCAAACTTCCCTAAAGCAGTGTGTACGCTCTTGCTCTCTTTCTCTACATGATCACCACCCACATACTTCTTACCTGTGAAGTGATTTCTGCCCTCCCCCTTCAAGGAAGCTGGCAAGATACTGACAACCACCTTATTACTGAGGCTTGTCTTCAACTCACCACAGCATGGCCTCTGCTGAGCATTTCCTTCTCAAAATATTTTCTTTCCTTAGCTTTCTTGACACCACACTTTCTTGATGTACCTCTTAACTATCTGTTCACTTGTTCTCAGTCTCCCTGGCCAATTCCTCTTCCTCTGTCCATTTGTTAAAAACTTGTGTCTCTAAGGATCATGCTATAAGACTCTGCAAGTTCACCATGAGCAACTGGATCAATTTCCAGGGTTTCTTTTCCACCCTTAGGCTGATGATCCTCAAATGTGTGTCTTTCATTCAGACCTTTTTCTATAGTTTTAGTCTTACCTATGTAACTAGCATCTACTCAGGTACCTAAAACTTAACATGCCTGAAACTGAACTTATATTTCTGTCTCATTTTGGTCCTCCTTCCTCAGAAAATGGTACCATATAGCACTTTGTGACTCAAACCTGGGAGTCACCCTGAACTCCTTGGTCTTTCACGTACATCATGCCCAACTGATCACCAAGATCTGGACATTCTTTCTCATAACAATCTTCTAAATCTGCCCATATCACGCAATCCCCATGGCCACCTCTCTGCTTCAGGTTATGACTGCCTCTCACTAGGCTGCTACAATCAGCCTTGAGTCCTATCCATCTGTTTTTCACCCTACAACCAGTGACAGTGTTCTAACACAAGTCTAATTATGTAGTTCCTTTCCTTAAACGCTTTCAATGGCTTCCCATCATCCTTAGCTCTTACTAGTCACCTACTCAATTACTATTTTAATTAAACTCTAAGGACACATTCTGAACTCCTTGCCATGGCTTCAAGGCCCTTCTGAAGTTGGCTTCTGCTCACCATGGCAGCTTCAGTTCACTCCACTCTTCACTCTGAAGGGTGACTAAAGTGCTTCCAGTTCCTAAATTTCACCAAGCTCTCCTGCCTCAAACACTCTTT
>NW_006775202.1:55849-65734 GCF_000442215.2 Lipotes vexillifer | reverse complement strand
CCCTCTTTCTGCCTCCCCCCACTAGCAGGCTCCTATTTTAAATTAAGGTTTCAGCTGAGATGTTCTTCCTCTAGAAGGTGTTTCCTAATCCCGCAAATCTGGGTTTGATTCTTATCTTACATGCTTCTGTGATGTATTGTTCTTCATCCATTACAGAACTTTCTCTATATTGATTTTTAACTGCTTACATGTCTATTTCCCCAAGAGCAGAGGAACATATGTATTATATAAGGCTAGGGTACTAGCCACTGCCAGGCATATATTAGGCACCCAACAAACATTTACTTACTGAGTGAATGCATGAAACTACCAAACCTTTGCCCCCAAAACAAATCACATTACTTTTATGAATGGCTTATAAACCTGTTTAGTAACCAAATGTAAAGTATTCATCAAGTTCCCATGAAATTGTTGACCAGAGAGAACCCACAAGCTTCATGGGAAAAAATGCCAAGCTCCATCTCTCCAGCAATGGTAGCAAAACCTATATCCTTATCCATAACTAAATAACTTGTCTGAGATCTGAAGGACTCAAAGAAACTTAAATTTTTACTCTTTTATTAATTCATTCAACAGTCAATGGTCACCTAACCCTGTCCTCATAAATCTTCAGTCTAGCACTTGCTCCATGAAATTCACTGAATCCTGGACAAAAGCTGGGCCATTTCCAGCTTTTCAAATTTTATTATTTTGCACCATCTAGGAGCAGCTGCTTTTATCCAAGTAGGAATATTTTTTAAATAGCATTTTTTCCTTGTATGTCAGAAAACCAAAGTTGAAAATAAAATTACATTTCTTAAAACTTCCATGATCCTGATCTTTTTCTCCTTTTCAGTTGCGCCAGAGGCATGAACCTTTATACCCCAAGCTCCAGTTAGGAAGATGATTTATTAAACAGACTTAAATGAAAGATGGCTTGGTGTGGATACACTTGGATTCACAGTCCATGCCTTGGGGCAGTTTTAGTACCAACTCTCTAACTAATTCAGAAAGCAAAAACTTCTCTCATTATTTCAAGATAAATGCCTCAACCTTCAAGCTCTTGTCAGCCTACCATAAAAATATCAAAAACGAAACCTGGAGTTTCTGTTGTTCACATTTTCCTCTAGACCCTAAAATGTTTGGAAAATGAACCAGTTACAAACTACCAACTAATGGTGTCTTTTTAGCACTTCTAGGTGTCACTGTATCAAACTCTTTCCTTTCTTTATACTGATCCCTGTACAATATTATCACTCAGAAGTTATGCTGGAGAAGTTATTTTCAATTTTTTCATTAGTTTCATAAAATCTACTCAGAACAAGTGAAAAAGCCATAATAAAAAGATATATATTTCAATTTGATTTATAAAAAGTCCTAAGCTTGTGCTTCTGCACAGAGAACAGAAAAATTACGTGACTAGTTTTCTCAGTTTAGTCTCAGAATTTGCATATATTTATTTCATTTCCTTGATTTGACCCTAATTAAAGAGGTCAGCCTGGGACTTCCCTGGTGGTGCAGTGGTTAAGAATCCGCCCACCAGTGCAAGGGACACAGGTTCAAGCCCTGGTCCGGGAAGATCCCACATGCCATGCAGCAACTAAGCCCGTGTGCCACAACTACTGAGCCTGCGCTCTAGAGCCCGTGAGTCACAGCTACTGAGCCCACGTGCCACAACTACTGAAGCTCACGTGCCTAGAGCCCATGTTCTGCAACAAGAGAAACCACCGCAATAAGAAGCCTGTGCACCACAACAAAGAGTAGCCCCCACTCGCCACAACTAGAGAAAGCCCACGCACAACAGTGAAGACCCAATGTAGCCAAAAATAAATAAATAAATTTATTTATTTATTTATTTAAAAAAAAAAAAGAGGTCAGCCTGAAGAGTCAGCAATGCTAATATGTTGGGTCTTAAAGGGAACACATGCATATAATTGAAAGAAACAGGATGTCATTTTCTCGTCATTGATGTGAATAGAGAAGATATTTCTCAATGATAGGGATCCCTTATAATGGGAAATAATTTGTACTGAACTCAGAAACTGTAGTGTTTTGCTTGGCTTCACTGATTGCATAAAGAAGCTCTTTATTCAGAACAGGTAGAGTTCAATGAATTGATATAGTCCAGAAACACATGAATATCTTTGCTCTGGTGAAAAGTAAATTTAAATTGTGAGAAAAATAGTTCCTTTCTGAGAATTCCCCAAATTCTTGTTCCTGATCAATTTCAAAATCCATGTAGGTTTGGTCTTCTCATTTATTTCACAGAAAATGTAAATAATACTCTTCTTTTTATGTTACGAAAGAACATCCCAAATATCAAGATAGGGATATGTTTAAGTATACGTCACTTGTCCCTTTGTGTCTAAGAGAAATCATGTAAGCATTAAATAGCATATAAGTAATACGCTCATCAGCAATAGAAATGTCTTACACGCTGGAATTTAGAGAGCTTGGTAACTATACAGTCTTAATTACTGAAGATCACCAGTATTCTTTCAAACCAAAAGCTTTTATCTCAAAAACATGTTGCTAGAATTAAATACCTAGTTTATACATAAACAGAAAAAAATAGGATAAACATACTTTAAAGCACAGAAAGACTCTGGCAGTAGTACAATTTATAGGTTCATATCAAAACTAAAATGAGAAGGGAGCAATTATGAATCATTTATACAATTTATAGTAAATCACAAAAATGGTAAAAAGAAGTGGCAAATAAAAATAAAATGAGGGCTTCCCTGGTAGCGCAGTGGTTGGGAGTCCGCCTGCCGATGCAGGGGACGTGGGTTCGTGCCCCAGTCTGGGAGGATCCCACATGCCGCGGAGCGGCTAGGCCCGTGAGCCATGGCCGCTGAGTCTGCGCGTCCCGAGCCTGTGCTCCACAACGGGAGAGGCCACAACAGTGAGACACCCGCGTACAGCAAAAGAAAACATAAATAAATAAATAAAATAAAATGATTAATAAGTAAAATGTTTTCTCAGAGTAGTTCTGTTTTTTACATTACTCTGTTATATCTCTAATGGCATGAAAATAGTTAGATATTTTGCAAAGGAAAAAGGAAGAAAACAGATCCAATATAAATAATTTAAATAAAGGGAGAATAAGGTGGTCAGCAGTCTTTACTTATTTTTTCCAAAGTTATTTAGATATCAAAGCAATTTAATTGTGATTTAAATGTGCTTTAACTACAAAAAGCCAACAAACAAGTATATTTTACATAATTATTCAGAGTCAGCAGAGACCAGGCAGCCAGAGACAAATGTAAAAACCACAGGAGCAACTAAATGGAACAGAGGAGCTTCCTCCTATTGAGTGGAGAGTGGCTTGGTTGCAGGGTTGCAAACATCAAAAGAAAAAGAGGTAAGTATTCATGAGAGGCATAATAATGGGCCCCCAAAGATATCTAGAGCCTAATCCTCAGAACCTGTGAATATGTTGCCTATTATATGGCAAAGGGGGATTAAGGTTGCAGAAGAAGGCAGAAGAGGGGTTGTTTTGGAGTAATTTGATATGACAAAGACTTGACCATAGTTGCTGCCTTTGAAGATGGAGGAAGCGAGCCAGGAGCCAAGGAGTGCAGACGGCTTTTGGAAACTGGAAAAGGCAAGAAAATGAATTCTCCCCCAAGAGCCTCCAGAAAGGAATGCAGAATTGCCAACACCTTGATTTTTGTTAACTGAGAATCATTTCAGACTGCTGACCTCCAGAACTACAAGGTAATAAATTCATGTTGCTTTGTGCCACTGAATTTACGGTCATTTCTTAGCACACCAATAGAAAACTAATACAGTACACTTCACAGTAAAAACTATGATGGGAAGGATTCCCAAAAGGCAAAGAGGGATAAGTTCAAAATGCCACGGTAGAATAAAGATGAAGACAAGAAGTTTAGGAAATAGTAGATAGAGGGCCAAAACAAAAGAACTTATGAATATCAACAAAACTAACTTCTACCTGCAATAGCTAGAATAACAAAGGGCAGACTACAGTACTAAGGCCAAGTTCTTCAGAGTAAAGAAGTAAAGTGGAAGATATTATACAATGTCCTTCACATGGCAAGCTTCAAGAGATATTTACTGATACATTGCTCTTGGAAAATAAGGAAAGCAAAGAGAAGAAAAGAAGTGAAACTAGAAATGGATAACATAAAGAAAATCATAAAGCAAATAGGTATATACACACACACACACACACATAGGGCACTTGGTTTTTTATGGTGTCTAGACTTAAGTGGATAAAAAATTGGCCAGAGTAACATTAAAAGTTATGGACAAATCATATCCAAATCATTCAAATTAGCATATAATTCTACATTATTTGAAAGAAGAGTTATTATATATACCATAACTTCTGAAAATGACTTCACGACAAACCATACAGTTTTCAGTCATGCCAGATGACTGAATGTAGGTTTTCTTGTACTTGTCCCTGCAGAGTCACATACTAACACATGACATAATGAAAAATTTTGTGTGAATTGTTGATGAGAAAACATAAACCACCTTTGAGGATGTGACTTTTCTTCAGTTGAATATGGATTTTGAATCTCTCCTAATGCTGTGTTCAATAAGACCTAGCCAGAGTTGTTTTATGATTTCCAGAAGTCAGCCAACTAATGTTTGGAGAATTCTAAGTCATTATTTCTCTATTTCTCACATCAAATACATTAGCTTATGACTGAAGATAAATAAGAAATTCCACAAGAAATATTGAAGGATACGATGGGAGGTTTATGATGCTATTAAAAAGTAAAGTTCAAAATGTAATATGCAGAGTTGTTTTGGAACTGACCCCCCTATCCCAACACCAGTCATGATGGTAACTTTTAAGAATATTGAATAAACAAAGGTGTGTTCCTATTGATTCTGTTTTCCATAAGTTTAAGAAAAGGATTTGTAAGTAATGCCAAAGCACACACTGATCTGCTTTTTTTAGACATGTTTATTAAAAGATTAAGCCATCAAGAAGATATTTTCTGTCTAATTCTTCTTTTATTATCTAACATTTCTTTCTCAAACAAAATAGAAACAGGAAAAAAATGGCTTCTTTTCTTTTTTTTTTTGCGGTACGCAGGCCTCTCACTGTTGTGGCCTCTCCCATTGCAGAGCACAGGCTCCGGACGCGCAGGCTCAGCCACCATGGCTCACGGGCCCAGCCGCTCCATGGCGCGTGAGATCTTCCCGGACCGGGGCATGAACCCGTGTCCCCTGCATCGGCGGGCGGACTCTGAACCACTGCGCCACCAGGGAAGCCCCAAAATGGCTTCTTTAGCTTCTGCATTATTATTATTTCTGAGAGAACAGGGAGGTCTTAAGAGGACATCCAATAAAGTGTGACTTGAAAAAGAATAACCCATACAATCACAGATTAATGCTAGGAGATACCAGTAAGAACTCCTCTATAATCACAAAATCCAAGCATCTCAGAGAGGGAAGAGCCCTTTGAAGTCCCTAGATCAAGTTCCAATGTAAAGCAAGAAATCCCACCACCACTTGCCAGACAGGCTGTCATCCGGCTCTCTAGTTGAACATCTTCAGTGAGACAAAGCTTGCCATCTCCCAAGCATCTACTACTCAACTGTTTGTTCCAGTTTAACTTCCACTCATACTCTCACTTTTGTTTTCTAGTTGCCAAACCCATGTCTAATCCTATTTTCCAAATTATGTCTTCAAACACTAGACACCGATATATGTCCCTCTTTTTTTTTTTTTTTTTTTTTTTTTAATCTAGACATCCAGGGGCGAGGGTGCCACATGGTGGAATATCTCCCACAATTTGCTGTACGCGGGCCTCTCACTGTTGTGGCCTCTCCCGTTGCGGAGCACAGGCTCCGGACGGGCAAGCTCAGCGGCCATGGCTCACAGGCCCAGCCGCTCTGCAGCATGTGGGATCCTCACGGACCGGGGCACGAACCCGTGTCCGCTGCATCGGCAGGCGGACTCTCAACCACTGCGCCACCAGCGAAGCCCTATGTCCCTCTTTAGTCATCTCCTTTCTAAAGCCAAGATGTATAGGGCAACCATATGTATACATGTCTATTATGTTGGACCCTCCTATATTATCTGATGATTACTTAGTACAATAACTCGTTAATGCATTCATCAAATGTGTGCTGAGTGACTATCAGCTTCCTGGCAAGGAAGAAAGACCAGATCCCTGTCCTCAAGAAGCCTAAATTCTAGTAAGTCAGACAATGAACAAATGAACAGGTAAATAAATAAGATTTAAAATAGCAGAAAGTGAATATATATTGATTATATATTGATTAGGGAGATGATTTTTAAGATAAGACCTGAAGGATGAAAAAGAACTAGGCATGCACAGAGCCAGAGAGGAGAACTTAATACCCTGAGATTAAAAAAAGAATTCAGTCTCTTCTAGATGCTCCATGTCAGCACATCTAGAACATTAGTAGAACAGAAGTTGAAGTGACAGAAACCAAAATTGGAGAAGCAGACCCAGACCATAGTATGGAGTTCGTATTTTATTCCATGTGCAATAGGAAGCTAGGTAAGAATTGTAAGCAGGAAAGACACGTAATCAATTTGTTATTTAAAATACCACTCTGGTGGCGTTGCGGAAAATGGATGAGGGCAGGGCAAGGGTAGAAACAGAAAGATGACTTAGGAGGCTCTTGAAATGAGAAATTATGAAGACATAGCTAAACATGGCAACAGTAGAGAATGAGAGGTGTGGAAAGGTTTGAAGCATATGATTGGAGAAAGTACAGACGGATGTTTCTGATGGTGGACACAGATGATGAAGGAAGATGGAAAATAAAGGATGACTCCTGGGTTTCTAGTTTGAGTGACTCTGGATGGCAGATGAGAAGAGATATTCAGGAAAAGGTTTCAAATAGGCAACTTGGTGTGTAGATCTGGAGCTCAGAGGAAACGTCTGGCCTGAAGGTGTAAAAGATGGGAGTTACCAACATATGGATGGTATTTAAGATCACAGAAATGAATCAGAAAACCCAGAAAGTTTACAGAGAAGAATAGCGGAGCTCAAGACCTAGTCCTGAAGAATTCCAACACTTAGAGTAAAGAAAGATTACAAAGAAGCCAATAAGAAAAAAGGAGAACCGGAATATTGTTTGAAAAAGGAAGAAGGGGTCAACTTCATCAATGGTTTTTGAGAAGTGGAGCAAAATGAGAGTAAAGTGACCATCAAGTGTAGCACCAGGGAGGCAGCTGGAGATCATGACAAAAGCAGTGTCTGTGGAATAGCAGAGCTAGAAGCAGATGAGTAGTTTTAGGAGTGAATTAAAGGTGATAAAGTGAGGCAAGGTATGTAGAAGTTTTGCTGAGGAAAGGAATGAAGAAAGGAGGATAGTAGCAAGAAGGGATATGGAGTCAAAAGATAGGATTTTGTCTTTTTTTTCCCTTCAGATGCACACTTACATGCCAAAAAAACAAAATTCAGTTATTCAAGAAAGCTTGACATACCCATGTTCTAGGCCAGTGATTTTCAAACTGTTTTCAACAAAAGGCTGGATTTATGAGACGGTACCCTGTGGCTGCTGCAAAAAGCAAGGCAGGCCTCCATCCTTACAAAAAAAGTAACTCAAATTTAATTCATTTTATGTATGGGGATTTAGAATAAGATGTCAGTTGAAAAATTACTGATCTGAGAAGAGCATAAGGTCGCCAAAACATCTCACTGTATTACCTGATTAATCCATATATGGTATGTATTCTTTTTTTTTTTTTTTTTTCTTTGCAATACACAGGCCTCTCACTGTTGTGGCCTCTCCCGTTGCAGAGCAACAGGCTCCGGACGCGCAGGCTCAGTGGCCACGGCTCACGGGCCCAGCCGCTCCGCGGCATGTGGGGTCTTCCCGGACCAGGGCACGAGTCCGTATCCCCTGCATCGGCAGCGGACTCTCAACCACTGCACCACCAGGGAAGCCCTGGTACGTATTCTTAATTGTGTCACATAATGGCTCTTCGGGCAAAACATGATGATAAATTGTATCTGAAGCACAATTTTAGGATACTAAACAAGTTTGTCATTGTTTCACAACCTCTTGGCAAAGATAAATTAAGTAGCTTCTTTTACACTAAACTCTTTGGGAACTTCAGTATTCTCAAAACTTGATTTTCAGTAATTTTAATTAATATAGTCCACAGTCAATAGGTTTGATAAACTTGAGACATCTCAAACCTGTTTTAATAAAATTGACTTACAAAACAGAAAGAAAATTGTACATAGATCTTGACAGCGGTGCAGACTACCTCTTTATGTACTCAGTAAATACAATAAATATTTTCACAAAGAGATTTCCTGAGTTTTAGATATGCAGAATAAGACTTGAGCAATGATTTTTGAATTGAAAAATGTAATACAAGGGCACAGCTTTTTTTTTAACCATATGAGATAAAAATAAGTGGGACAATAGGGAAAAGGAATAGATTCATGAGAAATTTGTTACTAAATTAATCAAACAAGCTGTTTTTGTAAAGGATATTTATGATGTTTATGACCTTCAGTAAACCTCTCTTAAAAGAATTCATTACAGTGATTATTAAGATTTTGCACTGATTTTGATATTATAAAACTATAGCTCTATTCCCTACAACAGCATTTCTCAACCTCAGCACTATTAACATTTTGGGCCAAATAAATCTTTGTTTGGGGGGATTATCTTCTGCACTAAAGCATGTTTAACAGAATCCCTGGCCTATAACCACTAGATGCTAATAGTATTCCCCTCCCCCCAAGCTGGAACAATCAAAAATGTCTCCAGACATTGTCAAATATCCCCTGAGAGTCAAAATCACTCCCAGCTGAGATTTTGTTCTACAAGATAATGTGATTTCTTATTCTGGAGTTAAGCTACTATTTTCATAATTCTTAGGACTATATTTGGGCTCTAACTGAACAGAATGAGGATGACATTCAGACTCAGCTGTTCATGTACCTGTAACAGAGAAAGGGAAATACATACATCCCAGATGTGACTAAACAGCATGACAATCGGCTCAACAACACATGCAGCAAAGTAAAAATCTAGACAAGGCTGATGCTTTATACTACAGCTCCATCATAAAAGATCTGGTTACTGACCTTCGCATAAGGAAAATAGTGAATGAGAGCACTTTTTGGAGGACTGTATATGTTTCTCAACTAAAATCAGCAGTGTACTGCATGAAAAACCTTGTCAAGACATTAAAAGCAGGCAGATCATGTTTGGCTGTATTCATTTTACATATTGTTGTACATTATGTTACCAGTTTTTAAATGAAATGCCAATGAGAAAAATACTAAAAGGGAAATTTTTAAAGGTGAAGCTAAGCTGTCACCTAGAGAATATAAAAATGAGAGCATCTTAGCCTTCTACATTTACTGCAAGAATAATATTGTTGCGTGAGAGGGAGACGCAAGAGGGAGGAGATATGGGGATATATGTATATGTATAGCTGATTCACTTTGTTATAAAGCAGAGACTAACACACCACTGTAAAGCAATTATACTCCAATAAAGATGTTTAAAAAAGAATAATATTGTCCTATTAACTAAAAACAAATCAAATTTAAAATCTCAGAAGCAATGTGAAATTCTAATGTCATGATTTTTAAACTAATTATTCATATGATATCAAATTTAATTTTTTTAGTTGTGTTTTAAAATTTCATAGAGAGTAAATTAACAGAGACAATCTTTTAAAAGTTCAAAATAATTCTGAAGTAGTCATTTCTGAATAATAGCAGAATACCTAGACAGAGAATGCTGTACTATTAATGCTGCAATAAAACCTTAGTCAAAAATTTAGTGTTTTTTAAATTTCCAAGAAGAACACATTATTGAAAAGGAATTGGAAGAATAATGAATGAGACCAAGTGGCAGACTTTTCAATGTTTATCACCTTTCCAAATAATCATTCTTTCAAGTGAAGCCAATT
>NW_006775202.1:0-55839 GCF_000442215.2 Lipotes vexillifer | reverse complement strand
AGGGAAAGAATTATGGTAACTAAAATCCAATAGAATCATTAGCTGGAGGTAAGGGAGTGCTATTTAAGCAACCTAACAGAAGCAAAATATAAAATATAAGAGAGGAAAAAGCCCAGTGGGAATAAGAAGACTAAAAATAACCTAACTCTAACAGAGATAAAGCATAAAGCAGAGCTACAATTTCTGGGGAAATACCAGTCTCCTTTTCTAAATATAATACTGTAATTGAATACTCATTAGGTTCTCCAGACAATAAACCATCGCCTGGTTAAGGTAGGCATTTGGGAAGCTGCATGAACTCTTTTGGGCCATGAGGGTCCCATTTAGTAAATTACTACTTCAATGTACTGAATGATACCCTTGGGTCCTGGTAGTGGATTCCAAAAGCCCTTAATTTACACACTGGGAGAATCTGGTGCTCATTAGGAAATGAGAAGTATGTCGGCTCACATAGCCACACAGAACACAAAGTACTATACTCATCTAAATGGAGAGTACTGAAGTGTGCCCTAGAGATTCAAGTGTCAGATTACCACGCAATGGTATACCCACATGACCTGGTCTACAATTGTTTAACACTTATGATGAGATTTTTCCCCTTTACAACTTGAGTTTTGTTGTTGTTGTTGTTGTTGTTTAATCTTACATACATTTCTAATATCACTGTTTTTGTAGCTTTGCAAGGAGAATCCTAGTTTCAGCCTTCCTGGAAGATTTTAGAGCAGCATGGATACTTTTCAGAGATGCTTACCAGATAGTCCACCATGCCTGGTATCCACCTGTACAAGTCAGTTAGTAAAATCCAATTGTTTAGAGGTGAACTTTCTCAACCCTTTTGTCATATAACGTGAACTAATATTAGGTTTTACAGAATTTTTTTTTAGTTTTGAACTTTATCACAGCCTAGGAAAAAACCCCAAGATTTCTTTTGTCCTGAGAATTCTCTTTAAGTACCTAAGGGATTTGAATTATGTATGTGAATGGCATTCTGCAACATTTTACCTAAAACTGAGCATTTATTCAAGTAGTAATTTTATGATTAAAGTCTCTCCTATTCCCATATCAGACCAGTAAAGTAATATTTTACATATCTCTCTTAAAACTCAGACTTCTAGGGCTTCCCTGGTGGCACAGTGGTTGAGAATCTACCTGCCGATGCAGGTAGATTCTACCTGCCGATGCAGGGTTCATGCCCCAGTCTGGGAAGATTCCACATGCCGCGGAGTGGCTGGGCCTGTGAGCCATGGCCGCTGAGCCTGCGCATCTGGAGACTGTGCTCCGCAACGGGAGAGGCCACAGCAGTGAGAGGCCCGCGTACCACAAAAAAAACAAAACACAAAACAAAAAAACAAAAAACAAAAAAAACAAAAAACAAAAAACACAGGCTTCTAATAATAACTCATACATACATGAGTAGCTTGGATGCCATTATAAATCTCAAATGATAGCTATTCATATCACACAATTGTGCCATCTGACAAAGTTATGCATTTGCCTATTTTTAAATAATGTGAAACAGAACCACCTTTTATGTGGTAAATATATCAAATCTCTCCAATGTGCTTTTTGACTGAGAAAATATATTTTTATGTAAGGCTTCAAAAAAGGTCTTTGTCAGTGAGAATCAATTTCTATGCATTTCAGAAATCTAGACCAATAATATACAAGAAATATACACTCCAAAAAAATTCTGAAGATCATTATAGAAATGGTAACACCCCTTTATTATCAATATTCTAATTAAAAAGGCAACATTAAAATCACTGTATTTAAAAGCATGGGGCCATGACATGTTAAACAATAAAAGCATTTAGGGGAATTCCCAATCTAGAATTCCCAATCTAGGAAGAGATGACACTAACCTCTTGGTTTCTAAAGTTAGAGAAATTAACTTCGATCCAGTGAGCATCTTACACCAGGCATACACAAATACACACACACACACACACACACACACACACACACACACACCTATACATACACACAACCTATTGGTTCTGATTCTCTGGAGAACCCTGGGAGTGGGTCCCAGCAATAGGTTTTTAACAAACCACCCACAAGTGACTGTGATCAGACTTAAGCTTAAGAAACACTGTATCCCCACAAACCAAGATGACAGAGTAGAAGGACGTGCTCTCACTCCGTCTTGTGAGACACTAGAATCAAAACTAACTGAACAATCATCGACAGGAAGACACTGGAACTCACTAAAAAAGATACCCCACATCCAAAGAAAAAGGAGAAGCCACAATGAGACGGTAGGAGGGGCACAATCACAATAAAATCAAATTCCGTAACTGCTGGGTGGGTGACTCACAGACTGGAGAACACTTATACCAAAGAAGTTCACCCACTGGAGTGGAGGTTCTGAGCCACATGTCAGGCTCCCCAACCTGGGGGTCCAGCAATGGGAGGAGGAATTCCTAGAGAATCAGACTTTGAAGCCTAGCAGGATTTGACTGCAGGACTCTGACAAGACTCGGGTTAAGAGACACTCCACTCTTGGAGGGCACGCACAAAGCAGTGTGCACATCGGGACCCAGAGGAAGGAGCAGTGACCCTAGGGGAGACTTACCAGACCTAGTTGCTCACCATAGCTCACCATGAGGACAAGGACACTGGCAGAAGAAGCTCTGGGAAGTATTCCTTGGCATGGGCCCTCCCAGAGCCCACCATTAGCTCCACCAAAGAGCCAGGTAGTCTCCAGTATTTGGTCGCCTCAGGCCAAGCAACCAACAGGGAGGGAACCCAGAACCACCCATCAGCAGACAAGCATATTAAAGTTTTACTGACCTCTGTCCACCAGAGCAACACCAAGCTCTGCCCACCACCAGCCCCTAACATCAGGAAACTTGCTCAATCCTCTAAGATAGCCACATCCACCAGAGGACAAACAGCAGAAGCAAGAAGAACTACAACCCTGTAGCCTATGGAACAAAAACCACATTCACAGAAAGACAGACAAGATAAAAAGGCAGACGGCTATGTACCAGATGAAGGAACAAGATAAAACCCCAGAAAAACAACTAAATGAAGTGAAGATAGGCAAACTTCCAGAAAAAGAATTCAGAATAACGATAGTGAAGATGATCCAGGACCTCAGAAAAAGCATGGAGGCAAAGATCGAGAAGATGCAAGAAATGTATAAAAAAGAAATAGAAGAATTAAAGAACAAACAAACAGGGATGAACAATACAATAACTGAAATGAAAACTACATTAGAAGGAGTCAATAGCAGAATAACTGAGGCAGAAGAATGGATAAGGGACCTGGAAGACAAAATGGTGGAATTCACAGCTGAGAAAAATAATAAACAAAAAAAAATGGAAAGAAATGAAGACAGCCTAAGAGACCTCTGGAACAATATTAAATACAATGACATTCACATTACAGGGGTCCCAGAAGGAGAAGAGAGAGAGAAAGGACCAGAGAAAATATTTGAAGAGATTATAGTTGAAAACTTCCCTAACATGGGAAAGGAAATAGCCACCCAAGTCCAAGAAGCACAGAGAGTCCCATACAGGAAAAACCCAAGGAGAAACACACTGAGACACATAGTAATCAAACTGGCAAAAATTAAAGACAAAGAATAATTACTGAAAGCAGTAGGGAAAAATCACAAATAATATACAAGGGAACTCCCATAAGGTTAACAGCAGATTTCTCAGCAGAAACTATACAGGCCAGAAGCGGATGGCATGATATACTTAAAGTGATGAAAGGGAAGAACCTACAACCAAGATTACTGTACCCGGCAAGGATTTCATTCAGATTCAATGGAGAAATCCAAAGCTTTACAGACAAGCAAAACCTAGGAGAATTCAGCACCACCAAACCAGCTCTACAACAAATGCTAAAGGAACTGCTATAAGTGGGAAACAAAAGAGAAGAAAGAACCTACAAAAACAAACCCAAAACAATTAAGAAAATGGTAATAGGAACATACCTGTCAATAATTACCTTAAACGTGAATGGATTAAATGCTACAACCAAAAACACAGGCTTGCTGAGTAGATACAATAACAAGACCCATATATATGCTGTCTACAAGAGACCCACTTCAGACACAGGGACACATACAGACTGAAAGTGAGGGGAAGGAAAAAGATATTCCATGCAAATGGAAATCAAAAGAAAGCTGGAGTAGCAATACTCATATCAGATAAAATAGACATTAAAATAAAGAAAACTACAAGAGACAAGGAAGGACACTACATAATGATCTAGGGATCAATCCAAGAAGATATAACAGTTATAAATATATATGCACCCAACATAGGAGCACCTCAATACATAAGGCAACTGCTAACAGCTATAAAAGAGGAAATCGACAGTAACACAATAATAGTGGGGGACTTTAACACCTCACTTACACCAGTGGACAGATCATCCAAAATGAAAATAAATAAGGAAACAGAAGCTTTAAATGACACATCAGACAAGATAAATTTAATTGATATTTACAGGACATTCCATCCCAAAACAGCAGATTACACTTTCTTCTCAAGTGCGCATGGAACATTCTCCAGGATAGATCACATCTTGGAACACAAATCAAGCCTCAGTAAATTTAAGAACACTGAAATCATATCAAGCGTCTTTTCTGAACACAACAGGCAAAAAAAGGTAAAAAACAGCAACACATGGAAGCTAAACAATATGTAACCAAATAATCAAGAGATCACTGAAGAAATCAAAGAGGAAATCAAAAAATACCTAAAGACAAATGACAATGAGAACACGATGATCCAAAACCTATGGGATGCAGCAAAAGCAGTTTTAAGAGGGAAGTTTATAGCTATACAAGCCTACCTCAAGAAACAAGAAAAATCTCAAATAAACAATTTAACCTTACACCTAAAAGAACTAGAAAAAGAACAAACAAAACCCAAAGTTAGCAGAAGGAAGGAAATCATAAACATCAGAGCAGAAGTAAATGAAATAGAAACAAAACAATAGCAAGATCAATAAAATTAAAAGCTGCTTCTTTGAGAAGATAAACAAAATTGATAAAACATTAGACAGACGCATCAAGAAAAAGAGGAAGAGAACTCAAATCAATAAAACTAGAAATGAAAAAGGAGAAGTTACAACAGACACGGCAGAAATACAAAGCATCCTAAGAGACTACAACAAGCAACTCTATGCCAGTAAAATGGACAACCTGGAAGAAATGGACAAATTCTTAGAAAGGTAGAACCTTCCAAGACTGAACCAGGAAGAAACAGAAAATATGAACAGACCAATCACAAGTAATGAAATTGAAACTGTGATTAAAAATCTTCCAGGAAACAAAAGTCCAGGACCAGATGGCTTCACAGATGAATTCTATTAAACATTTAGAGAAGAGCTAACACCCATCCTTCTCAAACTCTTTCAAAAAATTGCAGAGGAAGGAACACTCCCAAACTCATTCTATGAGGCCACCATCACCCTGATACCAAATCCAGACAAAGATGCTACAAAAAAAGAAAATTACAGACCAATATCACTGATGAATATAGAGGCAAAAATCCTCAACAAAATACTAGCAAACAGAATCTAACAACACATTAAAAGGGTCATACACCATGATCAAGTGGGATTTATCCCCGGGATGTAAGGATTCTTCAATATATGCAAATCAATCAATGTGATACACCATATTAAAAAAACTGAAGAAGAAAAACCATATGATCATTTCAATAGATGCAGAAAAAGCTTTTGACAAAATTCAACACCGATTTATGATAAAAAACTCTCCAGAAAGTGGGCATAGAGGGAACCTACCTTAACATAATAAAGGCCATACACAACAAACCCACAGCCAACATCATTCCCAATGGTGAAAAACTGAGAGCATTCCTCTAAGATCATGAATAAGACAAGGATGTCAACTCTCACCACTATTATTCAACATAGTTTTGGAAGTCCTAGCCACAGCAATCAGAGAAGAAAAAGAAATAAAAGGAATACAAATTGGAAAAGAAGTAAAGTTGTCACTGTTTGCAGATGACATGATACTATACATACAGAATCCGAAAGGTGCCACTAGAGAACTACTAGAGCTAATCAATGAATTTGGTGAAGTTGCAGGATAGGAAATTAATGCACAGAAATCTCTGGCATTCCTATACACCAATGATGAAAAATCTTAAAGAGAAATTAAGGAAACACTCCCACTTACCATTGCAACAAAAAGAATAAAATACCTAGAAATAAACCTACCTAGGGAGACAAAAGACCTGTATGCAGAAAACTATAAGACACTGATGAAAGAAATTAAAGATGGCACCAACAGATGGAGAGATATACCATGTTCTTGGATTAGAAGAATCATTATTGTAAAAATGACTGTACTACCCAAAGCAATCTAGATTCAATGGGATCCCTATCAAATTACCCATGGCATTTTTTACAGAACTAGAACAAAAAATCTTAAAGTTTGTATGGAGACACAAAAGACCCCGAATAGCCAAAGCAGTCTTGAGGGAAAAAAACGGAGCTGGAGGAATCAGGCTCCCTGACTTCCGACTATACTACAAAGCTACAATAATCAAGACAATATGGTACTGCCACAAAAACAGAAATATAGATCAACGGAACAAGATAGAAAGCCCAGAGACAAACCCATGCACCTATGGTCAACTAATCTATGACAAAGGAAGCAAGCATATACAATCGAGAAAAGACAGTCTCTTCAATAAGTGGTGCTGGGAAAACTGTACAGCTACATGTAAAAGAATGAAATTAGAATACTCCCTAACACCATACCCAAAAATAAACTCAAAATGGATTAGAGACCTAAATGTAAGACCAGACACTATAAAACTCTTAGAGAAAAACAGGAAGAACACTCCTTGACATAAATCACAGGAAGATGTTTTTTGATCCACCTCCTACAGTAATGGAAATAAAAACAAAAATAAACAAATGGGACCTAATGAAACTTCAAATCTTTGCACAGCAAAGGAAACCATAAACAAGACAAAAAGACAACCTTCCGAATGGGAGAAAGTATTTGCAAATGAATCAATGGACAAAGGATTAATCTCCAAAATATATAAATAGCTCATGCAGCTCAATATTAAAAAAACAAACAACCAAATCCAAAAATGGGCAGAAGACCTAAACAGACATTTCTCCAAAGAAGTCATACAGATGGCCAAGAGGCATATGAAAAGTTGCTCAGCATCACTAATTATTAGAAAATGCAAATCAAAACTATAATGAGGTATCACCTGACACCAGTTAGAATGGACATCATCAGAAAACCTACAAACAACAAATGCTGGAGAGGGTGTGGAGAAAAGGGAACCCTCTTGCACTGTTGGTGGGAATGTAAATTGATACAGTCACTATGGAGAACAGTATGGAGGTTCCTTAAAAAACTAAAAATAGAATTACCATATGACCCAGCAATCCCACTACTGGGCATATACCCAGAGAAAACCACAATTCAAACAGAGACATGCACCCCAATGTTCACTGCAGCAGTATTTACAATAGCCAGGTCATGGAAGCAACCGAAATGCCCATCAACAGACGAATGGATAAAGATGTGGTACGCAAGGCCACTTAGAGGGATGGGATAGGGAGGGTGGGAGGGAGGGAGACACAAGAGGGAAGAGATATGGGAACATATGTATATGTATAACTGATTCACTTTGTTATAAAGCAGAAACTAACACACCATTGTAAAGCAGTTATACTCCAATAAAGATGTTAAAAAAAAAAAGAAGAAGATGTGGTACATGTATACAATGGAATATTACTCAGCCATAAAAAAGAAAGAAATTGGGTCACTTGTTGAGATGTGGATGGATCTAGAGACTATCATACAGAGTGAACTAAGTCAGAAAGAGAAAAACAAATATCATATTATCGCATATATGTGGAACCTAGAAAAATGGTACAGATGAACCGGTTTGCGGGGCAGAAATTGATACACAGATGTAGAGAACAAACGTATGGACACCAAGGGGGGAAAGCGGCGGTGGTGGGGGGGGGTGTGATGAATTGGGAGATTGGGATTGGCATGTATACACTGATGTGTATAAAACTGATGACCAATAAGAACCTGATGTATAAAAACATAAAAATAAATAAATAAACCACTGTTCCAGGACAAGGTTCTTCTGTAGGCAGGAGGGATTAAGACTTTTCAGACGGAAGGCTTGCCTTATACATGAGGAATTACTTTTTCCACTATAAGGGGAGCAAAGAAGGGAGGGAACGGGGCTGGTAGATGAAGGTAAATTTGAGATTTGGTGGTGGGAATTTGAGGCAGTTCTTGTCCTGGCTTCTATTTTTTTTTGTGTAGAGCAGAAAATATTGTGATTTTCTAAGAGAAAGTAAGGATGTGGTAGGTGGAGAGAACTGAGAAGAGTAGGGAACAAAGTCTTGAAATGATCATCGCAGGAAGTATGCAAATTTGAGGGCCCATCGGGTTCAGAGGGTAACCATACCACACTAGCTGGTTGCAAGATTTTCCCAGATTTGGTCAGTAGTCTCAGTATGCAGGTAAGGATGATAACTGGATTCATCCAGGATTTGGATTTTCCCAAGTCAACAGAAGGACAATGGAAAAGAGAAATTGATGTGGTAATGAGAATAGAATCACTGCTATTGAATCCAAGCAGAGAAGGACAGGAGTGAAGAATAGAGGGGCTGGGAAGAACAGAAAACAGAGAATAAGCCTAATGATACCTGACACCAGTTCTCTGCCGTTCAGGGACACCACTGCCATCCCTGATGCAAGGTGTTCCAATAGCTTCACCAGATATGATGAAATAACAGGGGAAAGATTCTACTTCTCATTGAAGGATATCTGGGAAGGCCTAGATGAAATGAGAAGGTGGAACATAAACAGCCTTAAAGAATCTAGATATGCAAGTTTGGGATAGAGTTAATAGCACAGAGAGAGTCTGTAGGAAGCAAGCTGGAGAATAGAAAATATTGTTTCAAATACAACAAGGATTTAAGTTTAATAGATATAGGATAAGCTCAGGAAAGGATGAAGAATACTAATAGAAAGGGATATAGTGCATTAAGGGAAAAGCTGAAAAGACACACTGCATTTATATTTTGGAGAGCTTTCGATTTAATTGTGTGCTAGAGAGCTATTAAAGACTTTTGACAAGCAGCATGATGTGATCATTGCAAACTTCACTTTTCCATCAAAATATTTGTAAAGATGGTGAAGATTGTTTGAACTGTTTAACTGATAGACAGACTAGATGCATTCCTAGAAGTTGTCCTCTAAAATTAAATTTAGTACATGAGCTAATACTTTACCTTTAAATATTAGCATTCCTGATATGAAAAATATTAAAGTCTTCATAAGCAAATGGACAAATAAAGGAATAGGAATAAACAATTTATAAAACAGAAATGTAACTGGAAAAGAAAATAAATGTTTATGTTAAATTAATATTTCTATGCCAAAAATGAATCAGCCCTAGGATTTTTTTAAAAAACATCATTCATTATTGCCCTAAAATTTTATTTCTACAATACCCTTTAGATCTATCTTTCTCCCAAAGATGGTGTAACCCACCTCTGATTATTTCCATTTCAGGGGGTAGGTGGGCATTTCCTTCTCTCTATTAGTGCCTCAAATGTGCCATATATATATAGTTGGATATCAATAAATGACTGTGGATGATGACTCCATTTTCTTCCTGAATTCTCTGTGACTGGTAAGACAATTTCCCAGCAGCACACATACAGAATAGTGTTTCCTTTTCTCCTGATTTGCCCAAATCTGAGATTGCTCTTTGTCATAACCAAAACATTCTCAAACTGTATCTGTGCCCCAGAGAGGACACATAATTGAACTTCCACTTTAGTGGATCTTTGCCATCAGGCATGAGGAATGTCTAGGTAAAAGAATGGCCAGCACACCACAGGGCCATTTCACCAAAAGAAAAATTCGAGAGGAGGTTCTCTTTCTCCAGACTTAAAGCGTCTTAAAACTGTATACATTTTTTGTTAACTTGGATTGAATGTTTTCCTTGTTTCAGAACTCTCATTTTGACCAAACTCTTCATTGTGATGCTAGTGTTCAACACACAAAATGTAAGAATTAAAAATACAGCAAAAGGGCTTCCCTGGTGGTGCAGTGGTTGAGAGTCCGCCTGCCGATGCAGGGGACACGGGTTCGTGCCCCGGTCCGGGAAGATCCCACATGCCGCGGAGCAGCTGGCCTGTGAGCCATGGCCGCTGAGCCTGTGCGTCCGGAGCCTGTGCCCTGCAACGGGAGAGGCCGCAACAGTGAGAGGCCCACGTACCGCAAAAAAAAAAAAAAATTCAGCCTTCTCCAATGGTTGGATTCCTTTAATCAAGCTTGATAGATGAGAAAGAGCAATGTTTGAAAATGCCCTGATAGATGGCACTTAATGATTTCCTCTTACTTCAACTTATAAGCAAGGCTTTCAATTAGCATTCTAAAAATAAATTGGCAGATACATAAACTTATTTAGCAAAGAAACTGTGATTAAATAATATTATCTATTGAATTGCCTATATCTACTAATTTTACTTCAGAAAGCAATCAACTTTATGATCATATTCTATCTCCACTATCCTCCAGAAGGTTATAGATGCTCTCAATTTATACTATTATTTTATTATCCTTTATATGAAAGGATGATAATATTATGGTTTTCTTTTTAATAATTCATAAAGATCTCATGATATGTTTCAGGACACTTCCATCTTTTTTCTCAGCATTGGCTTTGAGTACACTACTGAAATATGTCTCTTTATATGTTTTACCCTCCTCGTTCTCCCTATTTATCTTAAACTTCACCCAGCAAATCCTGCCAGCAATTATCCCATGGCTATGATATTTCACTTGCTTAAACAGAAACATTATCAGCAAATAATAGCTGTTTTTATTCTGCACAACTAATCATGTAGCAATCACTGAATTCATTTGCAATTTCTAGCAACAGATACTAGATGAAACCACCCATTAATATTGTTACCGAACCCAGGTCTGGCTGCTCGCTGCTTGAAAGCCAATTCTTGAGAGACAAGTGTTGGTAGGAAAGGAAATGTTGCTTTATTTCGGAGGCCGGCAACTGGGGGTGTGGGCATACTCCTGTCCCAAGGCCGACTCCCACCCTGACAATCGGGGGCAAGAGCTTTTATAGACAGAGACGGGGGGCTACATGCAGAAACAATACAGTCAGCTCTGACAGTCATCTTGAAATTGGTCATCAGTGGTCTGACCAGCATCATCTCGATTGTTTTAGGTAGTTAGTCTTCATTTCCAGGGCCAGTTTGTTTCCCTTTCTTTGAGGCCAATTCCTGGAATTGTGGCAGCTTATGTCATGGCTACAGCCGGATCATCATGTAGTTAACTTCTTCCACCTGGTGGGGGTTTCAGTATCTATAAGACAGCTCACAGGATATGGCTCAGAATATTATCTACAGCCCTTAAGGAGGAACTAAAGGTCCTTGACTATGTTTAATGACTCAACTATTATTATTTGGTCTCCTGTGACTGTCTTCCTCTGTTTCTGCATTTTCTCACTTCTCTGATTAAACTTATTCTTTGGCTAAATTTTTTCCACAGACAAAAGGCAGGCTGAGGACATGGTGGGGGCAGGGAGAAACATAGGGTCCTGCTCTGTTTCAATATGATTTTCTTATGTCACCCTAATGTCTTTGATTACTAGATAAGATGCGTGACTGGTAAAAAAAAAAAATTTAGACTTGTGTATGTAGTTTCTCGGGTCGATGGCATTATGATATGAACACATCATATGGTTAATTCTACCTCTAACACGATATTGTATAAAAGCAACAGGTAATTTCCTGCTGCAACAATTTTACCAGGAAGCTTTAGGCCAAATAAAATCAGAGTTGAAACAATCAGATATTTCCAAATCAAGTAGATGGGAGAGCAGACACAGAAGTAGAAATTGAGAAAAATAACTCTGCCTATTCAACAAGAAATTTTTATAAGTTGGGGAAAGGAATGAACAAGAAGAAAAGTAATAAGAAGAAATTACACTGGAATGGAATAAAGAAAGAAATGGCACAGATCAACAAGCATAGATACTTTTACATCAACCTTTGGTTCTTCTAATACCCTAAAAAATATTTGAAAGTTTTTAGTATCTCTTTTTTATTTGTCAAGTACTAAAAAAAACAAGAACAAAAAAAAAACTATCAGGTTCCTCCCCTTAGATATCTTCAGAACCCCAAAGTGTGGAATATTTCTATACTTTATCATGATGTTAACTCTAATATGTGTGCCTTTTACTCCTATTTTCCTTTTCATGTCTTAAAAATATATATATTTCCCCAACACATAAGAGAAAATGTCACTTTCCCAGTATATTGGGTCTATGGAAATATCAGTCTTTTTAGTAGGCAGCAAGGAATATATGAGGACAAGGCAGACCAAAAGCAATCTGAAATGGTCACAGGACTAGCCAGCCAAGTTGGCATCAAATTCTGCATCATCATTGCACATCAAAAGACAGACTAGGTAAAGAATTTGTTGATTCCAGAGCTAACTCCCAAAGATACAGTCAAAGCAATGGGCTCAGATATAGCAAAAGTCAAATATACAAACATATAAATATATCAATATGTGTTCAAAACCCTGCATTCAAATCAGCCATGAGGGACCCTGTAATGATAAATAACAAAGTAGAAGAGCAAGAAAAGAATACCAGTAGCTAGTGTGATAAACACTCACTTCAAGAACTATATGAGCACCCACTATGTGGCAGACAGTATTCTAGGAGTAAGCAGCAGTAAATAAAATGGACAAAAATCCCTAACTTTCTAGTGTCCATCCAGTGTAGGAGACACATACTAAACAAGATAAATGCAGAGTGATAAGAGCTTAAAAGAAAATAAAATCAGGAAGAAGGGATATAGTGTATAGCTCCCAAAGATGACCACACCCCATTGCTCCTCTCTCTGTATTCACATCTCACTCCTCTCTGTAACAGATGGAGGATCTATCTTCCCTCTCCTTGAATCCTAGCTGGCTTTAGGACTAGCTTTGACTAACAGAATAGGCAGGAGCTCCAGCTCCAGGCCTAGCCCTTAAGAAACCTGGCAGCTTCTGTTTAGGTTCTCTTGGAACCCAGCTGCCATGCTGTTAGGAAGTCCCAACTATCTTCTGGAGAGAGAGGCCACATGGAGAGGCCCTGGATAATGAGGCCAACGTGGAGAAGGTGATAAAACGGGAGAGAACCTAGGTGCACCTTCTGAGCCCCCACCTGCATGCCGACACACTTGAGACACCTGCTGACCCCATATGAAGAGAATAAAAGCCCAGAAATTAGTAAGAAATAATGAATCATTATTTAAATCATTAAATTTGGGAGTGTTTACACTGTATACACAGTTATACTGAAATAGATAACTGAAACATGGGAGGGTTGGGTAAAGAGGAAATTGGTAATTACAATGAAGAACTACAATGCAACAATCAGATTATCTATGTCTTTTCTGAGAATAGAGCAAAAAGAAAGTATTTAAATTACCTAAGAAGAGAAAGAATTAACATAAGCATACTAAATTCTATTGACCACTGGAAAGGAAGACAGACACAGGCTGCATTTCTAAGATAGGGGCTGAGAGGCAAAGAATGATCTTGCTGACTCAGTTATAGGCAGCTACACCTGAGGAGCCACATTTAAGGAGTAGCGCCTAAGGAATTGCACCCACACACCTCAGTCACACCTGGACATGATCTAAATGGTAGGATCCTGACCTCAAGCCTAAGCTGGAGGCCTTAATGGGATGAGACCTTGAGGGGTCTTGGGGGATGGTGAGTGTATTTTACAGGTGGGAGGGATGTGAATTGCTTAGGTCAGAGGGCAGAATGGGGTAGACTGTTAGGTTGGTAACCTCCAATGAATGATACCTCCAGGTCTTCACACTCAGTGTAATCTCCTTCCTCATTGACTTTGGGCTTGGCCATGGACTGGCTTTGGCCAGCGGAACATTAGCAAGTGTGATGCGAACAAAGGCTTGATAAGCCGGTCACCTTGGGACCTGTCCTCCTGGAGTACTGCTACTGGGAAGCAAGCTTCCATGATTTAAGCAAGGGCTGACTATTCTGCTGAAGACAGAGACACATGGAGAGGATCTGGAAGATGAATCATCAAGTAGAAAGAGCCATGTGAAGGAGACCCAAGACATACCAGCTGAACACAGTCACTCCTGGGGTAGGAGGGGGGCTGGTAGAGAAGCATCCACTCCACCTGCAAAATTGTCTTAACAAACCATTGCTGTTTAAGCCACTAACTTTTAGAGTGGCTCATTATGTAACAATAGATAGATATCTGAAATAGGGGATAAGGAATAGGGAGACTTCACTGAGAAGACTTAGAGGTGATAAAGACAACATGTTGATATCTGGGGAAAAAAAGCACTCCAGGCAGAGGGATGAGCAAGCACAAAGGCCCTGAAGAGGAGTAGGCCTGGCTTATGTGAGGAACTGCAAGGAGACCAGTATAGCTGGAACAGAATGAGGAAGTGGGGGTGGGGGACACATTAAGAAATGAGCTAGGGCTTCCCTGGTGGCACAGTGCTTGAGAGTCCGCCTGCCAATGCAGGGGACACGGGTCCATGCCCCAGTCCAGGAAGATCCCACATGCCGCGGAGCGGCTGGGCCCATGAGCCATGGCCACTGAGCCTGCGCGTCTGTAGCCTGTGCTCTGCAACGGGAGGGGCCACAATGGTGGGAGGCCCGCATACCGCAAAAAAAAAAAAAAAAAAGACTCTATGTACTTTCCAAAAGGTACTTTACGAATATAGTGCTTTACAGATTGCGGTGAGGTTTCAGAGCAATTGACTCACCACCGCATCATATTCTTGCAACCAAACTAAATGGCAAAGTAACAAGCAAAGAAGGCATAGAGCTAACATTATTATAGCTTTAAATAAAAGTTCATGAAGCAATTTTTCTTAAGTGTGGTGCCACACACATCAAAGTATATTTGGTAGCTCGGAAGGTGACAGAGTAACAAGAGGACTTTGTTGGGCCTTGACATGAGTAGTTCCTGGAGAAAAGTGTGAAGATCTGGTTGGGGGTGGAATAAATTGTATTCTTCCAGCTGGTCAATGCGTCAGTTTACACTGAATCTGGATGGTCTCCCAGTTCAGGTCGGACTATATTTAGAATAATATTTTCATAGAACTTCTTGTCAAACACACATTCTTTGTGGGAAGGAAGCAGAAGTGCTCCCTTCAACAGAATAAAATCTTTTTACTTATGCTATACTTTCCTGAGTTTATAAAGACAAGAAATCCCAAAATACTTTGCTGCTTTAGAAGAGATCTTTGTTCAGCTAACTAATTTCTCCCAAAAACGCGACTAAATGGTCTTCCTTACCTTGTTATTTCTTAGATTCTAATTAATGACAAGATTTTAGTTTCTAGCTACCTAATATTTAATGACTTCACTGAGCATTTGTTTCCCACCAACATCTTCTATTTTTCTGACTTAAGCCCAGGAAGATACACAGGAGGGCTATATTTTGTACATTTTCTCAGGGAATTCACAGAAGCTGTGAAGCCTAACAGTGGACCCTTTCCCCAGTGTGTCTGGACCCCTTCTTTAATAACCTTCTCTTTGATACCAGGGAAAACAGTGCGGGTAATACTTGGCACTGGCTGTGCTCTGTTCTGTTCTGTTGAGGAGAGCCATTGACAATTACCATCCTTTACCTCTGCCTCAGAATGAAGTGTGCTTCTTATCCAATTCACACAAGTATTCTGAAGCTGAAATTGTTTTAAGAGCTTTAGAGGAAAGGTACCATATAAATGCAAATAACAGGAGATTTGATACGAGGAATTGTCATATCCAGGTGCACAATGGCTGCCCTATCCAAATGAACAGTTTGCAGTTTCACTGCTATTGTCATTCAATATACATCAGAGAATAAAAACTATAAAGTGAGTCTTCTAGAATTCTTTCTACTTGAATTGCAGGCACATTTTTCTCATACTATCATATAATATGCCACCTAGAGAACTGAAAGATGAAAGAAGACACCCTGGACCACAAGTCCTATAGACTTGCTACTACCACCCCAAGAGGATAAAAGGATACTGGGGCCCTATCACTGATGGGAAATGCTCTACAACTTCCCATTCATAGAAACTCAGGGAGCTCTGAAGAGAATACTCAGATCAAACTATCTCCCTGTGGCAAGACATATTTTTAACACTTAGCGCAAACATCCGTCCACACATTATAGAATCTGGCATTTACCAGTTCAATTGCTCAGGTCAGCATGTCTACCACGCCCCTCATCCATCAAGCTTGTTTTTGTAAACAAGACAACAGTGCTGGCATTCAGCCTAACGGGATACTGGGAGCTAATTCAACATAAAAATATAATAAAGAAAAAGGATTTTTTTAAAACACTCCTGCTCTTTGGATGATATATCAGCAACTGTTCCCAGACTTCCCCTGAAACTTTCTCTGAAACTGCTTACAATTTAGCCAATAGCAGACCACAGCACTCCTTCCTTGGTTGTTACAAATTGGGTGAGCAGCTAGATAAAATGCTTACAATTAGCCAATGAGTGAGCGGCCAAGGACATTTTGCATGGCATCTTTCTAATTCCAAATAAGATGTTTTAAACAAAACCTAAGGAGAATAATAAAGGACGGGAAAGTAACCTCACCTTCAGAATGGCAACCTCTACAAAGATCTTTTTGGTCTGAGCTCCAGATTTCACATGTTAGATCCTCAACAACTGTACATGGCAGAAAAGGAGAAACTAATACTCTATCATGCCTGAGGCACCTAGGACCTTATCTTTGCTTGATATTATTCTTTTTGTAATTACAGGCATACCTCATTTTATTGTGCTTCACATTATTGCCCTTCACAGATACTGTGTTTTTTTACAAATTGAAGGTTTGTGGCAATGAGCAAGTCTATCGACACCATTTTTCCAACAGCATTTGCTCACTTCGTGTCTCTGTTTCAGATTTTGGTAATTCTCACAATATTTCAAATGTTTTCATTATTGTTATATCTGTTATGGTAATCTGTGGTCTGTGATCTTTGATGTTACTATTGCAATTGTTTTGGGATGCCACGAGCTGTGCTCATATAAGACAGAGAAATTAATTGATAAATGCTGTGTGTGTTCTGACTGCTCCACTGACTGGCCATTACCTGTCTCTCTCCTGCTCCTTGACCTCCCTGTTCCTTGAGACACAACAATAGTGAAATTAGGCCAATTAATAACCGTACAATTGACTCTAAGCATACCAGTGAAAGGAGGAGTCAGTCAATGTGGCAAACTTCATTGTCTTATTTTAAGAAATTGACACAGCCACGCCAATCTTCAGCAACCACCACCCTCATCAGTCAGCAGCCATCAACACTGAGATAAGACCCTCCACCAGCAAAGAGGTTATGACTTGCTAAAGGTTCAGGTGATGGTTAGCATTTTTTAACAATAAAATATTTTAAAATTAAGGTACACACATTTTAAGAAATACTGCTACGTTACACTTTAAAGACTACAGTATACTATAAACATAACTTTTATATGCACTGGAAAACCAAAAACTTCATGTGACTTGCTTTATTGCGATATTCACTTTATTGCAATGGCCTCGAACCTGCAATATCTCCAAGGTATGCCTGTGGTGTCCTTTTATATTAAAGGATTAATTATCCTCTTGTTTGAAGAAACAGTTGGGATTGTTACTTTTCAGCAAACCCATAAATAAAAACAATCTATCCCCACGAACTTAAAGAGAAGAATTTGATCAAATACAAAAGTCGAGGAGACCTTCAAGATGGCAGAGGAGTGAGACACGAAGATCACCTTCCTCCCCACAAATATATCATAAATACATCTATATGTGGAACGACTCCTACAGAACACTTACTGAACACTAGCAGAAGACCTCAGACTTCCCAAAAGGCACAAAACTCCCCACATACTTGGGTAGGGCAAAGGGAAAAAGGAAACACAGAGACAAAAGAATAGGAATGGGACTTGAACGTCTGGGAGGGAGATGTGAAGGAGGAAAAGTTTCCACACACTAGGAAGCCCCTTCACTGGTGGAGACATGGGGGGGGGGGGGGGGGTGGTCCAGAAACAGCAAAAATACCAGTTCCAGGGTTAGAGTGAAAAAAGGGGAGAGACAGATGGCTTCAAGATGGTGGAAGAATAAGACATGGAGATCACCTTCCTCCCGACAGATACACCAGAAATACATCTACATGTGGAACAACTCCTAGAGAACACCTACTGAACGCTGGCAGAAGACCTCAGACCTCCCAAAAGGCAAGAAACTCCCCATGTACCTGGGTAGGGCAAAAGAAAAAGAAAAAACAGAGACAAAAGAATAGGGACAGGACCTGCACCAGTGGGAGGGAGCTGTGAAGGAGGAAAGGTTTCCACACACTAGGAAGCCGCTTCGCAGGCAGAGACTGCGGGTGGTGGAGGGGGGAGGCTTCAGAGCAGTGGAGACTACAGCAACAGGGGTGTGGAGGGCAAAGCGGGGAGATGTCCGCACAGAGGACTGGTGCCCACCGGCACTCACCAGCCCGAGAGGCGTGTCTGCTCACCCGCTGGGGCGGGCGGGGCTGCGAGCTGAGGCTCGGGCTTTGGTCAGATCCCAGGGAGAGGACTGGGGTTGGCTGCGTGAACACAGCCTGAAGGGGGCTAGTGCGCCACGGCCAGCCGGGAGGGAGTCAGGGAAACAGTCTGCACCTGCCTAAGAGTCAAGAGACCATTGCTTCACGGTGCGCGAGGAGAGGGGATTCAGAGCACCACCTAAACGAGCTCCAGAGACGGGAGCAAGCCACAGCTATCAGAGCGGACACCAGATGGGCATGAAATGCTAAGGCTCTTGCTGCAGCCACCAAGAAGCCTGTGTGCAAGCACAGGTCACTATCCACACCTCCCCTCCTGGGAGCCTGTGCAGCCCGGCACTGGCAGGGTCCCGTAATCCAGGGACAACTTCCCTGGGAGAACGCACAGCGTGCTTCAGGCTGTTGTGACGTCACATCACGCCAGCCTCTGCCGCTGCAGGCTCACCCCGCATTCTGTACCCCTCCCTCCCTCCAGCCTGAGTGAGCCAGAGCCCCCTAATCAGCTGCTTCTTTAACCTCGTCCTGTCTCGGTGGGAAACAGATGCCCTCAGGCGACCTACATGCAGGGGCAGGGCCAAAACCAAAACTGAAACCCAGGAGCTGTTCGAACAAAAAAGACAAAGGGAAATCTCTCCCAGCAGCCGCAGGAGAAGCGGATTAAATCTCCACAATCAACTTGATGTACCCTGCATCTCTGGAATACCTGAATGAATAACAAATCATCCCAAAATTGAGGCGGTGGACTTTGGGAGAAACGATATTTTTTTTTTCTTCTTCTCTTTTTGTGAGTGTGTATGTGTATGCATCTTTGTGTGATTTTGTCTGCATACCTTTGCTTTTACCATTTGTCCTAGGGTTCTGTCTGGCTGGCTTTTTTTGTTGTTGTTTTTTGGGGTTATTTTACTATAGTTTTTAGCACTTGTTATCATTGGTGGATCTGTTTTCTGGTTTTGTTGCTCTGTTCTTTCTATACTTTTTTTTCTTCTGTGATTACTTTTTTTTTTTTTTTTTTGGCTGTGTTGGGTCTTCATATCTGTGCAAGGGCTTTCTCTACTTCCAGCAAGCGGGGGCCACTCTTCATCGCAGTGTGTGGGCCTCTCACTATCACGGCCTCTCTTGTTGAGGAGCACGGGCTCCAGACGCACAAGCTCAGTAGTTGTGGCTCATGGGCCTAGTTGCTCCATGGCATGTGGGATCTTCCCAGACCAGGGCTCGAACCCATTTCCCCTGCATCGGCAGGCAGATTTTCAACCACTGCACCACCAGGGAAGCCCCTGCTATTACTGTTTAATTCTTTTATTTTTAATAATTATTTTTTATTTTAATGTCTTTCTTCCTTTCTTTTTTTCTCCCTTTTCTCTGAGCCATATGGCTGACATGGTCTTGGTGCTCCGGCCGGGTGTCAGGCCTGTGCCTCTGAGGTGGGAGAGCCGAGTTCAGGACATTGGACCACCAGAGACCTCCCAGCTCCACATAATATGAAACAGTGAAAGATCTCCTAGAGATCTCCAACTCAATGCAAAGACCCAGCTACACTCAACGACCAGCAAGCTACAATGCTGGACACCCTATGCCAAACAACTAGCAAGACAGGAACACAACCTCACCCATTAGCAGAGACGCTGCCTAAAATCATAATAAAGTCAGAGACACCACAAAACATATCACTGACACTGTCTTCCCCACCAGAAAGACAAGATCGAGCCTCATCCTCTAAAACACAGGCACCAGTACCCTCCACCGCAAAGCCTACACAACCCACTGAACCAACGTTGGGCTCTGGGGGCAGACACCAAAAACAACAGGAAATACGAATGTGCAGCTTCTGAAAAGGAGACCCCAAACACAGTAAGTTAAGCAAATGAGAAACCCACAGCAGATGAAGGAGTAAGATAAAAACCAACCAGACCAAACAAATGAAGTGGAAATAGGTAGTCTACCTGAAAAAGAATTCAGAGTGTTGATAGTAAAGATGATCCAAAATCTTGGAAATAGAATGCAGAAAATACAAGAAACATTTAACAAGGACCTAGAAAAACTAAAGAGCAAACAAACAATGATGAACAACACAATAAATGAAATTTAAAATTCTCTAGAAGAAATCAATAGCAGAAAACTGAGGCAGAAGAACGGATAAGTGACCTGGAAGATAAAAGAGTGGAAATAACTACAGCAGGGAAGAATAAAAAAAAAGAATGAAAAGAAGACAGTCTCAGACACCTCTGAGACAACATAAAACACACCAACATTCAAATTATAGGGGTCCCAGAAGAAGAAGAGAAAAAGAAAGAGACTGAGAAAATATTTGAAGACAGTATAGTTGAAAAATTCCCTAATATGGGAAAGGAAATAGTTAATCAAGTGCAGGAAGAACAGAGAGTCCCATACAGGATAAATCCAAGGAGAAACACTCCAAGACACATTTTAATCAAGCTATCAAAAATTAAATACAAAGAAAGAAATATTAAAAGCAGTAAGGAAAAAACAACAAATAACATACAAGGGAATCCCCATAATGGTAACAGCTGATCTTTTGGCAGAAACTCTGCAAGCCAGAAGGGAGTGACAGGACATATTTAAAGTGATAAACCGAAGAATCTACAGCCAAGATTACTCTAACCAGCAAGGATCTCATTCGGATTCAACAAAGAAATTAAAAACTTTACAGACAAGCAAAAGCTAAGAGAATTCAGCACTGCCAAACCAGCTTTACAATAAATGCTAAAGTAATTTCTCCAGGCAGGAAACACAAGAGAAGGAAAAGAGGTACAATAACAAACCCAAAACAATTAAGAGAATGGGAATAGGAACATACATATCGATAACTACCTTCAATGTAAATGGATTAAATGCTCCAACCAAAAGACACAGGTTGCTGAATGTATATGAAAACAAGACCTGTAAAAATGCTGTCTACAAGAGACCCATTTCAGACCTAGGGACACATACAGACTGAAAGTGAGGGCATGGAAAAAGATATTCCATGCAAATGGAAATCAAAAGAAATCTGGAGTAGCAATTCTCATATCAGACAAAATAGACTTTAAAATAAAGATTGTTACAAGAAAAAAAGAAGGACACTACATAATGATCAAGGGATCAATCCAAGAAGAAGATATAACAATTGTAAATATTTATGCACCCAACATTGGAGCACCTCAACACATACGGCAAATGTTAAAAGCCATAAAAGGAGAAATCAACAGTAAAACAGTAATAGTAGGGGACTTTAACACCCCACTTTCACCAATACACAGATCATCCAAAATGAAAATAAATAAGGTACACAAGCTTTAAATGACACATAAAACGACATGGACCTAATTGACATTTATAGGACATTCCATCCAAAAACAACAGAATACACTTTCTTCTCAAGTGCTCATGGAACATTCTCCAGGATAGATCATATCTTGGGGCACAAATCAAGCTTTGGTAAATTTAAGAAAATTGAAATCGTATCAAGTATCTTTTCCAACCATAATGCTATGAGACTAGATAACAATTACAGGAAAAAATCTGTAAAGAATACAAACACATGGAGGCTAAACAATACACTACTTAATAACCAAGAGATCACTGAAGAAATCAAAGAGGAAATCAAAAAGTACCTAGAAACAAATGACAGTGAAAACATGAGGACCCAAAACCACTGGGATGCAGCAAAAGCAGTTATAAGAGGGAAGTTTATAGCAATATAATCCTACCTCAAGAAACAAGAAACATCTCAAATAAACAACCTAAAGTTACACCTAAAGCAATTAGAGAAAGAAGAACAAAAAAACCCCAAAGTTAGCAGAAAGTAAGAAATCATAAATATCAGAGCAGAAATAAATGAAAAAGAAATGAAGGACACAATAGCAAAGATCAGTAAAACTAAAAGCTGGTTCCTTGAGAAGATAACAAAATTGATAAACCATTAGCCAGATTCATCAAGAAAAAAAGGGAGAAGACTCAAATCAAGAGAATTAGTAATGAAAATGGAGAAGTAACAAGTAACACTGCAGAAATACAAAAGATCATGAGAGATTACTGCAAGCAAGGATATGCCAATAAATGGACAACCAGGAAGAAATGGACAAATTCTTAGAAAAGCACAACCTTCCAAGACTGAACCAGCAAAAAATAGAAAATACAAACAGACTAATCACAAGCACTGAAATTGAGACTGCGATTAAAATCTTCCAACAGGGCTTCCCTGGTGGCGCAGTGGTTCCTGCCAAGACTGAATCAGGAAGAAATAGAAAATATGAACAGACCAATCACAAGCACTGAAATTGAAACTGTGATTAAAAATCTTCCAACAAACAAAAGCCCAGGACCAGATGGCTTCACAGGTGAATTCTATCAAACATTTAGAGAAGAGCTAACACCTATCCTTCTCAAACTCTTCCAAAATATAGCAGAGGGAGGAACACTCCCAAACTCATTCTACAAGGTCACCATCACCTTGATACCAAAACCAGACAAAGATGTCACAAAGAAAGAAAACTACAGGCCAATATCACTGATGAACATAGATGCAAAAATCCTCAACAAAATACTAGCAAACAGAATCCAACAGCACATTAAAAGGATCATACACCATGATCAAGTGGAGTTTATCCCAGGAAGGCAAGGATTCTTCAGTATATGCAAATCAATCAATGTGATAAACCATATTAACAAATTGAAGGAGAAAAACCATAGGATCATCTCAACAGATGCAGAAAAAGATTTTGACAAAATTCAACACCCATTTATGATAAAAACCCTTCAGAGGGAACTTACCTCAACATAATAAAGGCCATATATGACAAACCCACAGCCAACATCATTCCCAATGGTGAAAAACTGAAACCATTTCCTCTAAGATCAGGAACAAGACAAGGTTGCCCACTGTCACCACTATTATTCAACATTGTTTTGGAAGTTTTAACCACAGCACTCAGAGATGAAAAAGAGATAAAAGGAATCCAAATTGGAAAAGAAGAAGTAAAGCTGTCACTGTTTGCAGATGACATGACTATACAAAGAGAATCCTAAACATGCTACCAGAAAACTACTAGAGCTAATCAATGAATTTGGTAAAGTTGCAGGATACAAAATTAATGCACAGAAGTCTCTGGCATTCCTATATACTAATGATGTAAAATTTGAAAGAGAAATTAAGGAAACACTCCCATTTACCACTGCAACAAAAAGAATAAAATACCTAGGAATAAATCTACCTAAGGAGACAAAAGATCTGTATGCAAAAAATTAAAAGACACTAATGAAAGAAATTAATGATGATACAAACAGATGGAGAGATATACCATGTTCTTGGATTGGAAGAATCAACATTGTGAAAATGACTCTACTACCCAAAGCAATCTACAGATTCAGTGAAATCCCTATCAAACTACCAATGGCTTTTGTCACAGAACTAGAACAAAAAATTTCACAATTTGTATGGAAACACAAAAGACCCCAAAGAGTCAAAGAAATCTTGAGAAAGAAAAATGGAGCTGGAGAAATCAGGCTCCCTGACTTCAGACTATACTACCAAGCTACAGTAATCAAGACAGTATGGTACTGGCACAAAAACAGGAATATAGATCAATGGAACAGGATAGATAGCCCAGAGGTAAACCCACGCACATATGGTCACCTTATTTTTGATAAAGGAGGCAAGAATATACAATGGAGGAGATAGCCTCTTCAATAAGTGGTGCTGGGATACTGGACAACTACATGTAAAAGAATGTAATTAGAACACTCCCTAATGCCATAAACAAAAATAAACTCAAAATGGATTACAGACCTAAATGTAAGGCCAGACACTATAAAACTCTTAAAGAAAAACATAGGCAGACCAATCTATGACATCAATCACAGCAAGATCATTTTTGACCCACCTCCTAGAAAAATGGAAATAAAGACAAAAATAAACAAATGGGATCTAATGAAACATAAAAAGGAAACCATAAACAAGACAAAAAGACAATGCTCAGAATGGGAGAAAGTATTTGCAAATGAAGAAACTGACAAAGGTTTAATCTCCAAAATATACAAGCAGCTTATGCAGCTCAATATCAAAAAAACCAACAACCCAATCCAACAATGGGCAGAAGACTTAAATAGACATTTTGCCAAAGATATACAGATTACCCACAAACACATGAAAGGATGCTCAACATTACTAATTATTAGAGAAGTGCAAATCAAAACCACAGTGAGGTATCACCTCACACCAGTCTGAATAGCCATCATCAAAAAATCTACAAACAATAAATGCTGGAGAGGGTGTGGAGGAAACAGAACCCTCTTGCACTGTTGGTGGGAATGTAAATTGATACAGCCACTATGGAGAACAGTATGGAGATTCCTCAAAAAACTAAAATAGAATTACCATACGATCTGGCCATCCCACTACTGGACATATACTCTGAGAAACCATAATTCAAAAAGAGTCATGTACCACAATGTTCACTGCAGCACTATTTACAATAGCCAGGACATGGAAGCAACCTAGGTGTCCATCGACAGATGAATGGATAAAGAAGATGTGGCACATACATACAATGGAATATTACTCAGCCATAAAAAAATGAAATTGAGTTATTTGTAGTGAGGTGGATGGATCTAGAGTCTATCATACAGACTGAAGTAAGTCAGAAAGAGAACAACAAATACTGTATGCTAACACATATATATATGGAATCTAAAAAAAAATAATTGGTTATGAAGCACCTACAGGCAGGACAGGAATAAAGACACAGACGTAGAGGATGGGCTTGAGGACACAGGGAAGGGGAAGGGTAAGCTGGGACGAAGTGAGAGAGTGGCATGGACATATATACACTACCAAATGTAAAATAGATAGCAAGTGGGAAGCAGCGCATGGCACAAGGAGATCCGCTTAGTGCTTTGTGACCACCTAGAGGGGTGGGATAGGGAGGGTGGGAGGGAGATGAAAGAGAGAGGGTATATGGGAATATATGTATATGTATAGCTGATTCACTTTATTATAAAGCAGAAACACACCATTGTAAAGCAATCATACTCCAATAAAGATGTTTAAAAAAAAGAAAAAGTTGAGACCCAATCCAGGAACTACCTGATGAAAGATGGGAGATAGGAAAGAAAATTCCTGTTTTTTGGATAGTGTCTTTAGTTGCTATAAACCCAAACCAGTACATCATCTTGCCTTCTTCCCACAGCTCCCCTATAGGAAGCAGCACAAAACTGAACAGAACAGCCTAAATAGCCCAAGATCAAGTCCCAATTCTAAATGCCTCCCTGTATAATTAGTAGGCCTTAAGGAGAGAGCAACTTAATGCTTAAAAACAAAGATCATTTTGTATCTAGCATCTCTTTCTGTCACTTAAGGTAAAACAAATATTGTAACACATATCAAAACCAAAGATCCCATAACCACAGCGGGAGATGCTATCTAAAGAAGAAAGCTGAAGATTTCCTACTTGAACAACTTTTCTTTCACCTCAGATCACAAACTTTGAACCTACAGAGCTTTTATGCTATATCGTTCAGTGAAAGGATTCACAGAGCTAAGCAGTTCTAATTTTTTAGTGATATGGAATAAAGCCACTATCAATAAGACTGGATATGTTATCAAAAATCTCCATTTTATTGGTTACATCAATAGAATTCTACCATCATAATTCTAGTGAAAATAATACATCTGCATAAGACATTTGGACTGAATGTTAAATCTTTCTTTGAAATTGCGTATTATCTTGCCTTTTTAAAACATAATATATTCCTGCCGCAGACTGGGTATACCATGTTATGACAAGGTCAGAAAAGTCCCACTCATGATAGAACTATTGTATCACTCTCTTTCATGTCCAAAGTGTTTCCAGTGTTATTGTGCATGCATGTAAATGGGGCTAAAAAAGACAGCAGCAGTTTCTCCTCCACTTGATACATGTAAAATCCATTTTTCATCAGCAGCTCTTTGAAGAACCTGCCACTGATTGCAGCACTGCTTTTCTCATCAGTCTGATGGATGTTTTTGCTCAAAATAAGCCACCCTTTGCTGATTGCTGCAGGCTGCTTGGTCTGTCAATTGTGAAAATACAGCATTCTCCAGCTAGGCCACATTGCTTATTGTAATCAAAGAGTCAGATGCAAACATTCATTCCAATGATTCCTTGGCTCTGATCTCTGCTTTCTTGACTACAGTGTTCATTTTAGTTGTGAGATACACTCAGAACAAAAATGCCACAGGTTAGAGATCAAATCACTCACCTCAGATGATTACAACCGGGTGGAAGCTGCCATTTTTTACGAGGATTCAGGGAACTAGAGGATGTAGGAACTAGAGACTAAAGATTTGCATCCCTGACAGCAACTCTGAATGTCATAAGTTGAATACCCATCAGTCAAAAGAATGTCTGTTAAAAGTACATTTGTGTATGTCCACAACACTATTGGGAATGAAGTGGTTAAACAGAAAGGCCCTGAGCTGCTTCCTAAGTACTGCTGCTAGAAGAGAGATGTGGAGTTTAATGGTGTTACTTAAAAAATAACTACATTATATTCATATTTATATACACAGAAGATCCATTTTAAATGCTTATTCCAAGTAGGAAATGACTTTCCCTGTCAAAAGGGGTTAGCATTCATATCAGTTAGGACTAGGTTCAGCTACATGTAACAAATATCTAACAAGAGAACAGCTTAAAGTCTTAGAAGAGAGAAAAAATTTGTCTCTTACACTAAGAAATCTGGAGTTAAAACAATCCAGGGATGGAACAATGGGGCCACAGCATCATCTCCTACTCAAGCACTCCTCTTTCTTCCCCCATCCTGGTGCATGATTTTCATTCTCAAAATCATCTTATGGTCTAGGTGGTTGCATGAGAGCTCCAGCCATTACATCACATTCCAGACAGCAGGATAGAAGAAACAAGGAGGAAAATCACATTGCCTCTTCTTTGGAGACTTCCCAGCAGTCCCATGCAGCACTTCTACTCACATCTCATTGGTGAGAACTTGGTCACTTGGCTAAACTTAGTTGCATTGGACACAGACAAATAGTTATATTTGAGGCCACAGCAAACTCAGCTGAACCTTAGGGTTCTCTTATTAAAGAAGGGAGAATGGCTATTTAACAGAAAATTGGTGATACCTGTTACAGCACTCACTCTTCACCACCATCTCTGCCATCAGATATCATATGACCTTGGGCAAGCCAGTTAAATCTCTATGTACTTCAATTTCCTCAATTCTAAAATATCTACCTTGTACATTTGTTTTAAACTTAAATGAGATGATGTGTAAAGGGCCTAGGGCATATAGAACCTCCGTAAACATCAGCCTCCTTCCACATGTCAACAGGAGCCAGACTGAACCCAATCCAGCAAACTCCTTAGAGCCTGTAATTGGGACCATTGTCCCCTCCCTCAGGGACCACACTAGGTGACTTCTCCTGGCATTTGGTCTAATGCTGGCTTCCTCTTCTTTCTTGTATTATACCCCATACCCAGCTTGTGCCACAGAAGCCTAGGCAGGCCAGATAACTGGACCCACAGAGGCTGTGGCAACTGAAAGACTCACTGTACAGGAAGAACTGGAGAAAGGAAAGAGGGTGAGCATGAAGGAGCCCTCAGGAAAAATGGAAGAAATACATTTTCAACTAAGACTTCATATGCCAGAAGGACTCTAAATCAACTTTTAAATATTTTGGCAAGGACAGCAAACCATTCAAATTTCTAGCAGTTTCTACTGTCTGTTCAGAAGAAAGTGCTTCCAGGTTACCCACCTTTGAATTTTATTCCTCAAGTCATTCCTCTCACAGAGACTGCATGACTGGGAGAACCCATCACCACTAAGAAACAAACACTACGAAGTACACATCCTCCTGATAGTTCCATCCCTTTTATGGAGAAGCCAGGACAGGACAGGTTCTCTGGAAGCAGATTCTGAGATGGAGCTTGGGATGTAAGCTCGATGTTTTGATGTATATAAGGAATCAATCCTGCGAACACAAGGAGTAGAAGCAACGTCGGGCAGCAGGAAAAGTTAAATTGCAATGCAGGCTCCACAAAGCTGGCAGAGAACCCTGGAGCAAGTATTGTCCCACATCAGGATGCAATGGTCTGGTCTCTATTACCATCACCACTATCCCCATCTCTCACAATCATCACTTATGAGACGTCCTCAAAGGGCACAACCTCAGCTGAGGCCAACCCTAAAGAAGCTGACATCTTCAGGCTGTATGCTGACTTCATTCCCCACAGCTGGGTAGCAAGACCCTCCTGGGAAGGAGGATGGAGCAGCACAAGTCTACCCTGCCATAGAAAGTATTATCAACCACAAAAGGATTTTAAGGTTTTCCTGGCTCTGCTGTTCATATAGATTTCTTATCAAAAATGGAGTTGACAAAAAAATCACTGCTTTTTCACTCCTCAACTCACACATCACAGAGTATATGTTTAATTGATAGCAGGCTTGAAATGCTACATAAGCAACTCAATTAAGATTAGGAAGATTGGAAAGTCAGGCTTATTCTATCAGCCTTCTTGATTTAATGATCAATAAATATAAATAAGGATCTTTCAATTTAAAAAAAGATTTGAATGTACTTTGTAATCAATAGCAAGAGCCCTAAAGATGAAAACTATGGAGGAAAATGATGCTTTAGCAGATTTCCAATATTTTCTACATCTTGCTTTACCAGGAAGCAAATTGTTTTAGTACTTATTTTCCAATTTTCAGTTCTACTGAGATGCAATGGATGCTTTCATTTTCTACTTAAAATGTTCAGGGATAAACTGAATTTCCCCAATTCTCAGGGTAATCTTCATTCACTCTCTGTGTCCTTCCATGGGGATTCCATCTAAGAAAATGCTGGGGACCCTTCTTTATTTCACAAAACTATGAAACTCTCAAAGAAGCAAAACAAACCAAAAGGATCTTGTCACACTGGAATCAAAATCACTCCTTGTTTCACAAATAAAACCTAGTTTGTCATATTATTAAGTGTAACTCCATCTGTCTGAAATACAAATCAAGCTCACTTTGTAATAAATCATTTTGAATTTTTTGGGGGGTGGGGAGGAGATGGGAAACATTTAAGAAACCAGAGTTGTAACAGACCAGATCACCAAAACACTGGATTTCACATTGACGTATTTCAGTTAACTACCAGCTTCCCATATTAGCCTTCCTATGGAGATGCTATTACAACAACTATTAAAAATTTTTCTTGCCCAGAGAATTCTACTAGAGAATGTATCAGAGAATGTACCAGAAGGAGGAGAATAAGGAAGGAATAAGGAAGATGTACAAGAGCATTCAACTGTGTGGAGCTAAGTGTTTAACAAAGAAAGGACCAAAGCTGAGGGTTTCTGAAAAGACACCAAAACAAGACAGGTGACTCAAGATCAAGGATCAACAAACCAGAGCCCATGAGCCAAATCCAACCCATCTTTTGTTTTTGTAAATAAAGCTTTATTGGAACACAGCAACATCCATTTGTTTACATATTGTCTATGGCTGCTTTGGTGCTACAACAGATGGCAGAATTGAGTAGTTACAGCAGAGATTACATGGTTTACAAAGCCCAAAATATTCACTATCTGTCCCTTTAGAGAAGAAGTTTGCTGATCCCTGCTCTAGATGGTTACAAGAGCTGAGTCACAGAGAGTACCAGGTCAGCAGCTGTGATAAAGACTCAACTGGAGAAGAAAGCATCTTTGGGCAAAGAGAGAGCTGAGGTGGGGTCTTCATAACAATCAATGCTCTCTTGTAACTCCTATGCACCAAGCCAGCCAAGATATGTCTACCTTCAAATAATGATCCTGTCTGGGGGTCCCTTGACATATTTTTAGTGGCTCTCCCACAACTACTTTCCCCTTATATGGTGGTGGCCTCCAAGGTTCTTGCCTTGGACCTCCTCTTTTCTAACTCACACTCCTGGGGCATTTTCATCAATCTTCTTAGCTTCAAGTAACTTGTATAGGCTGGTGACCCCCAATTCCACATCTCCTAGACCTGAGATCTGCATACCCACTTGCCTTTGGGACAACTCTACTCCTCAAATGCAATGCATATATGAACTCAACCCCTCTTTCTGTAAATGAAATTAGCAATTAGTTCAGACTGCTTTAGTTAGGTTCCTAGCACCACCCTTACTAGCTACTAGTAACCCTTGGGCAGGTTACTTAAACTCTCAAATACTTGGGTTTCCTCGTGAATAAAGTGGAGATAATAATAGTACCTACTACACAATGTGGTGATGAGGATTAAATGAGACAGTGTATGTAAAGGACTTAACACAGTGCTTGACACAAAGGAATAATAGCTCAATAAATATTAGGAGTAGTGAAATTATCAATAGATTATTTTATGTCCAATATTAGTAAGGGGAACTTCCATTAAATGTCACGTTTTACCTTGGTTCTCTCCCTGAAATTCTGGCCTCTCTATGCTCCCACAGAATTGAACAGATCAAGGATTTACCATAATGTTTCATAATTACTTATTTAGATGTTGTCCCTCATACAAGTCCATACGCTCTTCGGTGACAATCTCTGTCTAAATTAATTCTTTATACTGAAGGAATATTACAGAATGGATAGGAAGAGTGGGCAGGCAGAGAGATTAGTACTCTAGTAAGAGATACGAGATGAGACTTAAAGAGGGACTTTTAAACCAAATCAGTGGGAGGGAGGATGAAAGGAAAAGAAGAATTTCAGAAAAGTTTAAAAGAAAGAATCAATAAAACTTGTCAATGATTAGATGTCAGGGGTGAGAGAAAATCATGCATTTTACCTCCCACCATCCACAAGTTTATCCCCTCTTGATCGAATAAGAATATTCTGCAACAGAGCAAAGAGTGCTGTTCTGAGCTAGGACTGCTAATAAAAGTGAGAATTAGATGCTTCTTCAGATTTCCTCTCTGTCCAGCTTTCATGTATTAGTCCTCACCTAGTTTCTTCATCAGTTTTCTTATTCATCAACTAGTTTAGCAAAAAGGATGAGAGCACAGGCTTTGAAGCCAGGCAAACTTGGACTTGTGTTTCAGCTCCTCCTTGATAAATGTGGACCACCGTTACCTAACTCCTCCAAATCTCAGCTTCCTCATCTTTAAAATAGGAGTGATGATTGTATATAACTTGTTGGTTTGTGCCAAACTTAAGTAGACAATGTATGCAGAGCTCTGGGCACAGCACCTGGAAAATAGTAAATGTTTCATATATGCTATTTTTATCTTAAAAATAAACATAATAAAATAGATAATCTTTGAAACCCAAAAATATAAAAATGTCAAGAGGGGACCTTCAAGGTGGTGGAAGAGTAAGACATGGAGATCACCTTCCTCCCCACAAATACATCAAAAATACATCTACATGTGGAACAACTCCTACAGAACACCAACTGAATGCTGGAAGAAGACCTCAGACTTCCAGAAGGGCAAGAAAATAATCATGAACCTGAGTAGGGCAAAAGAAAAAACAGAGACAAAAGAATAGGGACAGGACCAGCAACTCTGGGAGGGAGCTGTGGAGGAGGAAAAGATTCCACAAACTAGGAAGACATGGGGTGGGGGTGGGGGAGGGGGAGGCTTCGGAGCCACAGACAAGAGCTCAACAACAGGGGTGCAGAGGGCAAAGCAGAGATATTCCCACACAGAAGATGGTGCCGACCAGCACTCACCAGCCTGAGAGGCTTCTCTGCTCACCAATCAGGGCAGGTGGGGGCTGGGAGCTGAGGCTTGGGCTTTGGAGGTCAGATCCCAGGGAGAGGACTGGGGTTGGCTGCGTGAACACAGCCTGAAGGGGCTAGTGTGCCACAGCTAGCCAGGAGGGAGTCTGGGAAAAAGTCTGGAACTGCCTAAAAGGCAAGAGACCATTATTTCAGGTTGCATGAGGAGAGGGGATTCAGAGCACCACGTACATGAGCTCCAGAGATGGGTGTGAGCCGCGGCTATCAGCGTGGACCCCAGAGACGGGCATGAGATGCTAAGGCTGCTGCTGCAACCACCAAGAAGCCTGTGTGCAAGCACAGGTCACTATCCACACCTCCCCCTCCAGGAAGTCCATGGAGCCTGCCACTGCCAGGGTCCCGTGATACAGGGACAACTTCTCCGGGAGAACACACGGCGTGCCTCAGGCTGGTGCAACGTCATGATGGCCTCTGCTGCCTCAGGCTCGCCCCACATCTATACCCTTCCCTCCCCCCAGCCTGAATGAGACAGAGCCCCCTAATCAGCTGCTCCTTTAACCCCGACCTATCTGGGTGGGAACACATGCCGTCAGGTGACCTACATGCAAAGGCGGGGCCAAATACAAAGCTGACCACAGGAGCTGCGCGAACAGAAGACAAAGGGAAATCTCTCCCAGCAGCCTCAGGAGAAGAGGATTAAATCTACACAATCAACTTGATGTACCCTGCATCTGTGGAATACCTGAATAGACAACAAATCATCCCAAAATTGAGGTGGTGGACTTTGGGAGCAACTGTAGACTTGGGGTTAGCTTTCTGCATCTAATTTGTTTCTGATTTTATGTTTACTTTAGTTTAGTATTTAGAGATTATTATACTTGGTCAATTTGTTTATTGATTTGGATGCTCTCTTCCTTCTCTTTTTGCAGTACGTGGGCCTCTCACCACTGTGGCCTCTCCCGTTGCGGAGAACAGGCTCCGGACGCACGGGCTCAGCAGCCATGGCTCACGGGCCCAGCCGCTCCGCGGCATGTGGGATCTTCCCGGACCGGGGCAAGAACCCGTGTCCCCAGCATCGGCAGGCGGACTCTTAACCACTGAGCCACCAGGGAAGCCCTCCTTTTCTTTTTTAACATTTTTTTTTTTTACTTTCTCTCTTTTTGTGAGTGTGTATAGTATGCTTCTTTCTGTGATTTTATCTATATAGCTTTGCTTTTACCATTTGCCCAAGGATTCCGTCGGACCATTTTTGTTTGTTTGTTTTTTAGTACAGTTTTTAGCATTTGTTATCTTTGATGGATTTGTTTTTTTGTTGGTTGCTCTCTACTATTTTTTATTTTCTTTTTTATTACTTTTTAATTTTTTATTTTAATAACTTTGTTTTATTTATTTTATTTTATATTATTTTTCTTTCATTCTTTCCTTTGCTCCCTTTTCTTCTGAGCCATGAGACAGATAGGGTCTTGGTTCTCTGGCCACGTGTCAAGCCTGTGCCTCTGAGGTGAGAGAGCCTGGTTACATTGGTACAACAGAGACCTCCCGGCCCCACATAATATCAAACAGCAAAGGCCCTCCCAGAGATCTCCATCTCAATGCTAACACCCAGCTCCACTCAATTACCAGCAAGCTACACTGCTGGACACCCTATGCCAAATAACTAGCAAGACAGGAACACAACACCACCCATTAGCACAGAGGTGCCTAAAATCATACTAAGTTCACAGAAACTGCAAAACACACCACCAGGCACAGTCCTGCCCACCAGAAAGACAAGATCCAGCCTCATCCACCACTACACAGGCACCAGTCCTTTCCACAATGAAGCCTACACAAGCCACTGAACCCACTGGGGGCAGACACCAAAAACAACAGGAACTACGAACCTGCAGCCTGCAAAAAGGAGACCCCAAACACAGTAAGTTAAGCAAAATGAGAAGACAGAGAAATACACACCAGGCGAAGGAGCAAGATAAAAAACCCACCAGAACATACAAATGAAGAGGAAATAAGCAGTCTACGTGAAAAATAATTCAGAATGATGATAGTAAAGATGATCCAAAATACTGGAAATAGAATAGAGAAAATGCAAGAAACCTTTAACAAGGACCTAGAAGAACTAAAGAGGAAACAAACAGTCATGAACAACAAAATAAATGAAAGTAAAAATTCTCTAGAAGGAATCAATTGCAGAATAGCTTAGGCAGAAGAACAGATAAGAGACCTGGAAGATAAAATAGTGGAAATAACTACCATAGAGCAGAATAAAGAAAAAAGAATGAAAAGAATTGAGGATGGTCTCAGAGACCTCTGGGACAATATTAAACGCACCAACATTCTAACTATATGTTTCCCAGAAGAAGAAGAGAAAAAGAAAGGGACTGAGAAAATATTTGAAGGGATTATAGTTGAAAACTTCCCTAATATGGGAAAGGAAAGAGTCAATCAATTCCAGGAAGCTCAGAGAGTCCCATACAGGATAAATCCAAGGAGAAACACTCCAAGACACAAATTAATCAAACTATCAAAAATTAAATACAAAGGAAAAATATTAAAATCAGCAAGGGAAAAACAACAAATAACATAAAAGGGAAACCCCATAAGGGAAACAGCTGATCTTTCAGCAGAAACTCTGCAAGTGAGAAGGGAGTGGCAGGACATATTTAAAGTGATGAAAGGGAAAAATCTACAACCAAGATTTCTCTACCCAGCAAGGATCTCATTCAGATTCGACAGAGAAATTAAAACATTTACAGACAAGCAAAAGCTAAGAGAATTCAGCACCACCAAACCAGCTTTAAAACAAATGCTAAAGGAACTTCTCTACACAGGAAGCACAAAAGAAGGAAAAGACCTACAATAACAAACCCAAAATGATAAAGAAAATGGTAATAGGAACATACATATCGATAACTACCTTAAATGTAAATGCATTAAATGCTCCAACCAAAAGACATAGAGTGACTAAATGGATACAAAAACAAGACCCGTATGTATGCTATCTACATGAGACCAATTCAGACTTAGGGACACTTACAGACTGAAAGTGGGGGCATAGAAAAAGATATTGCATGCAAAAGGAAATCAAAAGAAAGCTGGAGTAGCAATTCTCATACCAGACAAAGTAGACTTTAAAATAAAGACTATTACAAGAGACAAAGAAGGACATGACATAATGATCAAGGGATCAATCCAAGAAGAAGATATAACAATTGTAAATATTTATGCACCCAACATAGGATCACTTCAATACATAAGGCAAATGCTAACAACCATAAAAAGGGGAATCGACAGTAACACGGTAATAGTAGGGGACTTTAACACCCCACATTACCCAATAGACAGATCATCCAAAATGAAAATAAGTAAGGAAACACAAACTTTAAATGACAAATTAAACAAGATGGACATAATTGAAATTTATAGGACATTCCATCCAAAAACAACAGAATACACTTTCTTCTCAAGTGCTCATGGAACATTCTACAGGATAGATCATATCTTGGGTCGCAAATCAAACCTTGGTAAATTTAAGAAAATTGAAATTGTACCAATTATCTATTCCAACCACAATGTTATGAGAATAGATATCAATTAAAAGGAAAAGCTGTGAAAAATATAAACACATGCAGGCTAAACAAGAGATCACTGAAGAAATCAAAGAGGAAATCAAAACATACCTAGAAACAGATGACAATGAAAACAAGACGACACAAAACCTATGGCTGCCACAAAAGCAGTTCTAAGAGGGAAGTTTATAGCAATACAATCCTACCTCAGGAAACAAGACAAATCTCAAATAAACAACCTAACCTTACACCTAAGGCAATTACAGAAAGAACAAACAAAACCCAAAGTTAGCAGAAAGAAAGAAATCCTAAAGATCAGAGCAGAAATAAAAGAAAAAGAAATGAAGGACACAATAGCAAATATAAATAAAACTAAAAGCTGGTTCCTTGAGAAGATAAACAAAATTAGCCAGACCCATCAAGAAGAAAAGGAAGAAGACTCAAATCAATAGAGTTAGAGATGAAAAAGCAGGAGTAACAACTGACAATGCAGAAATAAAAAGGATCATGAGAGATTACTATAAGCAACTACATGCCAATAAATAGACACCCTGGAAGAAATGCACAAATTCTTAGAAAAGCATAACCTTCCGAGACTGAATCAGGAAGATATAGAAAATATAAACAGACCAATCACAAGCACTGAAATGGAAACTGTGATCAAAAATCTTCCAACATACAAAAGCCCAGGACGAGATGGCTTCACAGGTGAATTCTATCAAACATTTAGAGAAGAGCTAGCACCTATCCTTCTCAAACTCTTCAAAATATAGCAGAGGGAGGAACACTCCCAAACTCATTTTATGAGGCCACCATTACCCTGATACCAAAACCAAAGACGTCACAAAGAAAGAAAACTACAGGCCAATCCAACTGATGAACATAGATGCAAAAATCCTCAACAAAATACTAGCAAACAGAATCCAACAGCACATTAAAAGGATCATACACCATGATCAAGTGGGGTTTATGCCAGGAAGGCAAGTATTCTTCAATATATGCAAATCAATCCATGTGATACACCATATTAACAAATTGAAGGAGAAAAACCATATGATCATCTCAATAGACGCAGAAAAAACTTTCAACAAAATTCAACACCCTCCAGAGGGAGCTTTCCTCAACATAATAAAGGCCATATATGACAAACCCACAGCCCACATCATTCTCAATGGTGAAAAACTGAAACCATTTCCACTAAAATCAGGAAAAAGACAAGGTTGCCCATTCTCATGACTATTATTTAACATAGTTTTGGAAGTTTTAGCCACAGCAATCAGAGATGAAAAAGAAATGAACTGAATCCAAAACAGAAAAGAAGAAGTAAAAGTGTCACTGTTTGCAGATGACATGATACTATACATAGATAACCCTAAAGATGCTACCAGAACACTACTAGAGATAATCAATGAATTTGGTAAAGTAGCAGGATACAAAATTCATGCACAGAAATCTCTTGCATTCCTATACACTAATGATGAAAAATATGAAAGACAAATTAAGAAAACACTCCCATTTACCAGTGCAACACAAAGAATAAATTATCTAGGAATAACCCGACCTAAGGAGAGAAAAGACCTGTATGCAGAAAACTATAAGACACTGATGAAAGAAATTAAAGATGGTACAAATGGATGAAGAGATATACCATGTCTTTGACTGGAAGAATCAACATTGTGAAAATGACTATACTACCCAAAACAATGTACAGATTCAGTGCAATCCCTATCCAAATACCAATGGCTTTTTTTCACATAACTAGAACAAGAAATAGCACAATTTGTATGGAAACACAAAAGATCCTGAAGAGCCAAAGCCATCTTGAGAAAGAAAAATGGAGCTGGAGGAATCAGTCTCCTGGACTTCAGACTATACTACAAAGCTACAGTAATCAAGACAATATGGTACTGGCACAAAAACAGAAACACAGATCAACGGAAAAAGATAGAAATCCCAGAGATAAACCCATGCACATATGGTCAACTAATCTATGACAAAGGAGGCAAAGATATACAATGGAGAAAAGACGGTCTCTTCAATAAGTGGTGCTGGGAAAACTGAACAGCTACACGTAAAAGAATGAAATTAGAACACTCCGTAACACCATACACAAAAATAAACTCAAAATAGATTAGAGACCTAAATGTAAGACCAGACACTATAAAACTCCTAGAGCATAGAACACATAGGAAGAACACTCTTTGACATAAATCACAGCAAGATCTTTTTGATCCACCTCCTAGAGTATGGAAAATAAAAGCCAAAATAAACAAATGGGACCTAATGAAACTTCAAAGTTTTCGCACAGCAAAGGAAACCGTAAAAAAGAAGAAAAGACAACCCTCAGAATGGGAGAAAATATTTGCAAACAAATCAACAGACAAAGGATTAATCTCCAAAATATATAAACAGCTCATGCACCTCAATATTAAAAGATCAAACAACCCAATCAAAAAATGGGCAGAAGACCTAAATAGACATTTCTCCAAAGAAGACACACAGATGGCCAAGAAGCACATGAAAAGCTGCTCAACATCACTAATTATTAGAGAAATGCAAATCAAAACTACATGAGGTATCACCTCACATTGGTCAGAATGGCTATCATCAGAAAATCTACAAACAACAAATGTTGGAGACAGTGTGGAGAAAAGGGAACCCTCTTGCACTGTTGGTGGAAATGTAAATTGATACAGCCACTATGGAGAACAGTATGGAGGTTCCTTAAAAAATGAAAACTAAAATTACCATATGATCCAGCAATCCCACTACTGGGCATATACCTAGAGAAAACCATAATTCAAAAAGACACATGCCCCCGAATGTTCATTGCAGGACTATTTACAATAGCCAGGTCATGGAAGCAACCTAAATGCCCATCGACAGACGAATGGATAAAGAAGATGTGGTACATATATACAATGGAATATTAGCCATAAAAAGGAATGAAATTGAGTCATTTGTAGAGACGTGGATGGATCTAGAGACTGTCATACAGAGTGAAGTAAGCCAGAAAGAGAAAACCAAATATCGTATGTCAATGCATGTATGTGGAGCCTAGAAAAATGGTACAGATGAACCAGTTTGCAGTGCAGAATTTGAGACACAGATGTAGAGAACAAACGTATGGACACCAAGGGGGAAAAACCATGGGGGGTGGGGATGGTGATGTGCTGAATTGGGAGAATGGGATTGACATGTATACACTGATGTGTATAAAATTGATGACTAATAAGAACCTGGTGTATAAAAAACAAAGAAACAAAAAAAAACAACTAATACTAAACTTTCTTTGGGTTATTTGTATGGAAATATGTTAATATAAATGTTTCAGACATTACATGAAATTTCTAAAACTAAACTTTCTTTAGGTTATTTGTATGGAAATACATTAAATGTTTCAGACATTACACAAAACTTCTAAATATCTTATATGCTCTGGTATAATGTTATAAGTCATAATTCTAGTTATTACTTTAAAATGTATATTCATAAATAATTAAATTTCCTTGTCAATTGCATTATTATGAACTTTCATCAAATCTTTAACCGTGGTCATTTTTAAGTCTTTTGTCATTTACAGACAGTTCTGGGTGTACTCTGATGCTTTCACAAAAATGTTCCTATAAAACTTTCATATTCAAGGAATTCACGGAAAAGCCTCTGACAAGTACAGGTTTCTGGTAACTGACTATACTGCTGAACTGAATTAATAAGCATTTTCAGAACTCTTATGGAAAACTGATGAATTCATAAAACTGCTAACAAAAGTCAAGATGAAAAAAAAATTAATTACATGGGACTGAGTGAAATGATGAGGATGATTATAATTTTTGTGACTTTTTGTTTTAATAACAAAAAACAAAAAAATCCCATAAGGACTCAGAGGCAAAAAAATATACAAATCAATTTTCACTGCAAAGTAAAGGAGCTGTTACAGTGGAGGATTACTGGACTGAATGTCAAAATTATGACATAGTATGAGTGTGTTTCATGTTTGGTAATTGCAATCACTGTTGCTTTTGTTGTGGTCATACATTTACAATGCTTGGTGTCAGTTTATCTCTTGTAAAAATAAAATACAGTGTGTGTGTGAGTTGTGAAAAAAAAAGGAAATGTACACTTAAAATGGGTGAGTTTTATGTAAATTATACCTCAATAATTCTTTTAAAAAATCAATGAAAAAAAAAAACTACAATGAGGTATCATCTCACACTGGTCAGAATGGCCATCATCAAAAAACCTACAAACAATAAATGCTGGAGAGGGTGTGGAGGAAAGGGAACCCTCTTGCACTGTTGGTGGGAATGTAAATTGATACAGCCACTATGGAGAACAGTATGGAGGTTCCTTAAAAAAACTAAAAATAGATCTCCCATATGACCCAGCATTCCCACTACTGGGCATATACCCTGAGAAAACCATAATTCAAAGAGTCATGTACCACAATGTTCATTGCAGCTCTATTTACAATAGCCAGGACATGGAAGCAACCTAAGTGTCCATCAATAGATGAATGGATAAAGAAGATGTGGCACATATATACAATAGAATATTACTCAGCCATAAAAAAAACAAAACTGGGTTATTTGTAGTGAGGCAGATGGTCCTAGAAACTGTCATACAGAGTGAAGTAAGTCAGGAAGAGAAAAACAAATACCGTACACTAACACATATATATCGAATTTTTTTTAAAAAAGGTTCTGAAGAACCTAGGGGCAGGACAGGAATAAAGACGCAGACATAGAGAATGGACTTGAGGACACAGGGAGGGGGAAGGGTAAGCTGGGATGACGTGAGAGAGTGGCATGGACATATATACACTACCAAATGTAAAATAGATAGTGGGAAGCAGCCGCATAGCACAGGGAGATCAGCTCGTTGCTTTGTGACCACCTAGAGGGGTGGGGTGGGGGGTGGGAGGGAGACGCAAGAGGGAGGGAATAGGGATATATGTATAGCTGATTCACTTTGTTATACAGCAGAAACTAACACACCATTGTATAGCAATTATACTCCAATAAAGATGTTAAAAAATTAATATTAAAATGTCATATCAGAGAGTTACAGGTATCACACATCATAAAATATAATCATATCTCTAGTATGGAATTAAGTAAGAAAGTAGGTATTGAATATGCATGAGGCCAAAACATAAAAGCTCATCCTATAAAATCTCATAAAATCTCATCCTAATCTCATTCAGCTAGTGGTGAAAGATATCATTAGGGACTGGGTTAAAAGAAAAGAAAGTTAACCCTCTGAAGTCATTTGACCTCACTAATTTGTTTTATAATAACAAGAATCTGTACTTTGCTTGAAGAATAAATGGTGAATTCCTAATCTAAACTCTATCATATCACTACTCAAATTCCTTTACCTGTCAGTTATGAATTAATTGATCATCAAGGCTTTAAATCTCAACATTCTTGATAAGTACAGAAAAAGCAAAGACAGCTAACACATTTAATAATTTCTTCCTGTTAGCAAATGGAAAGTAAATGTTCTTAGTAGCATATTTTAGTACTATAGTCAATTTAGAAATGATTGGTTTACAGTTTTTAGTATTTATTTTTGCTAAAGAAAACTATCAAATCTAGATGGCCTATCAAGATCCTAATTGGAAAGTTTTTTTATTTACAAAAGTGACTAATATGACATTGACAGTAGTTGGTTGGCCCTTAGTTTTCTCATCATATCGGTCATCACATTACTGCCAGTATACTGCCTTAAGAAGAGAAGTGACTTCTAAAATAAAAGCTACAAAAACCTAAGGGTGCGTTCTCCCTAACTCTACTCACCCTCCAGCCCCATCACTGCTACTTCTGGGGCATAAACCTGCATGATATTTCAACTTAACAGGTTAAAAAGGCAAGGGCAAGTTTTCTAAGCAAAATTAAAAAGGCCTGCAGCTGAAAATTTATTATCTTCAGGTAGAAGGATTTTGTGGACATCACAAATACTACTTTCAAAATCAGACTGAAGGTAGGTGAAATGGAACCCATTCCAGATGGGGTTTTGATCCTCTGTGTAGCTTCAATCAAGTCAGTTCTTTCTGTACCTCTTTTTCTCTATTTCTGAAGCAATAATTGCCATTTCTCTATCTTGAAAGTGTGATTTAAGAACTAAATTCTAGGAATTTCTCCTGGCCTCATTTTGCCATTTGAAAAATAATGGAATTTTTTAGAAAATTTTAAAACTTTTCTTTTAGCTTTAAAACACTATGACTCCAATAGGTCATAGGTTATTTCCATTAAACTTAAAGACATTTTATCCAAAAGGTCTCTGGCCAAGTACAGCTATGTTATCTATACAGAATAAACGTTTAAGTATTAACAAGAACAGAGTATCAGTATGGATTTCTTCAGGTCCCCAAGGAAACAGAACATCTGACTAGCAAATTTTGATGGAAATTTGGGAAATGGAAAGACCAGGACCATGAAGACCTATCTAGAGGGAGGTGAGCCATGTAGAGGTCAAGCCAAGAGGTCAAGGTTGATAGTGCTTTCTTTGTGGTAGATGCTCAACAGTGATGGTAAACTTTCTTGGAAAGCAGGAGTGGAGATCACCAGTGCAAAGAAGGGGGAGACTCGGAAGGGGGAATCTGTGGAACAATAAAAACTATTTATCATGTTGAGTTATTTTGTCTCAAGATATCATCATTTCAATGATGATAAGAGTTTTATAAGAGTATCACCTCAAAAATGAAAGTTGCAATCACATGTAAGAACTCTCGAGACTTCCGGGAAGATGGCGGAAGAGTAAGATGCGGAGATCACCTTCCTCCCCACAGATACACCAGAAATACATCTACACGTGGAACAACTCCTACAGAACACCTACTAAACGCTGGCAGAAGACCTCAGGCCTCCCAAAAGGCAAGAAACCCCCCACGTACCTGGGTAGGGCAAAAGAAAAAAGAATAAACAGAGACAAAAGGATAGGGACGGGACCTGCACCAGTGGGAGGGAGCTGTGAAGGAGGAAAAGTGTCCACACACTAGGAAGCCCCTTCGCGGGCGGAGACTGCGGGAGGCGGAGGAGGGGCGCTTAGGAGCCGCGGAGGAGAGCACAGCAACAGGGGTGCGGAGGGCAAAGCGGAGAGATTCCAGCACAGAGGGTCAGGGGCGACCGGCACTCATCAGCCCGAGAGGCTTGTCTGCTCCCCCGCTGGAGTGGGCGGGGCTTCGGTCAGAGCGCAGGGAGAGGACTGGGGTTGGCGGCGTGAACACAGCCTGCAGGGGGTTAGTGCGCCACGGCTGGCAGGGAGGGAGTCCAGGGAAAAGTCTGGACCTGCCGCAGGGGCAAGAAACTTTTTCTTCCCTCTTTATTTCCTGGTGCGCAAGGAGAGGGGATTAAGTACGCTGCTTAAAGGAGCTCCAGAGATGGGCGCGAGCCACGGCTAAAAGCGCGGACCCCAGAGATAGACATGAGATGCTAAGGCTGCTGCTGCTGCCACCAAGAAGCCTGTGTGCGAACACAGGTCACTATCCACACCCCCCTTCCGGGGAGCCTGTGCAGCCCGCCACTGCCAGGGTCCCGGGATCCACGGACAACTCCCCCGGGAGAACGCACAGCGCGCCTCAGGCTGGTGCAACGTCACGCCGGCCTCTGCCGCCGCAGGCTCACCCTGCCCTCCGTCATCCTCCCTACCCCCGGGCCTGAGTGAGCCAGAGCCTCGGAATCAGCGGCACCTTTAACCCCGTCCTGTCTGAGCAAAGAACAGACGCCCTCCGGGGACCTACACGCACAGGCAGGGCCAAATCCAAAGCTGAGCCCATGGGAGCTGTGAGAACAAAGAAGAGAAAGGGAAATCTTGCCCAGCAGCCGCAAAAGCAGCGGATTAAAGCTCCACAATCAACTTGATGTACCCTCCATCTGTGGAATACATGAATAGACAACAAATCATCCCAAATTAAGGAGGTGGACTTTGAGAGCAAGATTTATTATTCTTTCCCCTTTTCCTTTTTTTGTGTGTATGTGTATGCTTCTGTGTGAGATTTTCTGTATAGCTTTGCTTCGACCATTTGTCCAAGGGTTCTATCTGTCCATCTTTCTTTTTTTAATTTTTTTCTTAATAATTACTCTTTATTTTAATAACCTTATTTTATTTTACTTTATCTTCGTTCTTTCTTTCCTTCCTTCCCTCCTTTAGACAACGAATCATCCCAAATTGAGGAGGTGGACTTTGAGAGCAAGATTTATGATTTTTTCCTCTTTTCCTCTTTTTGTGAGTGTGTATGTGTATGCTTCTGTGTGAGATTTTGTCTGTATAGCTTTGCTTCCACCATTTGTTCCAGGGTTCTATCCATCCGTTTTTTTGTTTTTTTGGGTCTTTTTCCTCTTAATATTTTTTTAATAACTTTATTATATTTTATCTTATTTTATTTTATTTTATTTTATCTTCTTTCTTTTTTTTCCTTCCTTCCCTCCTTCCTTCCTCGCTCCCTCCCTCCCTCCCTCCTTCCTTTCTTTCTTTCTTTCTACTTCTACTAATTCTTTCTTTCTGCTTTTTCTCCCTTTTCCTCTGAGCCATGTAGATGAAAGGCTCTTGGTGCTGCAGCCAGGAGTTAGTGCTGTACCTCTGAGGTGGGAGAGCCAACTTCAGGACACTGATCCACAAGAGACCTCCCAGCCCCACATAATATCAAACGGCAAAAATCTCCCAGAGATCTCCATCTCAACACCAGCACCCAGCTTCACTCAACGACCAGCAAGCTACACTGCTGGACATCCTATGCCAAACAACTAGCAGGACAGGAACACAACCCCACCCATTAGCAGAGAGGCTGTCCAAAATCATAATAAGTCGACAGACACCCCAAAACACAACACCAGACGTGGACCTGCCCACCAGAAAGACCAGATGCAGCCTCATCAACCAAAACACAGGCACTAGTCCCCTCCACCAGGAAGCCTACACAACCCACTGAACCAAACTTAGCCACCGGGGACAGACACCAAAACCAACAGGAACTACGAACCTGCAGCCTGCAAAAAGGAGACCCCCAAACACAGTAAGATAAGCAAAATTAGAAGACGGAAAAACACACAGCAGATGAAGGAGCAAGATAAAAACCCACCAGACCTAACAAATGAAGAGGAAATAGGCAGTCTACCTGAAAAAGAATTCAGAATAATGATAGTAAAGATGATCCAAAATCTTGGAAATAGAAAGGACAAAATGCAAGAAACAGTTCACAAGGACCTAGAAGAAATAAAGATGAAACAGACAATGATGAACAACACAATAAATGAAATGAAAAATACTCTAGATGGGATCAATAGCAGAATAACTGAGGCAGAAGAACGGATAAGTGACCTGGAAGATAAAATAGTGGAAATAACTACTGCAGAGCAGAATAAAGAAAAAAGAATGAAAAGAACTGAGGACAGTCTCAGAGACCTCTGGGACAACATTAAACGCACCAACATTCGAATTATAGGGGTTCCAGAAGAAGAAGAGAAAAAGAAAGGGACTGAGAAAATATTTGAAGAGATTATAGTTGAAAACTTCCCTAATATGGGAAAGGAAATAGTTAATCAAGTCCAGGAAGCACAGAGAGTCCCATACAGGATAAATTCAAGGAGAAATACGCCAAGACACATATTAATCAAACTGTCAAAAACTAAATACAAAGAAAGCATATTAAAAGCAGCAAGGGAAAAACAACAAATAACACACAAGGGAATCCCCATAAGGTTAATAGCTGATCTCTCAGCAGAAACTCTGCAAACCAGAAGGGACTGGCAGGACATATTGAAAGTGATGAAGGAGAAGAACCTACAACCAAGATTACTGTACCCAGCAAGGATCTCATTTAGATTTGATGGAGAAATTAAAACCTTTACAGACAAGCAAACGCTGAGAGAGTTCAGCACCACCAAACCAGCTCTACAACAACTACTAAAGGAATTTCTTTAGGCAAGAAACACAAGAGAAGGAAAAGACCTACAGTAACGAACCCAAAACAATTAAGAAAATGGGAAGAGGAACATACATATCGATAATTACCTTAAATGTAAATGGACTACATGCTCCCACCAAAAGACACAGAATGGCTGAATGGATACAAAAACAAGACGCATATATTTGCTGTCTACAAGAGACCCACTTCAGACCTAGAGACACATACAGACTGAAAGGGGCTGGAAAAAGATATTTCATGCAAATGGAAAGCAAAAAAAGCTGGAGTAGCAATTCACATATCAGACAAAATAGACTTTAAAAAAAGACTATTAGAAGAGACAAAGAAGGACACTACATAATGATCAAGGGATCAATCCAAGAAGAAGATATAACAATTGTAAATATTTATGCACCCAACATAGGAACACCTCAATACATAAGGTAAATACTAACAGCCATAAAAGGGGAAATCGATAGTAACACATTCATAGTAGGGGACTTTAACACCCCACTTTCACCAATGGACAGATCAACCAAAATGAAGATAAATAAGTAAACCCAAGCTTTAAATGATACATTAAACAAGACGGACTTAATTGATATTTATAGGACATTCCATCCAAAAACAACAGAATACATATTTTTCTCTGGTGCTCATGGAACATTCTCTAGGATAGATCATATCTTGGGTCGCAAATCAAGCTTTGGTAAATTTAAGAAAATTGAAATTATATCAAGTATCTTTTCCGACCACAACGCCATGAGATTAGATATCAATTATAGGAAAAGAGCAGTAAAAAATACAAACACATGGAGGCTAAACAATACACTACTTAGTAACGAAGTGATCACTGAAGAAATCAAAGAGGAAATTAAAAAATACCTAGAAACAAATGACAATGGAGATACAACGACCCAAAACCTATGGGATGCAGCAAAAGCAGTTCTAAGAGGGAAGTTTATAGCAATACAAGCCCACCTTAAGAAGCAGGAAACATCTCGAATAAACAACCTAACCTTGCACCTCAAGCAATTAGAGAAAGAAGAACAAAAAAACCCCAGAGTTAGCAGAAGGAAAGAAATCATAAAAATCAGATCAGAAATAAATGAAAAAGAAATGAAGGAAACAATAGCAAAGATCAATAAAACTAAAAGCTGGTTCTTTGAGAAGATTAACAAAATTGATAAACCATTAGCCAGACTCATCAAGAAAATAAGGGAGAAGACTCAAATCAATAGAATTAGAAATGAAAAAGGAGAAGTAACAACTGACACTGCAGAAATACAAAAAATCATGAGGGATTACTACAAGCAACTCTATGCCAATAAAATGGACAATCTGGAAGAAATGGACAAATTCTTAGAAATGCACAAACTGCCAAGACTGAATCAGGAAGAAATAGAAAATATGAACAGACCAATCACAAACACTGAAATTGAAACTGTGATTAAAAATCTTCCAACAAACAAAAGCCCAGGACCAGATGGCTTCACAGGCGAATTCTATCAAACATTTAGAGAAGAGCTAACACCTATCCTTCTCAAACTCTTCCAAAATATAGCAGAGGGAGGAACACTCCCAAACTCATTCTACGAGGCCACCATCACCTTGATACCAAAACCAGACAAGGATGTCACAAAGAAAGAAAACTACAGGCCAATACCACTGATGAACATAGATGCAAAAATCCTCAACAAAATACTAGCAAACAGAATCCAACAGCATATTAAATGGATCAAACACCATGATCAAGTGGGGTTTATCCCAGGGATGCAAGGATTCTTCAATATACGTAAATCTATCAATGTGATATATCATATTAACAAATTGAAGGAGAAAAACCATATGATCATCTCAATAGATGCAGAGAAAGCTTTTGACAAAATTCAACACCCATTTATGATAAAAACTCTGCAGAAAGTAGGCATAGAGGGAACTTTCCTCAACATAATAAAGGCCGTATATGACAAACCCACAGCCAACATTGTCCTCAATGGTGAAAAACTGAAAAGCATTTCCACTAAAATCAGGAACAAGACAAGGTTGCCCACTCTCACCCCTCTTATTCAACATAGTTTTGGAAGTTTTAGCCACAGCAATCAGAGAAGAAAAGGAAATAAAAGGAATCCAAATCGGAAAAGAAGAAGTAAAGCTGTCACTATTTGCAGATGACATGATACTATACATAGAGAATCCTAAAGATGCTACCAGAAAACTACTAGAGATAATCAATGAATTTGGTAAAGTAGCAGGATACAAAATTAATGCACAGAAATCTCTGGCATTCCTATACACTAAGGATGAAAAATCTGAAAGTGAAATCAAGAAAACACTCCCATTTACCATTGCAACAAAAAGAATAAAATATCTAGGAATAAACCTACCTAAGGAGACAAAAGACCTGTATGCAGAAAATTATAAGACACTGATGAAAGAAATTAAAGATGATACAAACAGATGGAGAGATATACCATGTTCTTGGATTGGAAGAATCAACATTGTGAAAATGACTCTACTACCCAAAGCAATCTATAGATTCAATGCAATCCCTATCAAACTACCACTGGCATTTTTCACAGAACTAGAACAAAAAATTTCACAATTTGTATGGAAACACAAAAGACCCCGAATAGCCAAAGCAATCTTGAGAACGAAAAACGGAGCTGGAGCAATCAGGCTTCCTGACTTCAGAGTATACTACCAAGCTACAGTAATCAAGACAGCATGGTACTGGCACAAAAACAGAAAGATAGATCAATGGAACAGGATCGAAAGCCCAGAGATAAACCCATTCACCTATGGTCAACTAATCTATGACAAAGGAGGCAGGAATGTACAGTGGAGAAAGGACAGCCTCTTCAATAAGTGGTGCTGGGAAAACTGGACAGCTACATGTAAAAGAATGAAATTAGAACACTCCCTAACACCATACACAAAAATAAACTCAAAATGGATTAAAGACCTAAATGTAAGGCCAGAAACTATCAAACTCTTATAGGAAAACATAGGCAGGACATTCTATGACATAAATCACAGCAAGGTCCTTTTTGACCCGCCTCCTAGAGAAATGGAAATAAAAACAAAAATAAACAAATACGACCTAATGAAACTGAAAAGCTTTTGCACAGCAAAGGAAACCATAAACAAGACCAAAAGACAACCCTCAGAATGGGAGAAAGTATTTTCAAATGAAGCAACTGACAAAGGATTAATCTCCTAAATTTATAAGCAGCTCATGCAGCTTAATAACGAAAAAACAAACAACCCATTCCAAAAATGGGCAGAACACCTAAATAGACATTTCTCCAAAGAAGATACAGACTGCCATGCTCAACATCATTAATCATTAGAGAAATGCAAATCAAAACTACAATGAGATATCATCTCACACCAGTCAGAATGGCCATCATCAAAAAATCTAGAAACAATAAATGCTGGAGAGGGTGTGGAGAAAAGGGAACCCTCTTACACTGTTGGTGGGAATGTAAATTGATACAGCCACTGTGGAGAACAGTATGGAGGTTCCTTAAAAAACTACAAATAGAACTACCATATGACCCAGCAATCCCACTGCTAGGCATATACCCTGAGAAAAACATAATTCAAAAAGAATCATGTACCAAAATGTTCATTGCAGCTCTATTTACAATAGCCCGGAGATGGAAACAACCTAAGTGTCCATCATCGGATGAATGGATAAAGAAGATGTGGCACATATATACAATGGAATATTACTCAGCCATAAAAAGAAACGAAATTGAACTCTTTGTCATGAGGTGGATAGACCTAGAGTCTGTCATACAGAGTGAAGTAAGTCAGAAATAGAGAGACAAATACCGTATGCTAACACATATATATGGAATTTAAGAAAAAAATGTCATGAAGAACCTAGGAGTGAAACAGGAATAAAGATACAGACTTACTAGAGAATGGACTTGAGAATATGGGGAGGGGGAAAGGTAAACTGTGACAAAGCGAGAGAGAGGCATGGACATATATACATTACCAAACGTAAGGTAGATAGCTAGTGGGAAGCAGCCACATAGCACAGGGAGATCAGCTCGGTGCTTTGTGACCGCCTGGAGGGGTGGGAGGGAGGGAGATGCAAGCGGGAAGAGATATGGGAACATATGTATATATATAACTGATTCATTTTGTTGTGAAGCTGAAACTAACATACCATTGTAAAGCAATTATACTCCAATAAAGATGTTTTAAAAAAAAAAAGAACTCTCACCATATGAACAAATATATTATATAAGTTAAAGTTGCTGTTAAAAATATTCTTATACTCATGACTTGTTCTAACTTCCAAACCTTCCTTTAGACCACCACTTAGAAGCAAGGTGCAGTAGAATCAGCATGGGTTTTCAAGTCAGGCAACATAGGTATGAATCGTGGCACCCTGTGTACGTGGGGAAATTACATACTTGCCAAGCCTTGACACCTAAAACTGCTGTGAAGTTTAGAAATGATAATATATTTAACACACCGACAGAGTTCCTGGCTTGAGTGAATGCAAGATAGGAGATTGCTCTTCTCCTTGTTCCCAGAATGGAGACTCTCCCAGTGGAGTACCAGCATGATTAAAAAATCAACTGATAACTTAATTTCCAGTGGATATTAATAACTAGTGGGAGTTTAATGAGCTATCACTTCCTTAGTCACACAACAAAAATAAATTCTCAGAGACCCCCATGCAGTAAGTCCCCTACATACGAACCTTCAAGTTGTGAACTTTCAAAGATGCGAACGTGAGTTTGCCTGTCCCATCATGTAAGTTAGTTCACATGTCTGGCATACTGTCACGTGCATGCATCCTCTACGGGTGGTTGTGCTTTTCTGTACTTTACACTACTGTATAGAGTACAGTAGTACAGTATCTTTATTTCAAGCCCAGGATGCCCAGAAGCAAGCATAAAAGCAGTGGTGATGTAGCTGGTACTGCTAAGAAGTGCCAAGCGATAACAATGGAAACAAAAGTGAAAATAATTGAGAGTGGAGCAACCAGAGGAAGAAGTCACTGAAGAACCAAAGAGATTCACGACACAGGAAATGGCAAGAGGGTTTTCTTCATTTGAGGAGGCACTGTTAGTTTTTGAGGCACAGGATCCGAACATAGAACAGTACACGAAGGTTGCAGCAGCCATTCAGAATGAAATCCAGTGCTACTGTGTCATCTATGACAAGAAAAAAAGGAGCTACTATGCCGACATGGCTGGATCGTTTCTTCAATAGGGTAAATACAATTGAATCCATCAAGGAACCAGAATCTGTGCTTCAACATCAGGCGTGAGTGACATTGCAGCTTGCCCTCGGTCTCCTATTGTTGATGATCCTTCAGCTCTACCATCTCCCACCTCCTCTCCCTCCTCCAGTCAGTAACACTTCTTGCCTATTCACTTGATGCCAGCCCCTGTATGCCAGCTGCTGTACTGTACTACTGTACTTTTCAAGGTACTGTACTGTAAGATTAAAAATGTTTTATTTTTTGTGTTTGTTTGTTTTTTATGTATTATTTGTGTGAAAAGTATTATAAACCTATTATAACACAGTACTATATAGCCAATTGTGTTAGTTGGGTACATAGGCTAACTTTGTTGGACTTACAAACAAATTGGACTTATGAACAAATTGTACTTAAGAACGCGCTCTCGGAACAGAACTCGTTCCTATGTCAGGGACTTACTGTACTTTAAACACACAAGAAAGAAAATAGAATTTCTAGTTGGGTGCCAGGTAAACAGTAAAGTTGAATCTTTAGGTGTGCAGATAAATAGAAAAGTTGAATTTTTAGGTGTCCTGTCGCACAGGTTATATATTTTCCAGAAAACTTTGCATGGTATCTCTTTTGCTAGTGCTTAAGAAACCAAGTTTGCATTGTCCATGAGAAACTTGAAAAGTTTTCAGCTAAGAAATAAAAGTTACTCAGCACGTACAACTCAATAACAAAAACAAACAAACAACCCTACCAAAAAATGGGCAGAAGACCTAAATAGACATTTCTCCAAAGAAGACATACAGATGGCCAATGGGCATATGAAAAGATGCTCAACATCACTATTAGATAAATGCAAATCAAAACTACAATGAGGTAACACCTCACACCAGTCAAAATGGCCATGATTAAAAAGTCTACAAATAACAAATGCTAGAGGGGGTGTGGAGAAAATGGAACCCTCCTACACTGTTGGTGGGAATGTAAGTTGGTACAGCCACTATGGAAAACGGAATTGAGGGTCCGCAAAAAACTAAAAATAGGGACTTCCCTGGGGGTCCAGTGGTTAAGACACTGTGCTCCCAATGCAGGGGGCATGAGTTCAATCCCTGGTTGGGGAACTAAGATCCTGCAGGCTACATGGTGAAGCCAAAAAAGAAAAAGAAAAAAATACTAACTAAAACTAGAGTTGCTATATGATCCAGCAATCCCACTCCTGGGCATATATCTCAACATAACTTAACTATAATTCAAAAAGATACATGCACCCCTATTTTCATAGAGGCACTATAGCCAAGGCATGGAAACAACCTAAATGTCCAATGACAGATGAATGGATAAAGAAGACGTGGTATAGTTAGACAATAGAATACTACTCAGCCATAAGAAGAATGAAACAATGGTGTTTGCAGCAACATGGTTGGACCTAGAGATTATCGTACTAAGTGGAGTAAGTCGGAAAGAGAAAGACAAATACCATATGATATCACTTATATGTGGAATCTAAAATAGGACACAAGTGAACTTATCTATGAAACAGAAACAGACTCACAGACATACAGAACAGACTTGTGGTTGCCAAGGGGGAGTGGGGTGGGAGAGAGTGAGATTGGGAGCTTGTGGTTAGCAGACACAAACTATTATATATAGAAATGGATAAACAATAAGGTCCTACTGTATTGCACTGGGAACTGTATTCAATATCCTGTAATAAACTATAATGGAAAAGAAAAAGAAAGAAAAAGAGCTAAAAATTTCTAATCTGACAGAACAAAAAGTAAGAGAAGCCAAAGAAACTTGTTTCAGAGGCAATTCTAAAGTACCAAGATTTTCTCGATAGCTTAAAGAGGTCTTTCTATTCTTATGTAGTAGAGAGAGATTATATGAGAAAACCTGTTACTTGTCTTTGTGGGAAATGATAAGTGAAACTGAGGCCCACAAAATAGCCTGACTGTAGGGTATCAAGAATAAGACTTAATGGCACTGGTGATTTTATAATACCTTCCTTGCTGTGAGAGTATGATGATTTATTTTTTAAAAAATACTGTGGAAAAGAGAAAATAAAAAAGGTGAATCACGACCCAAAGAAAATTTCATTTATATCATAGAGTACTCATTTGTATGGATGGAATCATTCTTCCCAAAGTTTAAGTTAGTCATAATTAATCTATGACTATAGGGTAATTCTATAGGTTTCCATTGAAATGGGAGTTGGTGTAATTATCCAAGAAATTCAGGAATATTTTAAAAACCACAATTTTGGCCTAAATTACCCAGATAAGACATTGACTGCTCAGCTTGCTCTGCGGGGGAAGTGCGTTAAGTACCACCATATGGAAGCTGGCATTATCCCTGGAGCGTCTTTAAATGTTTCTGAACATCTGATTACTCATAGTCTATGACTCACAAATTACATAAATCATTGGAGAATTGAGAGTCAGTGCTTTCTTTTCATTCCCATTATATTAGAAAGTAATAACACTATCTCTGAAAGAAATTAGAGGACCACAGCTAATATTTACTGTTGACAATCTTACTCAGAGTAATCCTCATTAAATGTCAATTGTATGCACAGTCTACTAATCAGAGACAACAGCAGTCCTGAAAGGGAATTATGACCCCACAGAGACTTCAGTCTATATGCCCGTCCTAGAGTAAAACACTCAGTGATTTCCCTAAGACTAGAACCTGGTTTCTCACCTTCAGGCAGGGCTCTTGCCCTTGTTCCATATTTCTACACTAGGAAGCAGGGTGCAGTATAAATACTTTGACCTTTGGGTTAGATTTGCCACTTTCCAGCAATGTGACCATGGAAAAAAAAGACTGAACCCCTTTGACACTCTAATTTCCTCATCTGTGAAATAAAAACATTATATCTAGCTTATACGATGCCCATGAAGCTTTAGTATATAGAGATAAAACTTTCTTAAGGTTATATTGCATCAGACAACCTCAACATCTAAATGGCTTCCAAGAACAAATATTTATTTCTTGCTTTCCTCACTCAGCTGGTGCTCTGTGTGTGTTATTATTCTGGAATCCAGGCCGAACCCTGGATTCCAGAATAATAGTTCCAGGATGGAAGTAAGAGGTTGGCTGGATACCCACAAACTCTCTTAAAATTTCAGATCACCAAATGCTTTCATTTCTGCCCATATTCCAATGACCAAAGCACCTCATGTGGCCAAGCCCAAAGTCAATAGGGAAGAATATACTACCTGTCAAGAAGAAACAAATAATTGAGAATGATAAACCAATCACCAGCGTACATAAAACATCAAATATAATCAGTGCTTCCTAAATGGTGATTCCACCCCCTACTACCTCTCTAAGCCTGGATCCCCAGGTTCGCAGATTATAGGCATTCACTAGTGAATTACTGACTCATTAAATGGTTGACTAATAACTATCATCATACAAGTAGCAGAAATAATAACACAGGTTTTGTCTGCAAATATAAGCAATTTTCTTTTGGACACTTGAATCACACAGTTTAATCACATGGATTTTAAACTGTATTATTTTTTCCAGTTTTCTATTTTTTAGTTTTAAATGTTTTCTAAGGCTTTAGAACTTACTCTATGCTGTCCAGTGCAGATTCTCAATATATTAGTAAAAGGTTGAAATCATTAACATCTCCAGCAATGACTTCTTAATTACATTAAGTTATAGTTTAATAACAAAGTTAAAGTCTTTAAAATAATAATTGTCATAAATTGGATAGCTGTAGTAAACTACTATAGTCTTAACCTACCTTCACAGATAATATAGATTGAAATAACTTTAGGAGTAGCTTTGCAGTGGTCACAATTATAAAAATCTTGAAAAACAACTCCAAAGGGGAAGGATGCCTCACAAGAATTTGTTTAATATCACACAATATTAACTTTCACCACCAGCATCTTGTGTCAGAACTCGTAGGGCTACAGGAAAAATGAAGTTACTATGATTAAGAAACAGGGGTTCTCACTTTCATCCAAAATTGCCATTTGCATGAAGGTGACTTTGTATAAATTATATTCATCTTTGTTCAGAATCCTTGACTATGTATCACAATGAAATATTAAGTTGTGTACTCACAGAATGCCTAGTTAAGAAGAATATTCTCTTGGACTGATTTCAGTGATGACTGTGGAGTTACTGTCTCTCTCTGTGAGCGTCTATATTGTATAGGACAGCTTCATTTATAAAATACCTCATTATTAAAGTGACCCTGAAACAATAAAAGATGGACATGTAATACATGAAAAGGTCTGTTTGGAATGAATTTATGTATGTGCCATTCATCAAAAGGGATTAGCTATTCTCCAGATTAGTGCTATGCCATCATTACTGCCCTGTATGGATAAGACTTTCACAGTGATTTTCCATTTTCACTGATCTTTTGAATTAAATTGATTTTTAGTCTATAAGAGAGGGAAACAATTTCCCAAGGGAATCAGTTTCAGTCTAAGGGCTGCTCTTCAAGCCACACTCTCAGATCCCAGGGCTTTATGCTTTCACTCTCCTTTGATTATCAGGAGCACATTGATTTAAAGTTTGAGAAATATTGCATGGGAAATTCCTTAGGCAGGAAACATTACAGAATTTATTTAAGGGAACAGAATGTTTAGGGGAATTTGCAAGAATGGGCTTAAATACAAGAAAACAGGCAGTCGAAATATTTGTAGGAGTTTAGACAAACCAATATACATCTCTTGCCCAACCCTCCAAAATCTGTCCCACCTAGTTGTTAAAACTTAAAATGCCTTTCACACAAGACTCTTCAACCCATATTCAGCAGTAAGGCTTAAAGTACATATAAACTTGAGAATGACAGCACAATATATTCACAACATATATACAAGTAATTGAAATTCAATTTTTCCTGAAAGCAGGTTTTAATTGAGGGAAAGA
>NW_006775201.1:0-4398 GCF_000442215.2 Lipotes vexillifer | reverse complement strand
ACCCTCAACCATTGTCGTACCCTAACCTTTACCCTAAAACGTCCACGTTCCCTAACCCTAAAAGAAACCATAACCCTAAACATAACCCTGACCCAACGTCTCACCCTAAACCTTGCCCTAATCCTAAACCGTAGGTTAACACTAACCCGTGGCCTATCCTAACCCTAAACCTAACCCTAAGCCTAACCCTTACCCGAAGCCTTACCCTAACCCGTGCCCTAATCCTAACCAGTACGCTAACACTAACTCATGCCCTAACATGTATGCTAACCCTCAACCGTTGTCGTACCCTAACCTTTACCCTAAACCGTCCACGTTCCCTAACCCTAAAACAAACCGTAACCCTAAACATAACCCTGACCCAACGACTTATTCTAACCCTTGCCCTAATCCTAAACCGTAGGTTAACACTAACCCGTGCCCAAACACATACGCTAACCATCAACAGTTGTCGTACCCAAATCTGAACCCTAAACCGTCCACGTTCCCTAACCCTAACCCTAGCCCTAACCCTAACACTAACCCTTACACGAAGCCATACCCTAACCCGTGCCCTAATCCTAAACGGTACGCTAACACTAACCTGTGCCCTAACACGTACGCTAATCCTCAAACGTTGTTGTACCCTAACCTGTACCCTAAACCGTCCCCGTTCCCTAACCCTAACTCTGACCCTAACCCTTACCCGAAGCCTTACCCTAAGGTGTGCCCTAATCCTAACCCATACACTAACACTAACCAGGGCCCTGAAACGTATGCTAACCCTCAACCGCTGTCGTAACGTAAACTTGAGCCTAAACCGTCTCCATTCCCTTACCCTAATCCTAGCCCTAACCCTAATCCTTACCTGAAGCATTACCCTAAACCGTGCCCCAATCCTAACCCGTACGCTAACACTAACCCGTGCCCTAAAACGTACGTTAAGCCTCAACTGTTGTTGTACCCTATCCTTTACGCTAAACAATCACCGTTCCCTAACCCTAACAATAACCCTAACCCTAACACTTACCCGAAGACTTACTCTAACACGTGCCATAATCCTAACCCGTACACTAACACTAAAGCGTGCCCAAACACGTACGCTAACACTCAACCGTTGTCGTACATTAACCTGTACACTAAACCGTCCCCGTTCCCTAACCCTAACACTAACCCTGACCCTAACACTAACCGGAAGGCTTACCCTAACCCGAGACCTAATCCTAGCCCGTGCGCTAACACTAACCCATGCCCTAACACGTGATCTAACCCTCAACCATTGTCGTACACTAACCTGTACCCTAAAACGTCCCTGTTCCCTAACCCTAACTCTAATATTGACCCTAACCCTTACCCGAAGCCTTAACCTAAACCGTGCCCTAATGCTACCCCGTATGCTAACACTAACACGTGCCCTAACACGAACGCTAACCCTCAAACCTTGTCGTACCCTAACCTGTACCCTAAACCATCCCCGTTCCCTAACCCTAACCCTAACGCTAACCCTAACCCTAACCCTTACCCGAGGAGAATAATCTAACATGTGCCCTAACCCTAACCCGTACGCTAACACTAAACCATGCCCTAACATGTATGCTAACCCTCAACCGTACTCGTACCCTATCCTGTACCCTACACCATCCCCATTCCCTAACCCTAAACCTAACGCTAACCCTAACCCTTACCCGAAGCCTTACCCTAACATGTGCCCTAATCCTAACCCGTACGCTAACAATAACACTTGCCCTAACACGTACGGTAACCCTCATCTGTTGTCGTTCCCTAACCTGTGCCCTAAACAGTCCCCATTCCCTTACCCTAACCCTAACCCTTGCCCAAAGCCATACCCTAAACCGTGCCCTAATCCTGACCCGTACGCTAACACTAACCTATGCCCTATCATGTACACTAACCCTCACCCATTGTGGTACCCTAACCTTTACCCTAAACAGTCCCCGTTCCCTAACCCTAGCCCTAACCCTAAACCTTACCCGAAGCCTTACCCTAACCCTTGCCCTAATCCTGACCCGTACACTAACACTAACCCGTGCCCTAACACTTACGCTAAACCTCAAACTTTGTCGTACCCTATACTTTACCCTAAACCGTCCCCGTTACCTAACCCTGACCCTATTTGTAACCCTGACCCGAAGCCTTACCCTAACCCGTGCACTAATCCTATCCTGTACGGTAACAATAACCTATGCCCTAAAATGCACGCTAACCCTCAACCGTTCTCGTACACTAACCTGTACCCTAAACCATCCCCTTTCTCTAACCCTAACCTTAACCCTAACCCTACCCCTAACCCTTACCCGAAGCCTTACCCTAACCTGTGCCTGAATCCCAACCCGTACGCTTACACTAACCCGTGCCCTAACATGTACGCTAACCATCAACCTTTGTCGTACCCTAACCTGTACCCTAAACCGTCATTGCGCCCTAACGCTAACCCTAACCCTGACCCTAACTCTTCTCCGAAGCCTTACCCTAACCTGTGCCTGAATCCCAACCCGTACGCTTACACTAACCCGTGCCCTAACATGTACGCTAACCATCAACCTTTGTCGTACCCTAACCTGTACCCTAAACCGTCATTGCGCCCTAACGCTAACCCTAACCCTGACCCTAACTCTTCTCCGAAGCCTTACCCTAACCTGTGCCTGAATCCCAACCCGTACGCTTACACTAACCCGTGCCCTAACATGTACGCTAACCATCAACCTTTGTCGTACCCTAACCTGTACCCTAAACCGTCATTGCGCCCTAACGCTAACCCTAACCCTGACCCTAACTCTTCTCCGAAGCCTTACCCTAACCTGTGCCTGAATCCCAACCCGTACGCTTACACTAACCCGTGCCCTAACATGTACGCTAACCATCAACCTTTGTCGTACCCTAACCTGTACCCTAAACCGTCATTGCGCCCTAACGCTAACCCTAACCCTGACCCTAACTCTTCTCCGAAGCCTTACCCTAACCTGTGCCTGAATCCCAACCCGTACGCTTACACTAACCCGTGCCCTAACATGTACGCTAACCATCAACCTTTGTCGTACCCTAACCTGTACCCTAAACCGTCATTGCGCCCTAACGCTAACCCTAACCCTGACCCTAACTCTTCTCCGAAGCCTTACCCTAACCTGTGCCTGAATCCCAACCCGTACGCTTACACTAACCCGTGCCCTAACATGTACGCTAACCATCAACCTTTGTCGTACCCTAACCTGTACCCTAAACCGTCATTGCGCCCTAACGCTAACCCTAACCCTGACCCTAACTCTTCTCCGAAGCCTTACCCTAACCTGTGCCTGAATCCCAACCCGTACGCTTACACTAACCCGTGCCCTAACATGTACGCTAACCATCAACCTTTGTCGTACCCTAACCTGTACCCTAAACCGTCATTGCGCCCTAACGCTAACCCTAACCCTGACCCTAACTCTTCTCCGAAGCCTTACCCTAACCTGTGCCTGAATCCCAACCCGTACGCTTACACTAACCCGTGCCCTAACATGTACGCTAACCATCAACCTTTGTCGTACCCTAACCTGTACCCTAAACCGTCATTGCGCCCTAACGCTAACCCTAACCCTGACCCTAACTCTTCTCCGAAGCCTTACCCTAACCTGTGCCTGAATCCCAACCCGTACGCTTACACTAACCCGTGCCCTAACATGTACGCTAACCATCAACCTTTGTCGTACCCTAACCTGTACCCTAAACCGTCATTGCGCCCTAACGCTAACCCTAACCCTGACCCTAACTCTTCTCCGAAGCCTTACCCTAACCTGTGCCTGAATCCCAACCCGTACGCTTACACTAACCCGTGCCCTAACATGTACGCTAACCATCAACCTTTGTCGTACCCTAACCTGTACCCTAAACCGTCATTGCGCCCTAACGCTAACCCTAACCCTGACCCTAACTCTTCTCCGAAGCCTTACCCTAACCTATGCCCGAATCCCAACCCGTACGTTTACACTAACCCGTGCCCTAACACGTATGCTAACCCTCAAGAGTTGTCATACCCTAACCTGTACCCTAAAGCATCCCCATGCCCTAACCCTAACCCTAACCCTAACCCTTACCTGAAGCCTTACCCAAACCTGTGCCCTAATCCTAACCCATACACTAACACTAACCAATGCTCAAACACGTATGCGAACACTCAACCGTTGTCGTACCATAACCTGTACCCTAAACTGTCCCCGATCCCTAACCCTGACGTTAACACTAACCAAAAGCCTTACCCTAACCCGTGCCCTAATCCTAACACATACGCTAACACTAACCCGTGCCCTAACACGTACGCTAACTCTCAACCGTTGTCGTACCCTAACCTGTACCCTAAAACGTCCCCATTATCTAACCCTAACCCTAACCAGAACCCTACACCTAACCCTTACCCGAAGCATT
>NW_006775200.1:0-575 GCF_000442215.2 Lipotes vexillifer | reverse complement strand
CAAAAAAAACTTCCATTCACATACATGTATTTATATGAATAAATTATTTTCATGCTTATATCTTTAATACAAAAAGGAATAAAATCTACCTTGAACCAAAAATGAAACAAATAAAAAAAATTTTAAAAAACAGATCCCACCAGTTTCACAGAGCAAAACCGTATCCGGGCACTTGCTCCAGTTGTAAACACTTCTGAAGTTGGTCAGTGGTGGGGAATCATCTCCCATTCAGCCAGCAACGCCAGGCAACAAGCGTCCTCATTGGCCGTGCCGAGGCATCTGTGAGTAAACGTGAGCTGAGCCCCAGGCCAGCTGCTGCTGAACTGTTCCCACACTTCCCAGGTAAAACACCTGAAATATGTACAAGGACTTGAAAGCCTAGAGGAAGGGCCGTGGAGCCACACCAGCAACAGCACGCCGGCCGACTTGGTGCCTGAAGGCCAGCCAGGATGGTCCTGGCCCTGGGCACTCTTCTGGAATCTTTCCATATCCCTGCCTGAGATGCCCCTCCTGTCCCTGACCCCACTGCTTTTTTCCTTCCTCACCTCTGCCCAGGGAGAAATTCCAGCGGCAGG
>NW_006775198.1:0-1421 GCF_000442215.2 Lipotes vexillifer | reverse complement strand
ATGACAGCTTTCGTCCAAAAATAAACTGAAGTTAGGCTGCGAAGAGAACTTGAATGTGAGGCAAAATTGCAGGAAACCAATTTCAGGAGGTGGTTTGGAATTGCATCTAAAGGAATATATTCAGGAAAAAACGCATACACACTTTTTGGCCAACCAAGCAAGCTTGCAACGGATATCTACGCTACAATGAACTCTCACTTCCCCCCGGTCAAAAATGCCATCTGAAAAAAGTGTAAAATCCAGAAAGGCAGGACAGGCCAGGGAGAACAGGGAGCGTTGTTATGCTGATGGGCGGGATGTAAATTGCCAACAGCCAACCTGGAGAAACGTATGGTATTTCCTGAAACATCGAAAAAACAAGGTACATAGCCTGGGGCACTAGGCTTAGGGAAACAGAAATCAAAAAGACAGAGCCACCCCAAAGTTTGGGGCTGCCCTCTTCACAGGAACCTCGTCCACTGTACAAGTTAAATACCCACGAAAGGAAAAAATGGATCGTCAAGTTGCGGCACATACATGCTATGGAATATCAGTCAGCAATGAAATCAAGGTCATCTGGCCCGTAGCATCGTAGTGATTGGATTTAGGTACGATGATTCCTAGTGAAATAAGTCACACAGAAAAAGAAAGATCATACGGTATCACTAATACACGGATTGTAAACTTTTCTACACATGTAAGGAATTACAAAACAGAAGAGAGTCTCTCATTTAGAAAACAAACTTATATTTGCGTAAGGGGAAAGATGAGTGGGGTGCTGCGTAAAACCAGAGATTGAAATCAGCACAGAGTTCCAGAAGCCAAATACGTAATAGACAAGATCTACTCCTTGCTCCATGAAATGGACTCAACACCCCATATTCAACGCATAGGAACAGACCTGACTGGTAGGAATCTAAAAACTTATGTATCTATATGTATCCATAAGAGAATCGAGCATGCGTAGAGCGACATAAGCGCAGCAGTGAAAATCAGCCAAATCCCATTATAAAGATAAATTTCAAAACCAAAACACACTGACAGTGAAATAGAGAGACATTCTTATTAATTCATTCACGGCTCGGGATGAAACCTGGATTTACCACATGTATACCCACAGCTGTGTGAGACATAAGGCTGGACACTAGGGGCTGACAGGATTGGTGAGGTTTGGTAAGCAAAGGCAAAGCCCTTGAAGTCATACTGCATGGTATCCATTCCATGGGGCCCAACTCCCCAGGTTTAATGGATTCTTCCTTCCACTAAAACATTCATTGGAAACCCAGAGTATGGTCCACCGTGTGATCGGGCAATGTTCCTAAAATGCATCTCAGTTTACGTGCCCTGGAACACGTGTTGGCCTTTCCAGACGCTTTCCGGACACACCTCACACTTGCAGAGTCAGTGCCTTCAACGCCCTGTTTGGCACACTTTGCGATTTC
>NW_006775197.1:0-3826 GCF_000442215.2 Lipotes vexillifer | reverse complement strand
AAAAAAAAAAAAAAAAAAAAAAAACCTGGGGAAACATATCCACTCAGTATGTGTCTTAATAAAAATTCTTCTTCTCAAATGATAGTTTTTAAATTTATTTCATTTAGATTAAAAGTGGGTCAACTGCATAAAATATAACAAAGATTAAAAACACTTCATCTAAAATGAAAAAAAATAAAAACTTTGTTTTGTCCTTGAGAAGCAGAGTAAATGAAAGTATTCTAATATCCACTTTAAGATGGCAGAAAAAAGTTGAATCTCAAATCCTTATTCTTAAAAATTAACAACATCCTGTGAGATTGAAAATTTAACTCAAGTTTATATTGTTACTAAAAAATGAAGTGTTATTTTCTATAACAGATATTGTTTCATTCACCTATACCTCAACTAGGAGCAGGATAGGAGATTATGAGGTAGGTATTTAAACTTGTCACTCAATGATAAATCAGTGATCACTGATTGAAATATCCCTTTTGTTTGAAGATTTTCCCTTTTTCGTTAAGTGTTGCATCAATTAGAAATCAACCTCTCAGAAAGAGTTCTCCCTTCTCCCCTCTCTTCTTTCACAATATGGTGCCTTGATGTAGTGGAAATGAGTCTTCACAGTGACTATAGGCAGGAGGGAGGCAGGGAAAACCCTGTGTTTCTCTGGAGGCTCCAGCTAAGCTGTTGCAGCTCACTTATGTCTAGCAGCCTCCTCTCACACTGTCCCCTCTTGTGAAATACCAGGTCCTGCCTGGCCTTTGGGTATGTTCTTGTGCCCCACACAGCTGATAATTGACCAGATATTTGTCAATCACTTGTCATCATCTCTTGTCATTAGGTTTTCCACACATGGCACCCTCTCCCCAACCAAAGGTCCCTGACAGTCCTTTCCATATTTATGTGATCCTATGTGGGTAAAAAAGAAAAATCTGTGTCCTGCATACTGTGGACAAGCCATGGAGTAGCAGCAGCATTATCCCATGTGATCTATCTCATGAGTTCCCTTCTGCCAACCACACTGTATTGCTCTGGAACCATTTGAAACAGCACTAAGTAAATGTGGAACTTCTCTTAAGACTTGTATCCCACCCAAACTCTAGGCAATGCCCAGGACAATAGGCCACAGGCTCCAATATTTTCAGGGTACCCACATATATTTGGATATTTCTGCTAGTTACAATTCATCACTTCTCCTTCCCCACTGTCTCTGAGGCTAGAGAGGTGGAAATTGGCCTTTTGCATTTTCCAGTGATTTCCTATATGTACATCATCACTTAACTCTATCTACCTTCTCTTTCATCACCTATCTTCATTGTAGCTGTTCTCAATCTGTACTGTGCAACAGAATCACCTGGAGGGCTTAATGAATCAAAGACTGCTAAGTCTCACTCCCAGAGTTTCTTGTTCAATAGTTCTGGGAATAAGCCCAAGAATTTCCATGTCTAACAAGTTCTAGGATGATACTAATGCTACTGGTCCAGAGACTATGCTTTAAGAAACACTGAAACTTGGAAAAGGTGACATACAAGTACATAAACACTGCTTTTTAAAAATTAACTTGATTGAGGTATAATTGATATACAAAAATTGCATATACGTAATGTATACAATTTGATGAGTTTGAACATACACATGCAACTGTAAAATTATCACCAAATCAAGGTAATAGACATAACTATTACCTCTAAAAGTTCCCTTGCGCCCCTTTGCTTTTGTTTTTGTTTTCGTTTTTCCTGGTAAGAACGCTTAACATGAAATCTACCCTCTTAAAACATTTTATTTTCATTGAATTATAAATTGTATACAATAACATATTAGTTTCAGGTATATGTACATCATAGAGATTCAATATTCATGTGCATTTCAAAATGGTCACCACAAGTTTAATTACCATTTGTCACCATACAAGGTTATTATTATATAATTGACTGTATTCCCTATGCTGTACATTAACACATTTTAAGTGCACAATACAGTGTTATTAACTACAGGCACTATGCTGTACAGCAGCTCTCTAGACTTTATTCATCTTACATAACTGAAATTTTATACCCATTGAACGACTCCCCATTTCCCTCCTCTCAACCTCTGGCAACCACCGTTCTAATCTCTGCTTCTCCGAGTTAGTTTTAGATTCCTCAGATAAGTGGAAGCATGCAGTATATAAACATTGTTCTTGATAGGTTAGTGGTAGCTCAAGGAATGTGTAAAACCTTTTATTTTATTTTATTTTTTAAGTTAAGCCTGGATTTCAAAACTATTGCTTTGCAAGGAGTAAAGAAGAAATAACAGTCAAAGTTGAGAATGATTTTGTTTCTCTAGCTGATAATTTATCTTTCCCTTGTAGCATTGAAAACTATTGATTCAATATCAGGGAAACCAAGGGCAAGAGGATTTTAAGGACATAAAATATTTCAAAAAATATATCTCTTCTAAAAAAATGAATAAAAAATAAGATGGAAACTAACAAACAATACCTATATTACTAAAACTAAGAAAGGGTCACAGTCTTATGCCATAATTTTTTTTTAAAGGAGTAACCAGAGAGAAAACAAGAAAAATACAGCAATAATAAAGTCTTAGTTTCTACCTCAGCCTTCCCAGAAGCAGTGCAGAGAAGCCAGTGGTACACAATTTCACAAATGCTTCATATTTGGAGAAAAGCAGACTGAGGAGAAGATTAGGAAGCCAGTAGGAAAGACCTGAAAACCTCTGGAAAGAAAGAAGTTATCAATCACTGCAAAGTCATCAGGTGGGGACATTCCCAAGTTTTGGGATTTCTTTTTCCCATTATGTGAGAAAAATGGGAAAGAGACCAGTCAACATCACTGTGATTTTCCAGGGATAATTATTTCTGCCCAAAACAGGACTGAACCTAAAGAGAAACTAAGCAAGATGTGCACTATTGCAGAATTGGGCATCCTGGGGTGAAGAGAGAGATAAGACCCTATTAGGAACAGTGTGGCCCACATTTTCAAGTTCTCCTTGTCTTTTCCCTTCATAGGCTGCTGCCAGGGAAAAGCGAACAAGGGTTGAAAATCAGGGAAGAATATTAATTTTGTATTGGTGTGTAATAAAATTGCTTCAAAATAGCAGCTTAAAATAACTTGGATATATTATCTCAAAGATTTGGTAAGTCAGGAGTTTAGCATGGCTTTGTTGGGTCTTCTAATCAGAGTTGGTCTCACTGTCTGCAAGGCAGATGTTGGCTGGACTGTATTCTCATATGGAGGCTCAAGTGAGAAAGAATCTATTTCCAAGTTCTTTCAGGTTGTGTGCAGAACAGATTTCCTTGTTGCTATATGACTGAAGTCTTTAGCTTATTCCTGGCTGTTGACTGTAGTTTGCCTTTAGCCTTCCCAAAGTTCCTTGCCACATGGACTATCCCAAATGGCCTCTTACTTCAAAACAGAAGAAGAGTTTCTAGCTCCAGTGGGTTATGAGGAAATTATTTATAACAAACTTAATCGTGGGAGTGACATCTTATCACCTTTGCCATCTTTCACTGGTGGTTCAAACCCAAGGAAAAATAACTTAATGAAGGTGTGAACACCAGAAAGTGAAAATCTTTGGGAGTCCCTTTAGCATATGCCCAGTGCAATTAATTTTATTTAAAAAGATTCCAGTGGGCTTCCCTGGTTGCACAGTGGTTGAGAGTCTGCCTGCCAATGCAGGGGACACTGGTTCGTGCCCTGGTCTGGGAGGATCCCACATGCCGTGGAGCGGTTGGGCCCACGATCCATGGCCACTGGGCCTGTGCGTTCGGAGCCTGTGCTCTGCAATGGGAGAGGCCACAACAGTGAGAGCCCCACGTACCACAAAAAAAAAAAAAAAAAAAAAA
>NW_006775196.1:0-1388 GCF_000442215.2 Lipotes vexillifer | reverse complement strand
CCCTCCCTCCTTCCCTTCCTTCCTTCCTTCCTTCCTTCCTTCCTTCCTTCCTTCCTTCCTTCCCTCCTTCCCTCCCTCCCTCCCTCCCTCCCTTTTTTTCCTCCCTTCCTTACTTCTTTCTTTTCCCCCTTTATTCTTCTCTCTGTCTCTCTTACTGAAATGTAGTTGATTTACAATACTGCATTAGTTTCAGATGTACAGAATAGTGATTCAGTTAATTTTTTATTTTAACTTTTTGAAGATTATATTTCATTATAGGTTATTACAAGATATTGAATATAATTCCCAAGTCTTTTTAAAGGTTTCTTTTAAAAACAATGTAGTTTGTTTTCTTAATAGAGTTTTGTTAGTTTCTTATTAAGTTTTTCTTTAGGTATTTTATACTGCAACTGTGATGCAACAAATTAACTCTTTTTTTCCTAATAGGTTGCTGCTGGTATTAGAAACTTTCAGTTTTGTTATTTAATATCAGCTTCCACTGAATTATTATAATTCTAATTGTTTTTATTTGGCTATGCTTTTCCCTAGGCAAACAAAAATATCAGAGGTATAATAAGTATGAATTTGTTATTTATAATGATCATTTTTTCCTCAAAAATTTTTTTTAAATTGAAAAATATTTGGCTATTTCTTCAAATATTTTTTTCCGTATGCTGTGTCACTTCTTCTTCAGGGACTGCAATTACAGGTAAATCAGAAGTTTGAAGGCCACTGATGCTTGGTTTTTTCTTTTTATTTTTTCTGTCTTTTTCTCTGTTGTTATGTCTTCAAGTTCACTAATCTTTTCTTTCATAGAGTCTAATCTGCTTTTAATCTTATCCAGTGTACTTTTCATCTCTCACATTGTAGTCTTATCTCTAGAGGTACAGTTTGGCTCTTTTAATATCTTCCTCGTTTTTGTTTAACATTCATGATCTCTTCTACCTACTTGAACAACTAGAAAATAGTCATAATAACTGTTAATATCCTTGTCTACTAATTCCATCATTCATGTCATTTATGCATCTATTTTCATTGACTGATTTTTCTCATTAGTATAGGCTTCATTTTTTATCTTCTTTACATGTCTCAGAATTGTTGGTTAGATGACAAGAATTTTGCATTTTACCTTTTTGGAATTCTGTATATTTTCATATTTCTATAAATATTCTTGAGCTGTATTCTGGGACATAGTTAAGTTACTTGAAAACCATTTGATCTTTTTGAGTTATATTTTTAAGCTCTGTTAGGTGGCACCAAAGAAGCTGTTATCTAGGGATGACTTTTCCTCCATTACTACAGCAATACCCATGTGAATTAAAAGGTTTTTCTGGGCTTCCCTGGTAGTGCAGTGGTTGGGAGTCCGCCTGCCGATGCAGGGGACATGGGTTCGTGCCCTGGTCCGGGAA
>NW_006775195.1:0-247 GCF_000442215.2 Lipotes vexillifer | reverse complement strand
AGTAAGACGTGGAGATCACCTTCCTCCCCACAAATACATCAGAAATACATCTACATGTGGAACCACTCCTACAGAACACCTACTAAATGCTGGCGGAAGAACTCAGACCTCCCAAAAGGCAAGAAACTCCCCACTTACCTGGGTAGGGCAAAAGGAAAAAGAAAAAACAGAGACAAAAGAATAAGGACGGGACCTGCACCAATGGGAGGGAGCTGTGAAGGAGGAAAGGTTTCCACACACTAGGAAG
>NW_006775194.1:0-3358 GCF_000442215.2 Lipotes vexillifer | reverse complement strand
GGGCCCGTGAGCCATGGCCGCTGAGCTTGCGCGTCCGGCAACGGGAGAGGCCACGACAGTGGGAGGCCCACGTATCGCAAAGAAAAAAAAAAAAAAAACCAGTTAAAGCAAAACTATTTCAAGAGTTTAACAGGCTAAAAAGTATTTCATATTACAGTCTTTGTGAGCATTGCTATTGTGAGCATTGCTATTAATATAACTGTCTTGTTGAAACTCAGCCTCTGTTCACTGGTGCCAAATAGAAACACAGAGACAGATTTTGGGGTGAAGTAGAAAGAGTAGCTTTTATTGCTTTGCCAGGCAAAGGGGGCCACAGCGGCTGATGCCGTCAAGACTGTGTGACACACCCTGGAGGGGGTAGTAAGGACTCTTACAGTGTTAAAGGATCAGGGAGTGATCAGCTTGTGGATATTCTTCTTATTGGTTGGTGGTGAGGTAGTTGGGAGTCAGCATCATCAATCTTTTGGTTCTAGCTGTTCTGCGGTCTACATGTTTGTGGGCACTAGACAGTTAACTCCTTCCGCCTGTTGGGGGTTTCAGTGTCTGCAAAACAGCTCAAAGGATGTGGCTCAGAATATTATCTATAGTCCTTGAGGAAGAACTGAAGTTCCTTGACTTTGTTTAATGGCTACAGTATTATTATTTTGTCTTGCTTGACTGTTTTCCTTTCTTTCTGCATTGTCTCACTTCTCTGATTAAACTTATTCTTTGACTAAAGTTTTTCTGCATACAGAAGGCAAGTGGAGGACATGGGTGAGGAAGGCCTCATAGGGTCCTGCTCAGTTACATTATCGTAGTTGAAACTAAAGAACAGAGAAATTTTTAGAAGTTAGATTTATTTAAACATGTTGAATGAATATCTCTGTGTGGTTGGGGTTGGTGAGTATGTGCTGTGTGACACATTTGGGATATGTGTAGGTTTATTTCACTGTAAAATATGTATAGTTTGTCACATATAAAATTTTCTTGGGGTAGGGGAGCTGTGCACCTTAAGAAGAAGGCAGTGCTTCTTCTGAAGAGCAAAAACTAAATTCAAGAACACCTCATGAATGCTGACCATAGAGAGAAGCACCATAATCCTGAAGCCACCATAGAAAGAGAAGAGGAGGGCAGCTGCTTAAAATTATTATTCCTGGTTATAATCCAGCTATTTTTCACAGGAGCAACTCTACATAAAATAATCTAACCCAGTAGGAGCCAAACTTTTCATTTAATATGCTTAATGTGTGCTTATAGTAATAGTAACTGTAATGATAGCTGACATTTGAGTATTATAACCTAGCCCATATTTGCATGAATTAGCTCACTTAACACTCATAAGAACCTGTGAGATAGAAAATGTTATTTTAATTTGCATAATCATGTATAAGGTGTGTATACTGTTATGCAAATGAAATTACATATATGTATGTGTATATGTGTGTGTGTACATACATATATATGTACACAATTAGTCCTTAGTTGCCAGATTATTTTTATTCTCTGTCTCTCTGTCTCTTTCCCCTCCATCAGTTTTTTGTTACTTTAAATTTAATTTTAAATATGCAAAGTATACATACCATAAAAATTCAAAAGATTCAGGGGGTGTGCAATGAAAAGTAGTTTTCATCTCACAACTACCTTCCAGTCTCATTTACCCTTCTCAGGAATTCCCACAGTTGCCAATTCTTTTTCAAACATTGATGCATGGCTGTTAAGTGGAGCAAGAGGAACTATTCAATTCAGGTTTATAGCAGTCATTGAAAATAATTTGAAGCAAGTCTAAGATCACACAAAGAGGAAGTGAAAGACCCACTGTTTGAACCCAGGTCTTCTGAATTTGTACACTGTTAATTTTAACTGGTCTTCCACCTGACCCTATTATAAGCTACTGAAAACCCCATGAAATGAAGAAAAGCCTTAATAAAATAGCAATTTCAAAATATACAATTATTATAAAATAAGATGTTTGTTTCATTAATCATTCAATATCTAGTGTACTGGGATCTAGTTCTTATTGTAAATAGTGCTCTGTTTAAAATTCAAAACACAGGAACACATTCTGTTCTTTCTCCCTCTCTGTTTCAGAGAATTGTAATGTGCCTTAAAACTTTTAAAAACATAATTCACTTACCAATATGATAAATGCATTTATATTTCTTTTACACAGTAAATCCAGTTACATTATTGAAAATTAGAAAAAGAAGTGACAAAAAGTCACCAGAATTCCTCCACCCAGAGATAACTACTGTTAATATTTCAATGTTTTTATTATTTATAGGCATATAATTTACATACTGACCTACATGTCTTGCATATTTTTAAGTAAATTTATTTAAATATTATGGTGATTTTAAAACTTTGTAGCATGTACTTACTCACATGCTAATTTATTTTAAAGATATTTTCCAGTAACTAAGTATAGATCTTCATATTTATCTTAATGACTACACTAATCCATTGTATGAGTTACATATAAATGTAAACACCTAAGTTTATTTAGTTTACCCAGAATTTTTCTTTTACGTGGTACCCGTTTTTGATCTTGTGTTCAAAGAGATACTGGCTTCATACAAGGAATTGAGTAATGTTTTCTCTTTATTTCCTTGAAGACTTTGTATGACAGTTGCATATTTTTTCCTTAAATGTTTTTATATTTTTATATAAAAATATCTAATCCTACTGGTGCTAGAAAAAACAGATAAGCTTATTAGAGCCTTCTTTTCTCACAGATTATAACTGAAATTTCTGGACAAAACACAACTACTTGAAAATTCTGAATCAGGCATAGTTGGAAGGAAAGTCAAAATTTGGAGAAGCTCATGTAAAGTTTCCCAGTTACTTTTTTAATGCATTTCTTTCAATCCTTTGATCAGAGGTTGATCAGTATGTACACTGCTATTAGGCAATCTGGTCATCAATAATTCTGAGAGAAATCTCCATTTTTCTTGCAAGAGGACCAGGAAAGTGGACCTTTGAAAGATGGAGGATGTAAAGGAGATCTCCACTTTTCTTCCTATCTTTTTATCCTTCTGTTATCTCTCCTGCCTGTGCCCTGAAGATAGAATCCAGGCCTAGAGCTGTGGCAGAGGCAGCAGGCAACTGAAACTCCAAGAAAAAACTCATCTTTCTAGCCAGAAGAAATGGCAGAAAAGGCCCCTGTGGGCTAAATTATGTTGAAAGAATCCCCATTATTTTTTCTCTCTTTTTGTCTCATAGAATTGGTAAAAGTGCAGGCCCTATTTGTCAACTTACAAATGTGGCACCAGTGCATTGTATAAGAAATCCTAGACAATTCAATAAAATAGTAAAAGTCATAGAGATTGCAAGCTAAAACTTTAAAACTGTGTATCCAAAAGTGAAATGTTTTTTTTTTTTT
>NW_006775192.1:0-227 GCF_000442215.2 Lipotes vexillifer | reverse complement strand
CCTTGTTTTTTCGATGTTTTAGGAAATACCATACGTTTCTCCAGGGTGGCTGTCTGCAATTTACATCCCGCCCATCAGCATTACAACCCTTCCTGTTCACCCTGGCCTGTCCTGCCTTTCTGGATTTTACACTTTTTTCAGATGGCCTTTTTGAATGGGGGAAATGAGAGATCATTGTACCGCAGATTTCCGTTGCAAGCTTGCTTGGTTGGCCAAAAAGGGCGTAT
>NW_006775191.1:0-378 GCF_000442215.2 Lipotes vexillifer | reverse complement strand
ATCTCTCCCAGCAGCCTCAGAAGCAGCGGATTAAAGCTCCACAATCAACGTGATGTACCCTGCGTCTGTGGAATACATGAATAGACAACGAATCATCCCAAATTAAGGAGCCGTGTGGATGAAAGGCTCTTGGTGCTGCAGCCAGGAGTCAGTGCTGTGCCTCTGAGGTGGGAGAGCCAACTTCAGGACACTGGTCCACAAGAGACCTCCCAGCTCCACATAATATCAAACGGCGAAAATCTCCCAGAGATCTCCATCTCAACACCAGCACCCAGCTTCACTCAACGACCAGCAAGCTACAGTGGACAACCTATCCCAAACAACTAGCAAAACAGGAACACAACCCCACCCATTAGCAGAGAGGCTGCCTAAAATCAT
>NW_006775190.1:0-250 GCF_000442215.2 Lipotes vexillifer | reverse complement strand
GGAACAGGATTTTCTTGAGCATGGCTAATTTTCAGGTAGCTTGGCATCTTGCAGCAGAATTTGCTTGCTGCCTGCTGATTCCAATGTACTGCATCTTCCTTCTTTGTCCAGAGTCAGGAAACCTGTATCCAATGGAAAAGTCTTTTTGCACTTGTAGATTTTAGAGCCAAAGACTCCTTCTCAACATGAAGGCTTTATAGATCCTTGAGCATAATAATGTATCACCCAAAGAATTTCAATTAACTTTATC
>NW_006775189.1:0-284 GCF_000442215.2 Lipotes vexillifer | reverse complement strand
TGGTCAGAGCATCTAGGCTGGCAGAAACCGTCAGCCTAAGGTGGCCGAACAAATGTTGGGCAGGGTAAAACCGGCCCCCTCAGCATCTCTGCGCATCTCTTTCCTGGACCCTTAAAGGTCACTGGAATCTATAAAGCTTCCAGTGCTGGTGCTCAGGCGGAAAAGCAGTGAAGCAGGAGGCCTGGGGACAATCAACCTCACCTGGAGGCTGCTGGGGAGACGTTCTGCCCCTCCCCCCCGGGTATGAGGACTCCCAACTCAGCACGAAGCAGTTACAGAAGAGG
>NW_006775188.1:0-1921 GCF_000442215.2 Lipotes vexillifer | reverse complement strand
CCCAAAAAAAAAAAAAAAAAAAAAAAAAAAAAAAGAAAAGTGGAATATACTTAAAATACTATCGGCTACAAATGATTTCATTTAATGTTTATAGGTTGATTCACAGTTATTTATTTCTAATAAAGGACTGTTGAGCCTAACTCTTAAAATGGATATAACTTGCATATAATACCTTCTTAAAACGATTACACTTAGGTTAATTTTTTCATGTGTATCACATAATTAATTAGAATAAAAGTGTAAAATGACATTTCCTGTACCAAACATAATCTAGAACTGATAGCTTTATTTATACACATTTTTCAGACAGCCAAGTGACTATAAGCATTTACAAATCAAGTTTATTTTAACAATTTTATGATGATCTTCTAACATATATATTTTTACTCCTCCTTAAATAAGGAATAAGACTAGACATGAAGACGCCTTCTAAATTTTTTTCCCAAATACCCATGTTGCTTCAAAATGTTTAATATCTTGATAATGTATTATAAAGTTTAATCTCTGAACAATACATATGGTGCTGAATGCAGGACTGACATTGCTATTCCAGGCCATCAACGTTCCAACAAATTTATGCAATGTGTGGTGGTCTATTTGGAGACTTTATGAGACTTTTAAAATATCTGAAAATGTGAAACAACTGGACTTTGTTAAAATGATATTCTGTTGTATATGGTGTCAGGAATAAAATAAAAATTAATTCTTACTTTGTTTTAAACTTTACCAAAAGTATAGTCAACATTTGGTTTTCATTATTACACCTAAGTTCTAAATGAAGCCAGTTAGCTCTTAAGGAACTGTTATAAGAAGTTAGATTCATCTAAAGCAACTTACTTGACCTCTTTCCTTCCTTCAAAGAGAAGCAAGATGTTAAAATACAGATCATATACAGCAAAGGAAACCCTAAACAAAACAAAAAGACAACCCACAGAATGGGAGAAAATGTTTGGAAACGAAGCCACCAACAAGGGATTAATCTCCAAAATATACAAACAGCTTGTGAAGCTCTATCAAAACAACAAATAACCCAATTTAAAAAAATGAGCAGAAGATCTAAATAGACATTTCTCCAAAAAAGACATACAGATGGCCAAAAAGCACATGAAAAGATTCTCAGCATCACAAATTATCACAGGAATGCAAATCAAAACTACATTGAGTTATCACCTCACACCAGTCAAAATGACCATCATCAAGAAGTCTACAAACAATAAATGCTGGAAAGGATGTGCAGAAAAGGGAACCCTCCTGCACTGTTGGTGGGAATGTAAATTGGTACAGCCACTATGAAGAACAGTATGGAAGTTCCTTAAAAAACTAAAAATAGAACTACCATGTGATCCAGCAATCCCACTCCTAGGCATATATCCAGAGAAAACTGTAATTCGAAAAGGTACATGCACCCTAGTGTTCATTGCAGCACTATTTACAATAGCCAAGACATGGAAGCAACCTAAATGTCCATTAACAGGGGAATGGATAAAGAAGATGTGGTATATATATATACAATGGAATACTACTCAGCCATAAAAATGAATGAAATAATGCCATCTGCAGCAACACGGATGGACCTAGAAGTTATCGTACTAAGTGGAGTAAGTCAGACAGAGAAAGATAAATATCACATATCACTCATATGTGGAATCTAATTTTAAAAATGATACAAACAAACTTATTTACAAAACAGAAACAGACTTACAGATATCAAAAACAAGCTTATGGTTTTTACCCTTACAAAAGGGAAACGTGGTGGGTGGATAAATCAGGATCTTGGGATTAATATACACACACTGCTATGTATAAGATAGATAACCAACAAGGAAGGGAACTTTATATTCTGTGATAACCTATATGAGGAAAGAATCTGAAAAAGAATGAATATATGTATATGTATAACTGAATCACTTTGCTGTACACC
>NW_006775187.1:0-200 GCF_000442215.2 Lipotes vexillifer | reverse complement strand
TAGGGCACGGGTTAGTGTAAGTGTACGATGTAGGATTAGGGCTCAGGATAGGGTAAGGGTTAGCGTTAAGGTTAGGGTTAGGGTTACGGAATGGGGACGGTTTAGGTTACAGATTAGAGTATGACAGCGGTTTAGTTTTAGCGTACGTTTAGGGCACGGGTTAGTGTTTAGCGTGTGGCGTAGGTTTAGGCACGGGTTAG
>NW_006775186.1:0-366 GCF_000442215.2 Lipotes vexillifer | reverse complement strand
ACACACACACACACACACACGTGCACACCTTTCCCAGGTGACTCTTAGATGGTGTTTTTCGGTTTTTTGTTTGTTTGTTTTTGGAGACAGGTACCTTTGAAAATCATTGATGTAGGCAGAGCTCCAGATTTTTAAAAATGATGCTTCATCACAAAACTCAAGTCAAACTGGATTTCCTACATACTTGTCACTTTCCTCCTTCGTTTTTGCTTGCCCTTTAGCGTATTCTCTTTTGCCTAAATGTAGATAGTTTCCTCCTTCTGTTAGTGTAAACTTAACTGTCACCTTGATGTGGAATGCATCCAGGTAATGAAACTCTGATCTATGTATAGAGCAAGATAGTATACTATTTAAATGTTATTGGGG
>NW_006775185.1:0-239 GCF_000442215.2 Lipotes vexillifer | reverse complement strand
GTGTGTATGTGTATGCTTCTGTGTGAGATTATGTCTGTATAGCTTTGCTTCCACCATTTGTCCGAGGGTTCTATCCGTCCGTTTTTTTTCTTAATAATTATTTTTTTATTTTAATAACTATTTTATCTTACTTTATTTTATTTTACTTTATCTTCTTTCTTTTTTCCTTCCTTTCCTCCTTCCTTCCTCCCTCCCTCCCTCCCTCCTTTCTTTCTTTCTTTCTTTCTTTCTACTTCTAC
>NW_006775184.1:0-648 GCF_000442215.2 Lipotes vexillifer | reverse complement strand
ACCGGGGCATGAACCTGTGTCCCCTGCATCGGCAGGCGGACTCTCAACCACTGCGCCACCGGGTAAGCCCTTAGCAGCCTTTCTCTTAAATACCAGAGGCCTAGGACTCCCTGGTTTCACCTGGAGTGAGTACTAAGTAGTTCCAGGGTGGGAATGTTGCCGGAGCTTCGCCAGGTCTTTTCTCAAAACCCTTAACCCCAACATTTAGTAGGAGTTAACATAAAACTTTAAGTTAAAGGGTCCAGAAATAAGAAAGGAAGTTACAAACTAAAAAAAAACCAGATGGAACCAGCTGGGGCCAAGATGGCAACAAATCTGACTTCCAACAGAACCTGAGTCTCACTATATACTAATGTGACTATATTAGCATGTTAAATGACACCCCCACCGGTAGCCAGGATTGGACAGTAAGGACCAAAAAAGGATATAAAGGGGGTGGCACCACACTCCCTTGAAAAAGCCATGCCCCTTCCCTGGCAGACTGATGCACATGCCTCCTCATTGTTAGCCTCACTCCTCCTCCCTTTGTCTTTTTTTTTTTTTTTACATCTTTATTGGAGAATAATTGCTTTACAATGGTGTGTGAGTTTCTGCTTTATAACAAAGAGAATCAGTTATACATATACATATGTTCCCATATCTCTTCCC
>NW_006775183.1:0-590 GCF_000442215.2 Lipotes vexillifer | reverse complement strand
TATCACATTGATTGATTTGCATATATTGAAGAATCCTTGCATTCCTGGGATAAACCCCTCTTGGTCTCAGTGTATGATCCTTTTAATGTGCTGTTGGATTCTGGTTGCTTGTACTTTGTTGAGGATTTTTGCGTCTATGTTCATCAGTGTTATCTTTGTGACATCTTTGTCTGGTTTTTGTATCAGAGTGATGTTGGCCTTGCAGAATGAGTTGGGAGTGTTCCTCCCTCTGCTATAATTTGTAAGAGTTTCAGAAGGAAATGTGTTAGCTCTTATCAAAGTGTTTGATAGAATTCGCCTCTGAAGCCATCTGCAGCTGCATTTTTGTTTCTTGGAAGATGTTTAATCACAGTCTTAATTTCAGTGCTTGTGATTCCTCTGTTTATATTTTTTATTTCTTCCTGGTTCAGTCTCGGAAGGTTGTGCTTTTTAAGAATTTGTCTATTCCTCCCAGGTTGCCCATTTTATTAGAATATATTTGCTTGTAGTAATCTTTCATGATCCTTTGTATTTTGCAGTGTCAGATGTTACTTCTCCATTCTATTGATTTGAGTCTTCTCCCTTTTTTTCTTGATGAGTCTGGCTAATGG
>NW_006775181.1:0-554 GCF_000442215.2 Lipotes vexillifer | reverse complement strand
AGACACATGCAAATTCAACCACAAAGAGGTATCAGCTCACACCACTCAGAATAACCATCAGCAAGAAAAGTACAAACAATAAATGCTGAAGGTGTGGAGAAATGCACACCCTCAACTTTAAGTGGGACGTAACCTGGAAAGAGCCACTAATGAGAACAGAATGGAGATGCCTTTAAAGGGTAATCATTGAGCTACCATATGATCCAGCAGGCCCACTTCTGGACCTATAACCTTAGAAGACAGAATTGGAAAGACACAGGGAGGCAAATCTGCATTGTACAGTATTACAATAGCCAAGATATGGAAGTAACCAAAAAGTCCACCAACAGATGGGTGGACAGAGAAGAACTGGTACATGTACAGATGGAATATTAGCCAAGGAAAAAAATGAAACAATGCCATTTTCAGCACCATAGATGTGTCTAGAGGTAATCAGGCAAATTGTACTAAGTCAGACAGCAAAAGACACATATCCTGTAATATCACTTATTGGTGTTACCTAAAAATTGATACCAATGAAGATATTTCCACAGAGAAAGGCAATCACAGATTCA
>NW_006775180.1:0-2300 GCF_000442215.2 Lipotes vexillifer | reverse complement strand
GGGCCTGTGAGCCATGGCCGCTGAGCCTGTGCGTCCAGAGCCTGTGCTCTGCAACGGGAGAGGACACAACAGTGAGAGGCCCATGTACCACAAAAAAAACAAAACAAAAAAACAAAAAACACACAGGACAGGAGTAGGTCCGAAGTTGAGAGAGACCATGGTCAGTGGGGAGACACTGTAGTTCAGAAAGCCTGGTGCACTGAAATCAGGGCAGGGAGTGCAGGAGGAGGGGATGAATAGGTAAGCAGAGGCCAGATCTATGCAGTACCTTCTAGGTAAGGAGTTGAGCTTGAACCTCAGGATGATGACTAGTCTCTGAAGGGCATTAAACAGGACTAGCAGGATCAAATGTTCACATCTGTTTGGTCTCTCTGATTGCAAAGTGGTGAGTCTGTGGAAGGAGTCAAGCGTAGTGAGATCCGTTAGAAGGTGGTGCTGATACGGACCAGGGTTCTTGGCCTGCACCAATCAATAGAAATTGACTATAGAGGCCACACAAGAAATTCAGGCAAGGCTTTACTGGGACTTAGGTGGTTTGCCCACGCTTCAGTGGTGCTGTATGCAGGGGGCACACGCAGTGCCCTGCTTTTGCTCCGAGCTGTTCAGAAGTGGCAGTTGAGCTTTTTGGTCTTTTTGTATCTTCTTGTCCAGAATTTGCCCCAGCTGCACATGCACGCAGTTATTTTTAGTCCCTCATAGTTTCTTTGTGTCTGTTGCTTGAGGAGATGTTTGTCCAGGTGCAAGTACTGCAGCAAAGGTTCCCAGGTCCCAGGTCCCAGCCTGTTTCAGTTTAAGGGATTCAAGTGAGGGTGAGAGGGATTCAAGACATGGCTCTTGGTGTGGGAAGAAGCAGATTGATTCGGAGATAGCTGGGAGGTCATATCCACAGGACAGAGTTGGGGGCAAAGGGCTGTGAGTGAGAAAGGGGAGGGAAGATTGGGGCTGCCTTTCTGTACAGTATTCAAGTTTCAGGGAAGATTCTCACCTCCATCAACACAACTCATAGTAGGTAATGTCAGAAAATGGAGAGTGCTAACCACTGGATTGGGTGTGTGTGGGTGGGAAGCATCTTTCTAGAAGCATTCTATTCTTGGTCTACAATATTACCTTTCCATGAAGAAAGGGGAGCCTAACCTCTAAAGAATAAAAAGAATAAAAAGCAGTCAGGCAAAAATGGAAATTTAGTTCATTGCGCAATTTGGTTCACGTTCTTTGTGTCATTGTGTTTTATCAGCATCTAGGATTGAAAGGATCCCCTTGTTTGGGGTCATTTTCACCATACTCTATATGTCTCAAACATCAAGGAATGTATTTCTGCCAGAAAAACCACCCCAGCTACTCCTCTGTTTATAAACGTGTTGACTAAGTCACATGCAAGCAGATTTGCAATAGATCTTGCATTCTCCACTTCTGCTTAGAAGAAAAATGCCACTAACAAGATTTATGAAGAGTTATTCTAATCCACCACACGGAGTGACTACAAAATAAAGGGGAAAATAAAACAAAACATTTGACTACATAAATCCTCCTCTCTTTATTCTACACCATCTCTAGGAAAGAAATAATGAAGCTTTCCCTATGATCTGCTTGTATTTATAATTGATTTATCTTGTAGTTAAAAGGAGATTTACTCACTAAAATTGAGACAGACAGGAGAAAGCAATGTGGGTTTGACCTTCTGGTCTGCTTGGGTATCACTTATCAGAACTGAAAATAGAGTGGAGTTTTATCACTCCTTCAGAATAAGAGACTAGATTAATTCTTTAAAAACATTTTGTTTCAGTCTTTTAGAGGCAGCCAATGACTATCATACATATATTTATGGGTCTGATGACCTGGGGTGATTCAGATAAGACAGAATTCTCCCTACTTCCAACCCTATTGCTAATTATTATCTTGTCCACCCTGCCAGGCTGATGTGCCAGAATTATTATTATTATTACTTTTTTGCATTACAGTTTCATTTATTTAACTTACAGCTTTGTTTCTTGTTTAACATGGTATTCCAGGTCAGAGATAACACATTTGGAATTCACATTTGTATCCACATTGATGGGAATATATTTTTATCCGGTCATTTACAAGACCAAGTTTTAATAAAATTGTAGCATGAGGGATTACATGTAAATGTGACTCAGAAATGAGAGATATGTACAGTAAATAAATGACACATCAGTACTGCCCTTGTTTTCTTTTTTTTTACTATTTTTATTATTTACTTATTTATTTATTTTACACACACACACACACACACACACACACACACACACACACACACAGTATTTTATTTTTACAAGAGA
>NW_006775179.1:0-214 GCF_000442215.2 Lipotes vexillifer | reverse complement strand
ATTTTTAGTTTTTTAAGGAACCTCCATACTGTTCTCCATAGTGGCTGTATCAATTTATACTCCTACCAACAGTGCATGAGGGTTCCCTTTTCTCCACATCTTCTCTAGCATTTATTGTTTGTAGATTTTTTGATGATGGCCATTCTGACTTATGTGAGGTGATACCTCATTGTAGTTTTGATTTGCATTTCTCTAATAATTAGTGATGTTGAGC
>NW_006775177.1:0-761 GCF_000442215.2 Lipotes vexillifer | reverse complement strand
CCGTGAGCCATGGCCGCTGAGCCTGCGTGTCCGGAGCCTGTGCTCCGCAATGGGAGAGGCCATGGCAGTGGGAGGCCCGCGTACAGCAAAAAAATAAAAAATTAAAAAAATAAAATAGAAACTGATGAAATAGAATTGACAATATACATTTGAGAAAATAAACTAAAAATTTGTTCTTTAAGCAATTAATACATTTGACTTACCTCTAGAAAAATTACTCAGGAAAAAAAAGGGAGAAAAGACATTTTATGAAACCCATAAATAAAAAATGACATTGCAACAGATACTCAAAATATCAAAATGATTAGAATTGACCATTGTGACCAACTGAATGAAAATAAATATGCATCAGTTTCAAGTAATAATATCTTTCCTTAAAAGGACAGAAAAATCATTATCCACAAACTGAACTTCACTGAAATTAAAAGCCTTTGCTCATCAAAAGACAATATGAAGGGAATGAAAAATGAAGTCACAAACAGAGGATATAACGCATTCCTAGGCAGGCCAATCCAATATTAGGAATGGACAAAATTTTTTTTCTTCTTGGAGTAAAATTGCTTTACAATGTTTTGTTAGTTTCTGCTGTACAGTGAGGTGAATCAGCTATATGTATACATAAATCCCTCCCTCAGGGACCTCCCTCCCCCACCAACCCACCCATCTGGGTCATCACAGACCTGAACTCCCTGTTCTAAACAGCAGGTTCCCACTAGCTATCTATTTTACACATGGTAGTGCATTTATGTCAAACCTAATCT
>NW_006775176.1:0-225 GCF_000442215.2 Lipotes vexillifer | reverse complement strand
GATCCAGGGACAATTTCTCAGGGAGAACACACGGCAGGCCTCAGGCTGGTGCAATGTCACACCAGCCTCTGCCACCGCAGGCCTGCCCCGCACTCCGTGCCCCTCCCTCCCCCCGGCCTGACTGTGCCAGAGCCCCCGAGTCAGTGGCTCCTTTAACTCCGCCCTGTCTGAGCAAAAAACAGACACCCTCCAGCGACCTACACGCAGAGGCAGGGCCAAATCGAA
>NW_006775174.1:0-821 GCF_000442215.2 Lipotes vexillifer | reverse complement strand
AATCATTTGAAGTAATACTGCATGGTATCCGTTCCATGGGGCCCAACTCCCCAGGTTTAATGGATTTCCTTCCGCTAAAACATTCACGGGAAACCCAGAGTATGGTCACCGAGTGCTCGGGCAACGTTCCTAAAATGAATGTCAGTTTACGTGCCGTGGAACACGTGTTGTCCGTTCAAGACGCTTTCCTGACACTCCTCACACTTGCAGAGTCAGTGCCTTCAACACCCTGTTTGGCACACTTTGCGATTTCTGCGTAAGATGGACAGGAATGGGGAGAACCAACGAGAGACTAGCTGTAGGTGTTTGGACGAGCACATTGAACTCTAATTTCCCACCAGCAAGAAGAATGAACCAAAGCCTCAGCATGCCGTGCATGAACCAGACTAGGGTCTGAAGCAATCCTGTGGGATGGTTGCCAGCTCACAAGAAAGCGAGGGGTGGAAAGGAGCTTGGGGTCACTGTATTTCACAAACCTGCAGAGTTATAGATGACAGCTTTCGTCCAAAAATATACTGAAGTTAGGCTGCGAAGAGAACTTGAAAGTGAGGCAGAATTGCAGGAAACCGATTTCAGGAGGTGGTTTGGAATTGCATTTAAAGCCTATGAAAATAGGCAGAATGCCGACCAGGATGCCCTTGGCCAAAAAGGCCGTATGCGTTTTTTCTGAATATATTCATGAAAAAACGCATACGCCCTTTTTGGCCAACCAAGCAAGCTTGCAACATTAATCTACGCTACAATGAACTCTCATTTCTCCCCGGTCAAAAAGGCCATCTGAAAATAGTGTAAAATCCAGAAAGTCAGGACAGGCCAGGGAG
>NW_006775173.1:0-3365 GCF_000442215.2 Lipotes vexillifer | reverse complement strand
GGGAGGCAAGCACAAGACTGGGCCAAATCTCCATGGTCTGTTTGGGCGAAAGACAGGTCAGGCAAGATTCACCTGTGTTTCAAGCTGTGTTCATTCACCTGTTAAAGTAAGGGCTGAAGATACACTGACAATGTCCACTTTGTCAATTTAATTAAAATTCTTGCATCTAAAAAAAAAAAAGTTCTTAAAAAAAAGAAAATCTCAAGTTGAAAAACCTCTGAACACAGACACCGTGAATTGAAACACCCCCAGATGAACAGTAGGGTGTGAATGGGACTGCTCATGAGATACTGCACTGGAGGGGGGGGATTCACTTTCCTGTTCCCTGATCTGTTGTTCTAATCTTCCATCCAGGACTTGGCCTATTTTATTTGAATTTGTCTGCACTTGGCCTGGGAAAAACATTTATGTAAAGACCAATGTCTCTCGCTTGTGGTATAGATGAACACGCTAGTTTAAACTCCTCTGTTCACTGTTGACTAAGACCTTGAAGAGTTCTTCAGGCTCTACCAGGCCCTAGAAGAGTCTATTGAGAGTCTCAGCCTTTTTCTTCCTGCCAAGTTCTTTTTTTTGTTAGGCTGATAAACTCCTAAATTGTTGAAAAGCAGTTGTCTGAAAAGGATTTAACATATTCTCTTGGGGTTTCTGGATGTGAGGGAGATGTATCTGTGCCTGGGATTCGTTGGTCCATAGCACAGTTAGACCTGGGTGACCTCTCTTTCTAGCTCTAAAAAGGTTTCTGGAATGTGATGGAAACACTGAACTACTTTTCAGAGAAAGCCATAGCCACTCATTTTCCTTTTCCCTCTGTCTCCCCTCTCAATGTGGATATCTCTCTATAAATGTTAGTCTATAAAATTAGGATTTCAGGTAATTTGATGTGCACTAGGTAAATGCTAACCAACCAGATAAGTTAAAAAATAAGAGAAGAAAAGAGAAGGGAAGGGAAGAGAAGGAAAGGGGAGGGGAGGGAAGGGGAGAAGAGGAAAAGAAAGAAGAAACAAAGCCTAGTCACACCATGAGTTCTGACTAAGGCTAAGTCTGGTCAGATGCCTGGAAGGGTTTAAACTGTTAATTTTCACATATTGCTCAAGTAAGCAAAACTAAAGGCATTTAATTTTTCTAATAACCTCAGACATGGTTTCCTTGTAATGTACTACACAATCTGTATTGATTACTCTGTGGGGGAGATATACATTTAATAAACATGTATTCCAAAGTGAAGAGTAAAATCCAAGTTTAAATTATTATTTTTGAAAGCCACTTTTTCCCCAGTGTGTCAAAACAAAATGTCAACTGGGAGAAAAAAAAACTTAAATTCAATTGTTTCTTGAGAAACTAATTCATAGCAGGCATTAAGATGAACAGGGCAAAAATAGGCAGCAGAGGACCAGAGGAATAAATTCTATACATTTTCAAACAAGACTGGGCGCGTTCAGGGTGATTTGGCCGTAGATTCTATACTTTTTCAAAACAAGTTAGATGCAAGGATGTCTTCCATGAGAGCATTTAGGGACAGAAAAAAAAAAGCTTAGCTGGAAGTCATAAAGGAAAAATAAATTTTTATGCTTCTGAAAAACAAACAAAAATTTCCAGTAGTACTTTAAAATTGTTGACTTCATAAAAAGATTTAAATATTAATCCACTAAATATGTCATTTATATGCATGTAATAAAGATTAGATTATAAGCTTTTAGCATTATTTACAAAGGACATTATTTACATATAAGAGCAAATTACTTTGCCAAATTTAAGCAACCGGTTTCTGAACTGTTAGTATTCCCCAAAGCAGTCTATGCAACTATGCAAAAATTTTACACATATTTAATGTTCTTCAAAAGAGGTCTATAAGAAAGGAAATTGTAAATGTGCAAAGTAGTAAATAGGAGGGATGATTAAAAGCAAAAGCAAATTTATATTTGCAGTAGTAGAGGGTACTGTTGTTTTTGATTTGTTATATGCGTTAATCCGGCATGCTATTTCACCCTTCATGACACACGTCAATACCTTCTTTACGTCTGGCTATTACCACTCATTTAAAAATCTATTTTACATGATTCTTTCAGCCAAAAATGGACCATAATGACACAGAATACAGCATGTGCTTCATAAATTCTGTAAGAATCAATACTTTGGCTGGAAATTTGTCAGTCTCTCAAAGTTATGCACCATTAAACTTTACTGTTATTACAGTGGACCCTTCTTCAAAGTTCAGTACCTAGCTCATATTGGAGAAATGTTTTTAGAGCCAGGAAAGGTTGAGAGAAGCAAAAGCTGCTTGCAATGAGATATATACCTTCAGATGATGCTTAATTTGCAAAAATGCAAATAGAACAAAAGCTCTTTTGCTTAGGTCTGGGTAGGTAGTTTATAAAATTCAGGTTATATTTATCTAAAGGTCACATAGATGATATCCAAACAAGTTTGGAAAATATGAAAAATACCCACCTACTGACCAGATTCCACCTTTCTTCTAATACGCTGACAATTATAGCAGACAGATTCAGACACTGATGACTCCTGAATTCTTCACCCATTTTACACTGCTCCCTGGATTAACTTGTAATGAGAACACCCTCATGCCTTTTGTTCTGTCCTCTGTGAGAGGCAGTTGGTGATTGTCATAATGACTTGTCTGTGTGGACACCTTTTCAGCCACACCTATAGGAATTCTAGCTGGAATCATGAACTTACCAAGGGCCTCATCAGCATCAAAAGCAAATGTTGTCAGAGTTCCCTTTTTGAGCTGTCTCCTGCTTACCTCTCTAGTCTCACCAGTCAAAACCTCACTCTCCTTCTAAACACAAGGAATATGTAAAGTACCCAGAACAGACTGAGCTCTTGCTATTGGGTCCAAGACCTTGGTCCTATAGTTCCCTTTACCTGTCCTGCCCTTTCTCCTCTTAACTATTATTTTCTTTATGATCTCAGAATATTTGTCACCTTCTCTGAGAAGTCCTCGCTTATCACCTTAGTCTGAGTTCAGTACTTCTGTTTTAGTGAACACCCTTATATTGCCCTTCATTGTCTTTATATTTAGTGAAACTGCCTATTTATTGTCTGGCTTCTCTGTACAATGACAATTTCAGTAGGGACTGTGTGTTAGTTGCCATCACACCTCCTTGCCTAACCCAATGCCTGGCACATAGTAGGCGCTCAAAAAACCGGTGCTCAGAAACCATCAGTGAATCATCAACCATAAATGAATGAAATCTTCCATGTGCAAAGTAGAAGGGTAAACGCTAAAAACTCAAAGAGTTATTAATCTTTTTTTTTTTTTTGCGGTACGCGTGTCTCTCACCGTTGCAGCCTCTCCCGTTGCGGAGCACAGGCTCCGGACGCACAGGCTCAGCGGCCATGGCTCA
>NW_006775171.1:0-216 GCF_000442215.2 Lipotes vexillifer | reverse complement strand
GTGTTTACTGACACTAAGTTCATTCTATCCTTAAATACTATGGTTCTTACACTGAGTATCACTGAGGAAGGTCGAATATAGAGAACACTGTGTTGAGTCAAGAAAAAGGGTTCATTTTAATAAATATGTGTCATTTCAGGTAAATCATTTAACAACTGACTTGTTAGAGGTTTTCAATTAATTAAAAATACAATACTGAGAGGGAGTTGTGGAAAG
>NW_006775169.1:0-2759 GCF_000442215.2 Lipotes vexillifer | reverse complement strand
CACTAACATTAAGCCATGCCCTAACACGTACGCTAACCCTAGAATGCTGTCGTACCTTAAACCGTCCCGATTCCCTAACCCTAACACTAAAGCTTACACGAAGCCTTACCCTAAACCGTGTCCTAATCCTAACCCGTACACTCACCCTAACCCGGGCCCTAACACGTACGCTAACCCTAGAATGCTGTCGTACCTTAAACCGTCCCGATTCCCTAACCCTAACCCATACACTAACCCTAACCAGTGCCTGAACAGTTACGCTAACCCTAAACCATTGTCGTACCCTTACCTGTACCCTAAACCGTCCCTGTTCCCTAACCTTAACCCTAACCCTAAACCTTACCCGAAGCCTTACCCTAACCCGTGGCCTAAACCTAACCCGTACACTCACCCTAACCCGGGCCCTAACACGTACGCTAACACTAAATCATTGTCATACACTCACATGTACGCTAAACCGTCACCGTGTCCTAACCCTAAACCTAAACCTAACCCTAACCCTAAGCCTTACCTGAAGACTTACTCTAATCCCTGCCCTAATTCTAACCCGTACACTAACAATAACTCATGCCCTAACATATAAGCTAACCCTAAATGGTTGTACCCTAACCTCTAACCTAATTCGTCCCCTTTCCCTGACCCTAACCGTAACCTTAACCCTCACCCTAACCCTTACCCGAAGCCTTATCCTTACTCGTGCCCTAATCCTAAACCGTACACTAACAGTAAGCCGTGCGCTAACATGTACACTAACACTAAGCCTTTGTCATACCCTATCCTGTAACCCACACCACCCCTGTTCCATAAACCTAACCCTAAACCTAGCCCTAACCCTAAACCTTACCTGAAACCTTACCCTACCGTGCCCTAATCCTAAACCGTACAGTAACATTAACCTGTGCCCTAACACATACGCTAAACCTAAACCGTTGTTGTACCCTAACCTGTAATCTAAACCATCCCATTCCCTAACCGTAAATCTAACCCTAACCTTAAGCCTAACCATAACACTTACCCGAAGCCTTACCCAAACCCGTGCCCTAATTCTAACCCATACACTAATACTAATCCATCCCTAACACATACGCTAATGCTAAACAGTTGTCATACCCTAACCTGTACCCTAAACCGTCCTCATTCCCTATCCCTAATCCTAACCCTAACACTTATTTGAAGCCTTACACTAACCCGTGCCCTAATCCTAACACGTACACTTACACTGATCCGTGTCCTAACCTGTGCCCTTATCCTAACCCGTACACTGACACTAACCCGTGCTCTAATACATAGGCCAACCCTAAACCGTTGTCGTACCCTAAACTGTACCCTAAACCGTGCCTGTTCCCTAACCCTAACCATAAGCCTAACCCTTTCCCGAAGCCTTACCCTAACCGTTGCCCTAATCCTAACCCCTACACTAACACGAACCCGTGCGCTAACACATATGCTAACCCTAAAATGTTGTGGTACTCTAACCTGTACCCTAAACCGTACCTGTTCCCTAACACTACACCTAAACCTAACCCTAATGCTAATCATTACCTGAAGCCTTACACTAACCCGTGCCCTAATCCTAACCCATGCACTAACACTAACCACTGCCCTAATATGTATGCTAACCCAAACCGTTGTCGTACCCTAACCTGTACCCTAAAACGTCCCTGTTCCCTAAACCTAACGCTAAGCCTAACCCTAACCCTAAACCTTACCTGAAGCCTTACCCTGACCTATGCCCTGAACATTACCGGTACACTAAATTAACCCATGCCCTAATACGTACGCTAATCCTAAACCATTATCGTACCCTAATGTGTACTCTAAACCGTACCCGTTCCCTAACCCTAAACCTAACCCTTACCAGAAGCCTTACACTAACCCTTGCCTTAATCCTAACCCGAACACTAACACTAACCCGTACACAAACCCTAAACAGTTGTCATACCCTAACCTGTACTCTAAACCATCCCCGTTTTCTAACCATAACCCTAACCGTAACCCTTACCCGAAGCCTTACCCTAACCTGTACCCTAATCTTAACCCATACACTATCACTAACATGTGCTGTAACACGTAGGCTAAACCTAAACCGTTGTCGTACCCTAATCTGTACCCTAAATCATGCCCGTTCCCTAACCCTTACCATAAACCTAATCCTTACCCAAAGGCTGACCCTAACCCTTGCCCTAATCCTAAACCCTACACTAACACTAACCCTTGCTCTAACACATATGCTAACCCTAAAACGTTGTCGTACCCTAACCTGTACCCTAAAGAGTCATCGTTTCCTAACTCTAACCCTAAGCCTAACCCTAACCCTTACACGAAGCCTTACCATAACCCATGTCCTAATCTTAACCCATACACTAACACAAACCCATGCCCTAACACGCATGCAAACCCTAAACCGTTGTCGTACCCTAACCTGTACCCTAAACCATCCCCGTTACCTAAACCTGACCCTAACCCTAACACTTACCCAAAGCCTTACCCTAACCCATGCCCTAACCCTAAACCATACACTAACACTAAGCCATGCCCTAAAATCTATGCTAATCCTAAATCGTTGTGGTACCCTAACCTGTATCCTAAACCGTCCCTGTTCCCTCACGCTAACCCTAACCCTAACCCTTAACTGAAGCCTTGCCTTAACCCAATACATCACAAAGCCATGACTACCTTAAAGTTTGGATCTGCTTTGTGTACAAAAACCTCGTCCACGGTACAAGGTAAATATCCCAGAGAGCGAACAATGAATCATG
>NW_006775167.1:0-1137 GCF_000442215.2 Lipotes vexillifer | reverse complement strand
GCTATTCCCTCCCTCCCCCCCACCGCCACCCCGCCGGATCTTCTCACCCCACAAGCCCTACAACATTCCTGCCAATGAATTTTAGAGTCAGCATCTATGTTGTCTCATTGGGATGTGTCCATCTGGTGAACTCACCCAGTCGGATGATTTTGTTACTGGTGTCAACCTCAAGTTATGATTTGGAGCCTTAGAGTATAAGCTCAGATTCCAAATCCCTACATAGTGAGTAGTAAGTACAAAGGATGTGTGCCCTCTGGCTGCAGGTTTATGGGCTGGTCTACTGTGTGATCTCGACAAGTCACTTAACACTTAACCTCTCTATAGGTGCTTGTTTCCTCACCTGCGAAAAAGAAAAGCAAACTCATAAAAGATGACCCAAAGGAGCTGGCACGCAGAGGGCATCCAACAAGCATTCCACAGAGCCTCCCTTCTTTTCATGGAATTCTGGAAGGTACAGGTTCTCAGAAGTTGAACAGTCTCAGAAGTTGAACAGTCCAATCTCCTCATTACAGATGAGGACATCAAGGCCCCCAGAGGTGGTCTCTCAGGCAAACAATGGCAGTGCTAGGCAACTCCTGAGACCTGGCTTCTGGTATTCTACCCAACATTCGTTTTCTCCCATGAGCCAGCCCATGAGAGAGACTCAGAGCAGGTAGGGACAGTGACAAGTGATTTCCAGGGGCAAGTGTGAGGCATAGGGCTTGCTAGGCAGACCTAGTTTGCTGAAGTTTGCCATAGACCTCACCATTCCCTATTGCTCTCAGCCTCCCCAACAAACATTATCTCAGTTGCTTGCTGAGCCTCTGTATCCAGCCAAGTTTGGTTTATCCAAACTAACTGGCTGAGCTGCCCTGTCAATAGTCTGGATTACTGATCAACCAGAGTTGAGGCATGCATACTCCAGCTCTATAAATCTCACACATATGCATTCGCACAAAAGTGAGCCCCCAGGTTACTGTCTAAGCTCGGTTCCTGGTCTGCAGGGGGATGGTTGACCCCGTTTAATTTCAGCTTGCAAAGTGATGGCTTTGTCCAAGTGCAGTCTTACAGAATGGGAGCTTTAAAAATCACTGACATGGGGCTTCCCTGGTGGCGCAGTGGTTGAGAGTCCGCCTGCCGATGCAGGGGACGCGGATT
>NW_006775165.1:0-631 GCF_000442215.2 Lipotes vexillifer | reverse complement strand
AGGTCGCTGGAGGGCGTCTGTTTCTTGGTCAGACAGGACGGGGTTAAAGGAGCTGCTGACTCGTGGGCTCTGGCGCTCTCAGGCTGGGGGGCAGGGAGGGGCACAGAGTGCGGGGCGGGCCTGCGGCGGCAGAGGCCAGCGTGACGTTGCATCAGCCTGAGGCCCGCCGTGCGTTCTCCCGGGGAAGTTGTCCCTGGATCCCGGGAACCTGGCAGTGGCGGACTGCACAGGCTCCCCGGAAGAGGGGTGTGGATAGTGACGTGTGCTCGCACCCAGGCCCCTTGGTGGCGTCTGCAGCAGCCTTAGCGTCTCCCGCCCGTCTCTGGGGTCCGAGCTTTTAGCGACGGCTCGCGCCCGTCTCTGAGGTCCGCGCTCTTAGCCGCGGCTCACGCCCGTCTCTCGGGTTTGTGCTTTTAGCCGCGGCTCGCGCCCGTTTCTGGAGTTCCTTTAAGCAGCGCTCTTAAACCCCTCTCCTCGCGCACCAGGAAACACAGAGGGAAGAAAATGTCTCTTGCCTCCTCAGCAGGTGTAGACTTTTCCCCGGACTCCCTCCCAGCTAGCCTTGGCACACTAACCCCTTCGGGCTATGTTCACGCCGCCAACCCCAGTCCTCTCCCTGCGCTCCGACCGA
>NW_006775164.1:0-303 GCF_000442215.2 Lipotes vexillifer | reverse complement strand
TTTTTTTTTTTTTCCACCCCATGTGGCTTGCAGGATTTTGGTTCATGAGCCAGGGGTCAAGCCTGAGCTCCTGTGGTGGGAGCTCCAAGTCTGAACCACTGGACTAATGGAGAAGCTCAGACCCCAGGGACTATTCATCGTAGTGAGGTCTCCCAGAGGTCCTCATCTTGGCACCAAGATACAGCTCTACCCAACAGCCTACAAACTCCAGTGCTGGAAGCCTCAGGCCAAACAACCATTAAGATAGGAACACAATCCCACATATCAAAAAAAAAAAAAAAAAAAAAAAAAAAAAAAAAAAAA
>NW_006775163.1:0-451 GCF_000442215.2 Lipotes vexillifer | reverse complement strand
AGGTAACGGAGATGGTTTAGGGTACAGATTAGCGTATGACATCGGTTTGGGTTAGCGTACATGATAGGGCACGGGTTAATCTTAGCCTACAGATTAGGATTAGGACACAGGTGGGTAAGGATTTGAGTAAGTGTTAGGGTTAGGGTTAGGGTTAGGAAACGGGGACGGTTTAGGGTACAGTTGAGGGTATGACAATGCTTTAGAGTTAGCGTACGGGTTAGGGCACAGGTTAGTGTTAGCATACGTGTTAGCATTAGGGAATGGGTGAGGGTAAGGCATCGGGTAAGGGTTAAGGTTAGGGTTAGGGTTAGGGTTAGGGAAAGGGGATGGTTTAGGCTATAGGTTAGGGTACGACAATGGTTTAGAGTTAGCCTACGTTTTAGGGCAAATGTTAGTGTGAGCGTACGGGTTACGATTAGGTCATCGTTTAGGGTAAGTCTAAGGGTAAGGG
>NW_006775161.1:0-2521 GCF_000442215.2 Lipotes vexillifer | reverse complement strand
CTATATTTAATATCTGGTAATAACCTATAATGGAAAGGAACCTGAAGAATATATGTGTGTGTGCATATATATATATATATATATATATATATATATATACGTATATAAAACTGAATCACTTTTCTGAATACCTGAAACATTGTAAATCAACTATACTTCATTAAAAATATTTTTTTAAAGAAAATAACCTTTACAAATTGTACAAAAAATTTTTTTAAAAAAATATATTTTTTAAAGCCAAAAATAAAGATGTCAGGTTTAACAAAATTCCAATCAAATCTCAATTCCAGTTTGAGAACTGGAATTGAGAACTTTACCTAATGATTCTAAACTAATCTCTTGGGAAGAATGAGTGGCAAACAAGATGACTTTAGGTCAACAGTTAGTAAACTTGATTGCACAAGAGCCAGGTCAAGAAGAATAAAATGTTCATTGGCTACATTTTCCTCTTTCACATGAAAATAGCTTCACTGATTCCTTGAAAAAAAAAATTCGTATTTTCTCTACTCTAAAATCATGCCAATGAGCCAATGAACATTCCTTTCTAGTCACTGAAGTGGGGGTACTGAGTAACTGGAAATCTTTTATCCCCCCTACATTTCTGAGTTCACCAAGGGACATTCAATGCATTCTCTTTTTCACACTCGAAGAATCCTTGTGAGGTAGGTTTTACTCGTTATCAGCTCTATTTTATAGAGGGTAAAACTGAGACTTGGGCAAGGAAGCTTGACAAGGTCGAAGAGTGAGTCACTGGCAAAGGCCTGAATGAGTCCACTCCGCTCAGAACAACATTCTGAGAATCTAATGAGCCAGATCCAAGCCGGATGCTGGGGATGCAGAGCAGGTAGGATGCAGCCACGCCCTTCTCCTACCAGGGTCCTCCCGGCCCGGGGCTCCTCCCACCTGCGGACAAGGGCAGGGCGGTCCCGGGCCGCAAGCTGGACCCTGGCTTCATCCATGAAGGCCGGTCTCTTCCTCCAGGCCTGGCCTTTCCCAGCTGAGACAAATCATTGCTGTCCTAGAGGCTTCTTTCCCTCTTGTAAACATGTAAGATGTTTTTGAAGGATTCCTGGCTGTGTTTCCTTACGGTAAGCTGGTTTCTATTTCCTAAAGCCTTTCTACCCCGGGCCAAGGGCAGGAGTCCCCTCTGGAAGAAAGAGGATGTGATGAAGGGGGACGGTCTTCAGGGCAGGAAGAGGAGGGGAAAGACTGCCTTTCTTCCTAAGGCCGCTGCCGAGACCGACGTGGAGCCGGAGGTGAGGGACTGGGCGGTCAGGTGGGTTCATTCCTCTTTCTGGGCTGGGATGAGGCCGCACGCAGGGGTGGGGGCGGAGGGGAGCGGGTGTTTCCCAGGCTGCTCTCGGTTCCCAGGGAGTTAACACCAGACCCAGAAACTCCCACAGGCAGGCCTCAAGGATCAGGGAGACACAGAGGTGGCTGGCTTGAGAACCACGGGGCCGTGTGAGGGTAAAGGGGACAGGGACCAGAGAACCTGACAGCAGAGGCTTGGGGGGCGAAGGCCTGAGGGGCGGCGTGTGGCACAGACTCAGGGGCTGACTGCAGGAGCAGCCATTCATTCCTCCAGCAGCCACTTCACCCAGCAGATGTGCGACAGGGCCCTGAGGCCAGGGCAGGCCTGGGCACAGTGCCCTCCAAGCCCCTTTCATCTCAAAGCCATCGAGGATAAGCCCCACCCATTCCCCCGAGATCCGGGGAGAGAAGGAAAATTTCAGAGTATTTTATCTAAAGACCACTCAAGTAGATAAAGATTTTAATCAGCCCTAATGAGACAGTGAACTTAGAATGAATGGAATGTTTACACTGAAATATACCTGTACAAATGGGAAGAAATGGAAATATTGTAAAGGAACCAAATTGCTGTTCTCTTGATCCCTGAGAAGTGAAGGGCGGGTGTGGGAGAGGGAGGTGTGCCGGTCAATGAGCCATCAGGGGGAAGAGGGTTCCTCCTCTAAGTGGCCATAAATTTCCAAAGGAGGCCCGTTTCACCTTCAGCCAGAGAGAGTGGATCGAGCATGGGCTACTCAGTGTTCCTCACACTTGGGTTATGTATCAGAATGGCCTGGAAGTGAGACAGGAAGGGGGCAGGGCACAACCTTAAAAGAACGACACAGCCCGAGGACATGACAAACTGATAAGAACCGAACAGGTCCAAGATGGTGGACAAGTCGACTTCTACTAGACCTTGAGCCTCAGGATACACTCATTGTAACACATCAGCAAGCTAAATGACACACCCACAGGCACCATGACAGTTCCAAGGTGGACCATAGAGGTCAAAAAGTGGGCGGTGGCCCAATTCCTGGAAATCCCCACCCCTTCCCCCAAATAGCTGGAATACTCCTCCCACTCATTTGCCTATGAAATTACCCACCCCTATAAAAACTGACAACCCCATACCCTGGGGCTGCTCTCGCCTTCTGAGACGGCCCACACTGTCGAGTGTGTTTCTCTCTAAATAAATCCACTTCTTACCTATCACTTTGTCTCTCACTGAATTCTT
>NW_006775160.1:0-1164 GCF_000442215.2 Lipotes vexillifer | reverse complement strand
TTTAGGGGAAGGGTTAGTGTTAGCGTACGGGTTAGGATTAAGGCATGGGTTACGGTAAGGCTTTGCGTAAGTTTTAGGTTTAGGGTTATGTTTAGGGTTAAGGAATGGGAGCGGTTTAGGGTACACATTAGGGTATGACAACGGTTTAGGGTTAGCGTACGTGTTAGGGGATGGGTTAGTGTTAGTTTATGGGTTAGGTTTAGGGCACGGTTTAGGGTAAGGCTCAGGGTAAGGGTTTGGTTTAGGGTTAGGGTTAGGTAATGAGGACGCTTTAGGGTACAGGTAAGGGTATGACAGCGGTTTAGGGTTAGCGTACGTATTAGAGCACGGGTCAGTGTTAGCCTACGGGTTAGGGATAGGGCACGGTTAAGTGTAAGACTAAGGGGAAGGGATAGGTTTAGGGTTAGTTTTATGGAACAGAGACAGTTTAGGGTACAGGTTAGGGTACGAAAATGTTTTTGGGTTAGCGTACGTGTTAGGGCATGTGTTAGTGTTAGCGTATGGGTTAGTAATAGGGCACGGTTTAGGGTAAGGCTAAGGGTAAGGTTTAGGGTTAGGTTTAGGTTTAGGTTTAGGTTTAGGGAAGGAGGACAGTTTAGGGTACAGGTTTGGGTACGACAACGCTTTAGTGTTAGCATACGTAGTAGGGCACAGGATAGTGTTAGGGTACGGGTTAGGATTACAGCACGGTTTAGGGTAAGGCTAAGGGTAAGTGTTAGTGTTAGGATTAGGGTTAGGGTTAGGGAATGGGGACAGTTTAGGGTACAGGTTAGGGTACGTTAAAGGTTTAGGGTTAGCGTACGTGTTAGGGCATGGGTTACTGTTAGCGTACGGGTTAGCATTAGGGCAAGGTTTAGGGTAAGGCTAAAGGTAAGGGTTAGGGTTAGGGTTAGGTTTAGGGAACGGGGACAGTTTAGGGTACAGGTTAGCATACGACAATGCTTTATGGTTAGCGTATGTATTATGGCACAGGTTAGTGTTAGCGTGCCAATTAGTATTAGGGCACGGGTTAGGGTAAACCTAACGGTAGGGTTAGGGTTACGTTTAGGTTAGGGTTCGGGTTAGGGAATGGGTACGGTTTATGGTACAGGTTAGGGTACAACAGTGGTTTAGGGTAAGCGAATGTGTTAGGGCACGGGTTAGTGTGAGCGTATGGGTTAGGAG
>NW_006775159.1:0-219 GCF_000442215.2 Lipotes vexillifer | reverse complement strand
CGCCCCGCCCCGGCCCGGCTCATTGGTTGCCGCTCGGAGGGGCGGAGAAGGGGCGGCCTCTGGGGGGGTCTCATTAGCTTTGCGGGCTCCTTCCTCCGCTCCCTAGTCCGGACCCCGGCGGCGGCTGGAGCGCCGCGAGCGGGCAGTGCGGCGGGGATTTTTTCTTGGATTTGGTAATGTTTATAGTTTTTGGCAGCTTTTTAAAATTTGCCATTTGTT
>NW_006775158.1:0-216 GCF_000442215.2 Lipotes vexillifer | reverse complement strand
GCTCAGGGTGACAGCGCCGATGGTGACAGTGCTCATGATGGCAGTGACCATGTTATCACTGCTAACGATGATAATCCCCATGGTGACATTGCACATGGTGGGGTGCCCATGAGGACAGTTCCCATGGTGAGAGTATCCATGGTAATATTGAATTCAGTCATAGTTCACAGAGTGAGAGTTCCTACGGAGAGACTGCCCATGGTGACAGTGCTCACG
>NW_006775156.1:0-243 GCF_000442215.2 Lipotes vexillifer | reverse complement strand
CTCTTAGAGGAAAACATAGGAAGAACACTCTTTGATATAAATCACAGCAAGATCTTTTTTGATACACCTCCTAGAGAAATGGAAATTAAAACAAAAATAAACAAATGGGACCTAATGTAACATAAACGCTTTTACAAAGCAAAGGAAACTACAACAAGACGAAAAGATAACCCTCAGAACAGGAGAAAATATTTGCAAACAAATCAACGGACAAAGGATTAATCTCCAAAATATATAAACAGC
>NW_006775155.1:0-204 GCF_000442215.2 Lipotes vexillifer | reverse complement strand
AACCTACAATATATATTCTCCTACTCCTTTCTCTGTTCTTTCTGTGGAGACACAGACGGAATATTCACTGCAAAATCTAAAGATTTCAGATTCCACTTATTTGTAATGGTTGTAATTCAGGCACGGGGAGTATGGTGACTCAACTTTATGATACCTTCTTCTCAGTGTTTATTTAAAAGAAGGAAATGTTTTCAGCTATCATCA
>NW_006775154.1:0-363 GCF_000442215.2 Lipotes vexillifer | reverse complement strand
AAGCTAGAAAAGGGTATGACAGGAAGAAGCCCAAGGGCCTGACCTCAGAGAACTTCAAGGAGAAGAGAGATGCAAGGCAAAACCTGACCACGGTCCAAGGGTGAGACCAGTGAAATGCCATGAGGAGTTCGGAGGACAGAGCTGGGAAGGGAGAGAGATCCAGGTCAACCATCTGAGCCAGAGCTATGAGCATCACAGTTGGAAAGGACCTTAGAGGTTTTCTGATTCAAACATCTCATTTTCCAGATTAGGAAACTGAGACCCGGGGAAAGGGAATTCTTTGCATAAAGTCATGTAACATACTGGCATCAGCAGAGCCAGCTGAGGACCTAGGTATCCTGACTCCTCAGGCCCATCCCCAGC
>NW_006775153.1:0-3426 GCF_000442215.2 Lipotes vexillifer | reverse complement strand
TTTTTTTTTTTTTTTTTTTTTTGCTGTATGTGGGCCTCTCACTGTTGTGGCCTCTCTTGTTGCAGAACACAGGCTCTGGACATGCAGGCTCAGTGGCCATGGCTCACGGGCCCAGCTGCTCCAGCATGTGGGATCTTCCCAGACCGGGGCACAAACCTGTGTCCCCTGCATCAACAGGTGGACTCTCAACCACTGCACCACCAGGGAAGCCCCTACATTATGCTTCTTAATTTTATATTCTCTATCACATTGTTAAACTTCAACAGCACTTTAAAATTTTAAAGCCCTATATTACATTGTGGTTTTCATGTATATATTTGTCTCCTGGGTTTTAAGTCTCTGGAGTATAAACACTAGGTAATTTTTTATTTCAATTCCTAAAAATAGAATACTTTCTATCACACAACAGGTACCTAATAAAAGTGCACTTAATGGTGAAAAATCAGATCACAAATCCTAAAAAGAACATAGCTAAAATATGTTAAGCTTCTGTTAATGACCTGGTTATATCTATGCATATCTCAAAAGTGTCAACATTTTATGGGATAGCTTTGTAATTTATTCTTTTTTTTACAAAAAAAGGACACTGAAATAATCACTTTAAAAGCTAGCTGTTGGGTAGTGCACTGAGTGTCATGGGAGCAGCACCTTATCCCCCTGCTCTCCACAACACAACCTTCAACTTTGGGACTCCCTCATGCACCTAGGGTACTGCTGCAGCCACTGAGGCCCCCACAGGTGGATTTGGAGCTTTTGGGACAACATCTACAACAGTGGGTTCTGCATTCAGTTTTTCTTCTCCAGCTAACACAAGCATTACTGGACTCTTTGGTGGTACTCAGAACAAAGTTTTGGATTTGGTACTTGTTTTGGCACAACAGCTGGAACTAGTACGGTTTAGGTACTGACTTGGTAACTAGACTTGGATTTGGAGGATTTAATACACAGCAGAAGTGGCAGCAACAAACTACATTAGGTGGTCTCTTCATTTAACCTATAAAAGCTCCTGCCCTGTTCAAACAACTGATAAATACTGCAGTGCTCTTTCTGTTCCAATACTACTGGGAGATGAGAGAGATGCTATTTTGGCAAGACAGAATTTAACTACAGGCTTTTTGGGGAACAGAAAAAGGAAATTTTAACAATAACATTCCACCAACGGAATTCAAACAAGAAAATCCCTTTTGCTGGTTTAAGGCAGTAGGTTATAGTTGTATGTCCAATAATAAACATGAAGATAGGCTAGTGGTTTTAGTTTTCAACAAAAAAGAAACAGATATTCAAAGCCAGCAACAGCAATTGGTAGAATCATTGCATAAAATTTTGGGAGGAAATCAGACCCTTACTGTAAATGTAGAGGGTATTAAAACATTGTCAGATGATCAGACAGAAGTTGTCACTTATGTTGTTGAGCATTCTCCAAATGGTACTTCAAGAAGCGTCCCAGCTACAATAATATATGCCCATTTTGAACAAACCAATATAAAACCACAGTTGCAGCAACTTTGTGTAATGCTTTCTATGACTTGGACAGAACATTCTTCTGCACAGATCAAACAGCTTTTACAGAATCCTCCTGCTGATGTTGATCCTATTATCTGGGAGCAAGTCAAAATGGATAACCCTGATTCTGAAAACTTAATTCCTGTACCAATGGTGGATTTCAAAGAACTTCTTTGAAGACTGAAGGTTCAAGATCAGATGACTAAGCAGCATCAGACCAGATTAGATATCATATCTGAAGATATTGGTGAATTACAGAAGAATTCAACTACAACTACAACTATGGCCAAAATTGCACAATATAAGAGGAAACTCATGGACTTTCCCATAGAATCTTCAGGCCCTAATCAAACAGGAAATTCAGAGGGAGACTGTATATGCCATCCAAGCTGAAGTAATTCAGCTAGATACATTTCATTGTGCACTAAATACCCTACTCAGTTTAAGGACTGATTAAATGAACTGATGTCCTAAATCAGGAGGCAGAATCATTTTGAAGCAGTCAAATCTGAAGAAAGATATTACATAGATGCAGACCTGTTACGAGAAATCAAGCAGCTTTTGAAACAACAACAGGAAGACCTTAGCCACTTGATTACCATCATAAAAGATGACCTAGAAGATAAGTTGGTAGAACATGGATTGAATGAAACCATCCACATCAGAGGTGGTGTCTTCAGTTGACATTTCACAAACTTGTGTTATAGGTTTGTGAAATACATCTTGTTATATCAGGCTGTACTTAAGAATGAAACTGACCACATGGAGAAGAAAAAAAAAAAAAATTCTCCCCCTGACTTGGTTTTTGAGAAGGTTACTGACAAATTTTCATTCATCAAATCTGAAATAATAGTCATTTCACTGCTCTTCAGAGATAGCCTTCGAAAGATTTACATCTATTATAAAAGCTGTAATTACTTTAAAAGAGAAGTACATAATTACCAAAAATATGTACTATTGTACATTTTTACAATAGAATTGTTCTTAAAAATAATCAGTGTTTAATGATTATTCTTCATTGAGCCTATACTCTGCTTTAAATAGCAAGTACATATGAAATGCCTACTTTGCATATAACAAAATAAACTGAATAATTACTTGGCTGCTGGGGATTTGTACTTCAGAATGTAAATGTGCATCCGTTTTTACAGATGTGAATTCATCTATGGGAGAAGCAAAGAAAATCCAGGAGTATTTAATGATTAATGTGGTTTCTTTTCATTGTATAAATATTTGAAAATATATTTTCGTATTATTTTACTTATTTGGAATTTAAAGAATACAATTAAGAATTAGGATATAACAACGTTACATTTTATCATTTTTTAACCTTTTTGTTTTTTGAAATGTTTTATTTCTATAAAAAGATGATGGGAATTCTTTGGCAGTGGTTTGGACTCTGTGCTTTCACTGCTGAGGGTTCGGGTTTAATCCCTGGTCAGGGAACTAAGATCCTGCAAGCCTCAAGGGCAAAACATTAAAAAGTAAAAAAATAAATAAAAGTTAGCTGTTGAATTAAAACATATCCAGTTTGAAAGTTATTTCTACCTAAATACACTGCTTCTATAAACCAAGACTCATTTACAGAAGTTTCTAACTCTAAAAGGAATAATTAAGTTCCATGATTGCTCTTTTTCTTTTTTTAAATATTCTATCTAAAATCCTTTAGTATTAAATAGTGCTGATACGGTTAACAGTTTTGAATACTGGGTCCTAGCCAGATCATATTCCGTTTCAGATCAGAAGCAATGTTTATACATCTTCTGTTTTATCTCCCACCTAGTCCAAGCCTTTGCCCAAATCAGAGCCCCACAATATTAGGTTTCCAAATCTAGTTACTTATTCATTATTTTATTGGAATATAATTGCTTTACAGTGTTGTGTTAGTTTCTGCTGTACAATGAAGTGAATCAGCTATATGTA
>NW_006775152.1:0-1335 GCF_000442215.2 Lipotes vexillifer | reverse complement strand
GTAGGAGTTGTTCCTCGTGTAGATGTATTTCTGGTGTATCTGTGGGGAGGAAGGTGATCTCCGGGTCTTACTCTTCTGCCATCTTCTCAATTCCCTATAATTCTCTTTGAATTAAAGGTATCACCAGTCCTTAATGTCTATCACACATTGAACATACTTCCTCAATTTTATTAAACTGTGAGTGCTTTTGGCTGGATTCTCTTACTGTTTGACCTTGGGCACATTATCTAACCTCTCTGAGCGTGATCTCCATCCATAAAAAGGGAATAAAAGTAATACCATCCTCATAGGGCTGTTGTGAGGATTAAATGACATTTTATATGGAAAACATATACAGTAGATACTATGGTAAATCGAAGAGAGAAGGTATATTTTAACTTTTTATAAATTCTATAAATTTCAGGTATACAGCATTATAGTTTAACGTGTGTATACACTACAGAGTGATGACTACCGTATGTCTACTTACCATCTATCACTGTAGTTTCACTTTTCACCCATTTAGCCCACCCCACCCTGCTTCTCCTTTGGTCACCACCAATCTCTTCTTTGCATCTATGAATTTGTTTCTGTTTTATTTTGTTTATTGTTTGATTTTTATTTTTGGTTCCACATATTAGTGAAATTATATGCTACTTGTCTTTCTTGATCTGAATTATTTCACACAGTATAATACTCTCAAGGGTTATCCATGTCATGTAAATGGAAGGACTTTATTCTTCTTTATGGCTGAGTAGTATTTCATTGTATATATATACACCACATCATCTTTAGCCATTCATCCATCAGTGAACACTTAGGTTTTTTTCATAGCTTGGCTATTGTAAATCATACTGAAGTGAATGTAAGGATGCATATATATTTTCAAATTAGTGTGTTTGTGTTCTTTGGATAAATATCCAGAAGTGGAATGGCTGGACTTCATGGTGGGTCTATTCTTAATTTTTTGAGGATTCCCTTTACTGTTTTAAACAGTGACTATACCAATTTATATTCTCACCAACAATGTAAAAGGGTTCCCTCTTCTATACATCCTCTCCAAAATTTGTTATTCCTTGTCTTTTTGATATTATCTGTACTAAGAGGTGTGATGTGATATCTCATTATAGTTTTCATTTACATTTCCCTATTAAATAGTGATGTGGAACATCTTCTCATGTGCCTGTTGGCCTTCTGTGTGTCTTCTGTGGCAAAATGTCTGTTCAGCTTTTCTGCCATTTTTTTTTTTAGCATATAACTTTGTTTTTAACATCTTTATTGGAGTATAATTGGTTTACAATGGTTTGTTAGTTTCTGCTTTATAACAAAGTGAATCAGTTATACATATACATATGT
>NW_006775151.1:0-307 GCF_000442215.2 Lipotes vexillifer | reverse complement strand
ATCCATGACTAAGCTTGCAGTCCAGCTAATCAGGAAGCCAAAGTTTACCGTGTAGGCCTGCCCATTGTTTTATATTTTTCCAATGCGTGATCCTTGTTTATCTTTATATTAAAGAGTAACATTGCACATTGTATGTTGTGTGTTTTGCATTGCTCTTCCCCTGACCCAACCATGAGTTAGTGGGGCCAGGACCAAAAGGTCCCATCTCCCACATCATCCCTGGCAGTCTCTAGCATTTATATCTGACCTACACAGTGCTTGAAAATTATAGAGTAAGGACTCCATTCCTGGACAACCCTAAAATCCA
>NW_006775150.1:0-317 GCF_000442215.2 Lipotes vexillifer | reverse complement strand
TTAAGATTAGGGTTAGGGTTAGGGAACACGGACGGTTTACAGTACAGGTTAGGGTTCGACAACAGTTCAGGGTGAGTGTACGTGTTACGGCACGGGTTAGTGTTAGTGTATGGGCGAGGATTAGGGCACAGTTTATGGTAAGGCTTCGGGTAAGGGTTAGGTTTAGCCTTAGGGTTAGGGAATAGGGACAGTTTAAGGTACAAGTTTGTGTACGACAACGGTACAGGGTTAGCATATGTGTTAGGACATGTGTTAGTGTTAGCATACGGGTTAGGATTAGGGCACGGGGAAGGGTAAGGCTTTGGGTTAGGGTTAGG
>NW_006775149.1:0-2119 GCF_000442215.2 Lipotes vexillifer | reverse complement strand
TGTGGCTCGCGGGCTCTAGAGCGCAGGCTCAGTAGTTGTAGCGCACAGGCTTAGTTGCTCCGCAGCATGTGGGATCTTCCCAGACCAGGGCTCCCAACTTCTGTCCCCTGCACTGGCAGGCGGATTCTTAACCACTGTGCCACCAGGGAAGTCCCAAATGCCATAGTCTTGAGATTCCTTAGCTGAAACACTTTTAAAAGCCTCAAGAATCCCTTCATGCTACAAATTAACATATAACATTCAACACTTTCCCAAGGAATCATTTTTAAAAAAAAAACCTTAATCATACATAATCCTACAGACAAAAGCCACTTTATTCCTAAAAGAAATATACTCTCATGCGTTTAAAACCATTTTCTAGTCTCTTGAGTAGCTTGTTATAAAATTAAGGGGTCAGTACATTTTACTGCAATTTAAAAAATTTTAGTTTGTGAAAGAAAAATTTGAACAGATGAGAATTTTTAAATTCTAGTGCTTTTTAGAACATCAGGCAGATATTTCAACAACTTATGAACTGGGGACAAAATCTTAATTGAGTTAATACTTTTAGAGCGCTATACTGATAAATAACTTTAATCACAACTTCTCAAGTCTTCGGCAGTCTGTTATAGCTTCCCAAATATAGGTATGGCAGTTTTCATGCACAGTACTAACCGGATGATGAAACCACAGCCAAACAACACTTAATTGAGAAGTTCCTGAATTTGGGTTCTTAAAATGGAAACTGTCTTTAAGGGCTGGGAGAGAAGCAGGTGTGAATACGACAGCACATGCATATCTAAGCATATTGTGAGCTCCTGTGTCTATCATTACAACTTCCTTCAAAACAGTTTCTTACTTTTTATCTTTTCTTTCTCTCCCTAGTTATGGCTTTACTAATTATTGCCATCTGTCTGCATATTTCTTTTCTCTCTCTGCTTCATACTTAGATGTAATACCTACAATAAACATGTTTGTCACTACTCACTGTACCTGAATTAGGCCTTTACTCTCTTTAATTTAAAAAGCTTATATGAGAATGTTTTCTATGTTGGCTCTTTACCTAAAAGCGCTATTATTTTTTCCATCTCATTTTCCAAACTGATTTTGGATTTCCCTGCACCCCATCCCCCAGGGGGTCACTTGGCCCTTAATAGAAAGAAAAAAAAGTTCTTCAGCCCTGTCCCATCCTCAGAGCCTGATGGCGAGTCTGTAAGTAAGGAGAACAGGAAGATAAAAGAAAGCATCACGGGCCCAAAGTAACTGGGTAACCATGCATGGAAATACCTTTTTTAAGGATTTAATATTTATGGAGCCAGAATCTCCTCACGACTAAACTACTACATGAGTGTAGATTAGTCACTACATACTCCTTTTCTTTCAGATCACAGAGATGGAATTCACTAATTAATCATTATCCCGAGGTGGAGAAAGAGAGAAAGAAGGGGAGGAAGGGAAAGAAGGGGAGAAGGCCGGCACTAAAACAGAGGCACACGTGCATTCCTGTGGCCCAGAGGGCAGTGGGGCAAAACCTGTCTTCATTCTCCTTCCATTTATAGGTTTGAAAAAAGGAACTCCACACGACAGAGACTTCCCCAAAAGATGTGTTACAGCAAATGCTAACCTCCCTTTCTGCACTGCACAGGTCCCTCCCAGCCCTCAGGGAAAGCCTGCCTCTTCCTGACAACCACTTTCCTAAGAATGCTGGTTTTAGGAAAGGTGAGAGGAAAATGTGCATCCTCCTCCCTCTGTCACAAAGGGCAAGTGACAGAAGTCTTCACTACTCGATCCAGAACTGAGGACTTCGAGTGCAGTCTGAGCAGTCCGCCCTCATCTGATGTTTGGCCTCCATAACCCAATATTAAGATAGATGGGAGTCTGGTGAACCAGAACCCCTGCCATGTAAAAATTAAACCTTATTTTTTACTTAATTAAAATAAATGAAACCTGTCTTCATTTTAAGATGTAAACCTAGCTTAGAACCAACTTGTCAAGATCACTTTTAATCACTCAGTGAGTTCCCTGGGGAGAGAAAGTGAGCAGCATCAACATATAATTGCTCAATTTGAAAACATTTTCCAGGCTTCCCTGGTGGTGCAGTGGTTAAGAATCCGCCTGCCAATGCAGGGGACATGGGTTC
>NW_006775148.1:0-2860 GCF_000442215.2 Lipotes vexillifer | reverse complement strand
TCCAGCTTTCTTTTGATTTCCATTTGCATGGAATACCTTTTCCATCCCCTCACTTTCAGTCTGCATGTGTCCTTAGGTCTGAAGTGGGTCTCTTGTAGACAGCATATGTATTGGTCTTGTTTTTGTATCCATTCATCCAGTCTATGTCTTTTGGTTGGATCATTTAATCCATTTACATTTAAGGTAGTTATCAATATGTATGTTTCTATTATCATTTTCTTAATTGTTTTGTGTTTGTTATTATAGGTCTTGTCCTTCTCTTGTGAAGGGCCCTGATACACAGCATAAACCTAAGTCTAAATCTTGACTCATCACTTTCTGTGTACTAGGTAGGCATAGCGGCAGCTTTTATAATAGCTCATTTCATGATCAAAAAGTCAATCGGAGGGTATGGGTGAGGAAACAGCAGTGGCAAGTTCCTTAGTAACTGAGTAGGCAAGAGTGACTCAGCCCAATATTTGCTATTGGGGGATGCTTGCTGCACTGCAGATGGGCAGGAGGGGCACATGTGGGGTGCAAAGGGGTTGTTGTCTTTTCACTCCGTGATGAATTCATCTGCTGTTGTATCCCTCAATGGCATCAAATCTTCTTGATGACATGTGTGGTCTGGCCTACGCTATTTTGCGGCTGTGCAGGGCAATCTTAAATCATGTTTCTTTTTTTTTTTTTGGCCATGCCTCGGGGTATGTGGGATTGTAGTTTCCTGACCAGGGATAGAACCCGCGCCCACTGCAGTGGGAGCATGGAGCCCCAACCACTGGACCACAAGGGAAGTCCCTTAAGTCTGTTTCTTAAGCCCTGACTCAGTGCTCAATGTCTCAGTAGCTCCCCAAGGCCTGGGAGCTCTGTGCTCCCAAAACCTGTGCTCTGAAGGGAAGCTGGAAGGAAGAGCCCGTGGCGCCACTCCCTGAACTCCTTTCAGAGAAGATAGCTTTAAGGGAGGGGGCCTTGCAAAGTGTTAAAATGGGGCTTAACAGGGTGGGTCCCTCCAGTGCATCTACAGGACTCCTAGAGAGAGGGAGGCTGTTCCCGCTGAAGTTCCTTGCTCGTCTGCAGGCGCATCCTCGTCATGTCTTCGAAGGGTGAGTCCTTGGGAGGAGGGCCTGCGCCAGCGGCAGGAAAGGCAACGGGATCCCGGCAGGGCTCACCTGGAGTGGTCTGAAGTCTTCTGCTCACTGTGACATTTGGTGCTGAGACTTGGAAAGGGGGAAGGCTAACCAAACCAGGCCCTGAAAAAGCCGCCTTGGAGAAGGAGCTCAGGATGGTAGTAGGCATCCATGGCGATACAGTGCTTTCTTAATTCGGAAGTGTGGGAAGTTCCCTCTGCAGGGTGGGGTGGCACTGGATTGCTCTGAGGCGGGCTGGGAGGGGAAGGGAGCCTAGCTTCACTGGAGTCTGGTATTTTGCCCATTTTTCATCATGGAGTGAATTCCGTTTAGAACTGAGTCAGTGGTGAGCCCAGCTTTGATGGACTTGGGAGCCCAAAGCTAAAATTAAGGACTGGGGAGCTTCTCCAGGTCACAAGGGGAAATACAAATGTTAATGTATAGAAATTCCCCGATGTTAGGTTTTTTTCTCAGATGAAATTTCCTTGTTTTAGTTTTTGACATCTCCTGATATCTGTGTATTGGTCCTTGCATAGGTGGTAGGTACATGTTAGTAGGAGTCTTGACACATCTGGGCATGCCAAGGCCAGTATCTGGACCTATGCATTGAGTTGTCATTATAGTTTATATGGCAGATGCCCCCAGAACTATTTGGGGTGCACTGACTTTTGCGGTATCAGTAAGATGTGTGGTTGGAACCCCTGAATTGGGAGCTGAGGGAGAGTTGGGACACAGGTTCTGTGTCCATATTTCATGGGATTCCTCAGAGGGTGCTGGCACCAGGAGCAGAATCCCAGGAGCGGCCCTGAGAGAGCTCTGCAACAGGAACCTACGCTTCATGCCTGGAAATAAATTCCTTCTCATTGGGAGGTTGCAGGTTCTACACTGACCTGGACTAAGGGACCAAGTCTCAGGTCTCACATGGAAGTCGATGGGTCAAGAGTGAACCTGAATGTGAGGCCTGAGATGAAAGTCTCTTTTCTTATTCTGGATCTGTTCCAGGGCCCCAAGATGGCCACAGGCGCAAGAGAACCAAGTTCGACAAAAACCAATACAAGATTCTTATTGAGGCTTTTGAAAGTGACGCTTACCCTGATATTAATGTCAGAATAGATCTGGCCAATCGAACCCAGATTCCCGAGCCGAGAATCCAGGTAAAAATATAAATCTGTGCTCCTTGACAGGAGGGTGGGTCTGGGTGAGGAATCAGTACCTGTATTAACAGCCGGTTTTTAACACTGGCTTAAAAAACCGCTTTGAAGTCAATCCTCTCAATATCCCTGTGAGGTAGGCATTATCCCCATTTACTGGATTAGGAAAATAAAGGTCAGAGAGGTTTAGTAATTTATGTTACTACTCTCGCAATGGGTAGAGTCTAAACTGGCTTCTGTGGGTTATATCTGTCAAATTTTTAACATGTTAGAAATTGAAACTAAGAAATATCAAAAAATTAATTCATTAAAAACAACCATAATAAACCCATTACATGGTAACTTAAGTATTTTTCAAGAAAAGCAACCATAGTCCCAAAGCCAGAAAATTGATTTAGTGAGAGGAATGGCAGTACAAGAACCGGAAGTTGGCTTCTCAGTTCTGCTTTGCATTCCCTTTGCTGCAGCAGGTCTCCTGGCCTCTGGGAATCACTAATAGGAAGTAGGCAAAAGGGCAGAGGCAGGTGACTGCCTCACTCAGAACCTCACTCAGAGGGAGGGGCAGGCAGCCCACAAGGACTTGATCGCAACCAGAAGGCTTGC
>NW_006775147.1:0-3228 GCF_000442215.2 Lipotes vexillifer | reverse complement strand
ACCAGGGCTCGAACCCGTGTCCCTTGCATTGGCAGGTGGATTCTTAACCACTGTGCCACCAGGAAAGCCCAGTGCTTACCATTTTGACCACACTGGTTGTTAAAATTTTGAAATAATTCCATGTTGATATTAGTAACCAAATAATACCAGTTAGTAAATAGCTACTACTCTGAGTCTCTCCCCAGTCCCTTCACCATGTGATGCCCTGTGCTCTGGCTGCCCCAGCTCCTCCCCTGGGGACACCCCCAACCTCTCCATGATCCAGCAACTATATGGTTAACACCTGGCCTCTCAGAACACCTCCAAGCCAGGTTCCAGCTCCACAGCCTTCATCCCGATTGCTGTGTCCTTATTTTTCTGGTTGTTTATTATTATTATATACACCAGAGAGAAGCTCTTTTCCACATTCACCAAGAGAAATGCACAGTTTATTCATAGCATCAATGTTCTTAGGAGAAATAACAACCACAATAACAAATCAACTATAAATAACTTGATGTGCACGGACGAGAGGTGCCCATCAGAGCTGCTTCCTCTTGCTGGGTCAGAGAAGCTGGTCAGGACTCAGGGTAGAGGAGGAAGCTGGGCCCATACTTAGTGGGGCCCAGTCCCAGTCAGATGGTTATGCTGGATAGCAGGTACTAAGCCATCACTCTGGGCCAGGTGTTCTGTGCCTTTGGGTTGTATCTTATTTACCAGCGGAGGAGCAAGTTACTAGTCTTCATCTCATTTTACAGGGAGGGAAACTGACATGTAGAGAAAAAGTAAAGGGACTTGTCCAAGGTCACACATTGTGGAGCTGGGGTTTGCACTCTCGTCTTTTTGATTCTGAAGCCCAAACTCTGCTCATCACCGCAGACTGGAGGTTCCTGGGATGTAGGACTTTCTCCACTTGGGATCCCCAGCCCCCAGCCCAGAGCCCGACATATGGAACATGCTCAGCAGCAGAGACTAGATCCAACAAATCAATCAGTTAGTCAATCAATCAACCTGCTGTGTCTGACCTCAGCCTCTGGACCTGGCCTCACGCCCACTTACCACCTGCCTGATCCCTGAAATCCAGGCCACAGGCCATTTCTGCCCTGATCTCCCTCACTTTCTGAACTCCTTGATTTTGAACGGGGATTTGTGCAAAAATCTTCCCTGGGAAGCCCCTCCGAATCTTTAAACACAAAGAAAGTGGCACAAGCCACTCATTCCTTCATTCTGTAAACGTTGATTGAGCACGTACTGTATGCCAGGCTCTGAGCTGAGCTTGGGGGAAACAGCACTGACCAGACATGGTCCCTGATTTCTGAAGCTCAAAGTCTGCCCTGGGTGACCCTGAACCTGAAACTGCATCCCCCAGAATAGCAGGTGCTGAAATGAAGCCCACGTACCTGGCTCGGTATCCCTTCACCCCAGCAAACTGGTAAATCAAAGCGTCAGGCACTGCAGGGCTTGGTTGGGTGTTCTGTCTCCATCGACCTCCTGTCTGATCTTTTGCCTGAGGAAGAATTTGATTTTGCTCCAGGAAGAGAGGTATAGCTGTGGGGAGTTCAATGTGCTCATTTATTTGTTTGGTTTCCTTAATTTAATCTCTTTAACAAAAATAAAGATAGTATGTTTGCCCAAATTGTGGCAGGCCCCCGCCTGAGATGTTATTACTACACTTTCCAGAATTAGAGTCACACCATTACTGCTAATGGCCTAGGTGCCCGGGGCAGTGGGAGAAGCACCAGGTGGGATTAGGAGCCTGAGTTCCCAGCCCAGCTCTGCCAATAATTGATGCTGGAAGTCATTTCACCTTCTCAGGGCTCATCCCCCTCCTTCGTAAAGTGAGAGGGCTGAACAGACTTATAAAGACTGAACTTTCACATTTACTGTCTCAATTTGCCTCCATAATATCCTGCGAGGAAGGCATTTTGATCCGTATCTTATTGATGGGGAAATTAAAGCAGAAGAGACAGAAGAGTCCAGGTGACCCAGCCAATCAGAGGCAGAGACAGGACCCACAAACAGCCTCCTGACCCTTGCCTGGCATCCTCTTGTCTTCACCAGGGTTTCTGGTACTAGAGTAACGTCCAGATGCCTTTAAAAAAATTCCCATCCATCCTGAGAATACGGCAAGGGATCTTGACTGCGGAGGTCTGCAGACACAAAATATAAGAACCTTCTCGGTTTGATCTACCTGAAAATCTTGGTTTATTCAGGGGACTGTGGAATCATTGATTCTCCCAGTGCCCACGTGATCATAAATACAAACACCAACACGGGTGTAGTCACATGGCCACGCAACATGAGGCACATGAGACAGACAACCAGATGATCCCAAAATATAATTTTTAATGGTTTTAGATTATCATTGAAATGAGCATAAAAAAATTAAAGTCTTAATGAACTTGGGGACTACCCCCCGCCCCCAATCTGAGATTCTGTCAGGCTGCCTCCACGTCGCTGAAAAACCCCTCCCAGTTCTAACATTCTTTGAGTCTCCCTGGTAACCATCTGCTGGTTGAAATGACAATTAAGCTGTTCAGCTGCCTGGTTCACTTCATTCCCTCATTATGGCTCCATGCCAGGGTCAAGAAGGCCTGAATTTACCCACCTGCAGTGACAGGCCGAAGGAGGAGGGAACCTCCCAAGGTCAGGGATGGGTCTCGAAATACAGAGTAAAAAAGGCCTAAACCTGATCGAACATCATTCATTCATCCACCATCCCATTCACTAATCCATCATTCTTAGAACATTCACTCCTGCCTGTCCTCAATCTGGGAAAGAGGAGATAGGGTAGGAAAACATAAACATAAGGTTTACCACAGTGTGTATAATGTGCCACTATCCATGTCATGTAAATACATGTATGTATATACTCACCGGTAACATTGCTTCCTCCTGGGAATCTGGGGGAGGGGTTGGGAAGCTGGGAGACTTTACTTTTCTCTGTATCTTTTTTGCACATTTACAATTTTGCATCATGTATATGTATCACCTACTCCAGAAATGTTTCAAAGTAAACAATGCTCCTGACTGCCATCCCAGTGCTCTGGTCATTTGAGCAGGCTGACCCCTCTGTGGTGGTGCTGGTGTCAGTGGTAGTACTTTGGGGTCAGTAAGTGGGGTGAATAAAGAGACATCTCCTGGATAGTGGCATGGACATATATACACTACCAAATGTAAAATAGCTAGCTAGTGGGAAGCAGCCTCATGGCACAGGGAGATCAGCTCAGTGCTTTGTGACCACCTAGA
>NW_006775145.1:0-324 GCF_000442215.2 Lipotes vexillifer | reverse complement strand
GTTGTGGTCGGAAAAGATACTTGATACAATTTCAGTTTTCTTAAATTTACCAAGGCTTGTTTTGTGACACAACATATGATCTGTCCTGGAGAATGTTCCATGAGGAGTTGACAAGAAAGTGTAATCTGTTGTTTTTAGATGGAATGTCCAATAAATATCAATTAAGTCCATCTTGTTTAATGCGTCATTTAAAGCTTGTGTTTCTTTATTTATTTTCATTTTGGATGTTCTTTCCATGGGTGAAAGTGGGGTGTTAAAGTTCCCTACTGTGATTGTGTTACTGTCGATTTCCCCTTTTATGGCTGTTAGTATTTGCCTTATGTA
>NW_006775144.1:0-1479 GCF_000442215.2 Lipotes vexillifer | reverse complement strand
AAAAAAAAAAAAAAAATCAGTGGCTAAAATAACATTTTTGGAACAGTTGCTCTCTGCTTGTTTATATGGTCTTTGTAATAACCAGATAGTCAGATTTCTTAAACATGCTTTTCTTCTATTCTGCCATTTTGCAGTCACTCATCCCCTAGTCTATAATGCTGTATCTGTCCCTTTGCTTTTTATCTATCAGAATCTTTTCACCCAGCAAGGTTCAAATCATGGCCCTTCTTTTTGGAAGTCTTGTGTGTTCATTTCAGGCTGTGGAGTCCCTCACTTCCGATGGCCAGCAGTGCATTTTAACTGTATACATCCCTGGTAATTGCTCAAGTACTGCCAAGTGACACCCTATGTTGCTCTCTTGTCCTGTGGCTTACATTTTTATTTAATGTTTCCAGTGCCCATATAGTCTTCCACCTATTTGATTCTGAGCTCCTGTAGTTCCAATACAGGCTGATGCTTCCTTCAGTGTTCACTAGGATTCCTGGTGGCAGTCCATAAACAGTGTATATTGAGTAACTGTCTATTTATTAGATTTGGTTTATGATTTTTGAGTGTCCACGAGCTGCCGCTTCTTGTGTTTTCCTCTATAGATAGATGCTCCATCCTTCTCTGCTTTGTGCCCTAGGAGACTGATGTGTATGAACTTCATCAGAGAGCCCTTATTCCTTCTGGCTTTGGTTGAGTTGAGCCAGTGAGAAGCATAGGTCAGAGATCTGGGGGAAGAAAGGAGAGTGAGGTGAGAGTTTGCATTTCCCCGGTTACCCCCTCACCCTTCACGGTCATCACGGGCTTTCTTCAGCATTTGTTGTAATGCCTCGGCTCTCATCGGAGACTTTTCTCTGCACGGCGCTCTCTTTCTGAGTTCCAGTGGCCACTTCCTCCCCTCAGTCCACCAATCCTCAGGGTGATGACTCGATCCGTGGTACTTCGCTGTTCCTTGTGATTCTTGCGCACACACTGCCCTACGAAATGTTCCTTCCACTTCAGGCACTTTCCTTTTTCAGATGCCCCTACTCCCTCCTGACAAGGAGCCTTTGACATGCAGTCCCCATTCTTTCTTCTTCTCTCATTCTAAATTAATTCCTGCTTATCCCCTAGTCTATAATGCATCTAATGGCATCTGTCTAAATTAATTCCTGCTTATCTTTCAGGTCCCAGCTTCTGTGTCATTTTTCTACAGGAGGTGTTCATGACTTTTCTAACCTGGTCCATATTTCCAAATAGCTTCTCTCCATAGTGCTCATCATAGTTGCAGTTTTACCTTGATTGGGTAATTCCTGATATATCTGTGTCCCTCACCAGCTCACAAGCTCCATAATCGAAGTGTCCAGATGGTCTCACTCTTGTACCTTCACCATCTCATAGTACTGGGCACTGAGTGCATGTCTGCAGGACAAGCATGTGATCCTGATCCCACTGTGGGGCTCACCTCCTGTCTAGTGATTTCCTCCACAATTACGTTTGTAATTCTCTTGACAA
>NW_006775143.1:9391278-9421018 GCF_000442215.2 Lipotes vexillifer | reverse complement strand
TAAAATCACATATGTGTTTGATACCATAATGAAAATGAAAGGCAATTTATTGCTGGTAGAGATCTGGTATTTGCAGTCAGCAGAAGTATGAGATAATCTTTGCTGATTCAGTCTACTTTCTGCTTAGGTTCTAGGTCCCAATTCTACTGCAAATAGTATCATGGCCTCTTATCAACAAGAAAATACTTCAGTTCCTGTTCTTGGTTAGTATTTTTTTCTCTCTAAATTATTATAGTACTAAGCAGAAGGAGTATCTTTTTGTAAGTGTTGAGATGGTTAGTAGTATAAGGAGAGATTGGGGAATCACTACTATTTTCCCTCAGTTCTAAGATTCTGTCTTTAGTAAAATTAGTTTAATGCCTTTAGTGTTGGGATCCTGGTTTGGCGGGTAAGAAATCCAATGTGACATTAAATGTATAATTAAAAAAAAATTGTTCTGACATACACACTTAAATGCAATGGCATACACTCGTCCATACAGACACATCACAGTTGAAGAAGTGTGACTCCTAAACAGTCTAATTTGCACATATACATTTTAAGGATTCATCTCAATCATCCTTTTTGGCTATTGGCAGTTTTGCATTGTGTCTTGGGAACATTTTCATATTCCTTGCTTAAGAGCTGGACCATTTTAGTCATACTTAGGATTAACAGTATAATTTGAAAACAAATCCAAACAAGATTAGCATTTCATTTGCATTTTCTGTTGAATTCCTAAAATGTTTTGTTTCTTTGTGGGGGAGGGGGGAGCGGATTCTCATCACTTAAAAGCCCTAAAGGCTTTCTTTTGAAAGTTGATTAAAAACCTTTTGACAAAAAAAAAAAAACAAACCTTTTGACAGATCAATTTGGTGCCACAGTATTTGCCCTTCATGTGGATCAGTCAAGCATAGCAACTTCTTTTTAGCTTTGAAAAGGTGGCAGTTTTTACGGCTATTTGCATTTCTGGCATGTGATAGGCAATGTTCTGCAATTTTTTCATTTAAATGCTACACTGTGGTAGCATTTTGATAACATTTGAAGTAGCCTTTGTGGGAGCCATGTCAAGTTTAACTTTCATGGCTTATGTTGCTACCAGGAATAAATTAACCACCTTCCGTTCCAGCTAAGCTCATATATGCAGACAGTTAACTGCTGTATCCCTAGATCCCCTTCTTCCTGGAGGCTGGCAAGCTGCCTTTGGTATCAGTCCCAAAACGTACACTTATTTCTGAGATGCTACAATTCATCTCAGGCCAGAGGTTGTTTGGTAATTGTTTAGTTTGTAATGTGTCGAATCCAGTTGTGATTTCTGTCCCGTTTTCCTCACTGCTGGCTTGATGCTGACCTTCAGGTCAAGTTCAGTCACACCTTTCTCTAGGGTGGTCTAGTTGGCTTTATTAAAGAGCACTTCCATTTCCCAGCTGAGCCTTAAAGACTTTAAAATTTTGAGGCTCCTCATTATCAGAGTATGTATTATCCTTGTCCCTGTGTAGGAACACTAGTGTAGATTGTTTAGGAAAGGAGAAGTTCTCATAACCCAAAAAGAGGCGGATGAGCTACTCACAAAATTAGTTCGTCTCAAATATTCCTCACCTGCCCCTTCCCAGCTAACAGTAGTAGTAGGGGATCAGTGACTTGATGGGGCATTTTCTGATTGTTTCATGTTAAGATGCAACGTAGTACCATGCAGGTTGATTGCAAGTCTGCAAAAATGTAATCCATTTCATAAAAATGGATTAACGTTTTACCACAGTAGTGCTTAAATCACAGCCAAACTGGCCTTGTTACAGTTGATAACAAAATTGCTTCAAATGAGTATGATTTGACTATCAAAGGATTAAGAGAAGTCCTTGGAAAAACTGATAAAGCCCTCAAATTATTTTTGTGAAATGACTCTCTCTGTGCTGTGAAATTCAAACATGGAAATGTGAAAGATGTCATGTCCTGCTTGTCATACAGTTTGTCAGAATAATTTCTTTCCTGCCAATAAGTCAATACTTGGTATTTATATTTAGTTAAGTCTAAGAATCAAATGTAGTTATGCCTAATTTTTAAAAATAAAATACACTATTTTCATAACTTGTTTCTTTTTTAAAAAAAGATGGAGTCTCATTCAAAGTTTACCCACTATTTGACATAAAATTATGGAGCTTGTTGACAATGAATATAAGTAGGCTTTTCCAATATTATAAATAAGCGAAACCTCTTGTGGTCTTTCTGTCTATATAGATTTTTGTTTGGGGGTGTAGAGGGTAGTAATTGTATATGAAATTATGAAACTGTTATGATTAGTAGAGAAAATCTGGATTGTACAGTATGGCAAAGAAAATTAAGATTTAATAATTTCTAGTCATACATGTGTACCATGCATGTGTATATGTATAATGAAAACCATGTTTTTAAAACATTTTATCTTGAGCATTTTTCACACATTTCAAAATATTCATGTAAATAATTTTTCATGTCTGTATGGGTCATGTATACAGATGTACTATGAATAATACTGAGAAAGACCATCTTTATATATGCATGTTTTCTCATGTCTCTACTTCCTGTATATGATTCCTACTTAGATAAGAGATTCCATAAATCTAACTGAAAGAGGGCCTGCGAGTTTTATCTAACGGTGACAAATTTCCCCCAACCATCGCCCGCTGCCTCCATTTATTTATTTTTTTAAAATCCGGACATTTTTATTGATCAGTGTGTTTGCAGAAATTTTTATCATAAAACATTTTCTGTCCATTAACTTTACATACTGAATACACGCCACTACTTTTTTTTACTCTTATAATTGGTGTAAATTTTACATACAGTAAAATGTACAGATCTTAGGTATATAGTTTGATGGAACATTAACTCTGGTTCTGATGGTCATCTTGTAGGTGCAAAGCCCAGTTGCCTAATTTTAGCTTAGAGTTACTTGCCTCAGCTGTCACCAAGACAAAATAGTGTGCCTATCACAGTTTCCCTCTCCTTTCTTTCAGATGCTGAGCTTTTTATACCACCAAAGATCAACAGAAGAACCCAGTGGAAACTAAGCCTTCTAGAGTGACTCTGACCCCAGTTAGGACGGCTCTGGCAGAGAAGGCTGTTTTCCTTCTACTCCTCACTCCTCGAGGCCTGGCTGCTGGGAACCGGGGAGAGTAAGACCGTCTACTTTAGCATTACGGAGAGCTGCTCTGTGCAGCAGACCTCAGCAGACACCAGTTCTATTTTATTTTGCATATAATCTTAATCGTTAGCAAGGCTTTAAGCTTTAACCCATATAGCATCATTTTGTAAAAATTACTGTTCTTCTACTTAGTGCTGATTGAGAGCATATTTCTGGTATTTGTGGTAATCAGGACATTGGGTTTCATTCCCAGCTACAGGTCTGAATCATATTGGGACCGTAAGTAGACAAATCACAGAATTGATTTGTGCCTCAGTTAATTGGGAATGTTTCGTGGCTGCTACCTCAAAAGTGTGAAGAAAAGTAAAATAATGTTTTCGAATTGTTTTATGTTCCTTGAGGAAAGCCTTATGTATAAACAACTAATGGCTATTAGTGCTCCCAATAGGTCGAATTTAATCATTTAAATGACTTCACCTTGAACTAAAGCAAAATGAAAAGTGAAATCTATCCTTTGATATTCTAAGCTTTCCTATGCTGACAGTTCTTATTTTGTAATATCTTACCAGGTCATGTGCTTCCAGTTATAACTGGTTTGAGGCTCCTGTCACTACAGTGTCCACATGGACTATTTTTATTGCCTTCGAATGTTCTGCTAGAGTTAGCAGTGTTAGAGCTGGAACAGATTAGAATTTCTGAAACAGTACTGCGTACATTTGGGATGGTGAGCAGTGTGCATCATAGGCATGAACAGTAGTAAGTTACTTCTTTTTCTCCAAATGTTGCTTCTTTTAACATAATGTTTTTGTCAGTATCTAGGCCATTTCATTTATTTTTCTTTACGGTGCTTAACTGACCTATGTCTTTTAGTTATTTTCTTTGGAAGAAATGAGAATGTTATCTCTTTTTGGTGAGTCTAGAAAAAAGCTCAGTTCATTTTGACAGTAGTTTGTGGCTGACTCTTGGGTAAGGTTAACAACCTCTTTCATGTTTTTAATACCAGAACCAGACCTTTATTACTCTATGTAAACTAACAGGAAGTCAGAGTATAGGTATACCCAGAATTGTGTAACTAAAGAAGCCTTTCCCTAGTATAGCAAAATGTAAACTTCAGAATCTAGGTGTGTTCACTCTATAATCCAACTTTTCTGTGTGTCTGAAAATTTTCACAAAATAATAGAAAAAGTAGAAGAATATCTGTAATTAAGTGCCCAATATTGAAAGGCTACAAGTGCTTTGTGACTACTCTTTAGTGTGGATTAATGAATATGGTAACTTACATATTTCATTTTAATATATTATAGTGCTCTTGCTATGGATAATAGTAAAGGGACCCATGCTGATGGGTGGGAAATAGAAGTAAATGTGTCTGTTGATAATGGTGTGACTTTGCATGGATGTTCACTTTCCTTGAAATAATATATTGAAGCAGCAAAAAAGAATTTGTGTGAATACAAATTACTATCAATTACTCTCTCTCTGAGAAGATGGAATTTTATTCATTTGGAGTAGAAGCAGGCGAGAGCAGACCTTCCAAATTGAAGGCCAAGTCAAGGGTGAATTCATGGGGAAAAGTGCTGTGTATGGGCAAAGGAGAAACTCCTGGGAGTTGTGAATGCTTAATTTGTGGGAAAGATTCTGTCAAGTTCTAGAGAAGAGTATATTATTTTTCCCCCAAATTTGGCCTCTTCCCAAAGCAAATTCATGCAAGAAGCTAAAAGCCTCAGTTATTTAGTTTGTTCCATGGAATCAGCTTTGTTCAGATGCTCCCGACATCAAGAGGAAACTTGCAGAGGACTTTCTCCGATAAATAAAAGCACATTTTAAATTTAGACTTTTTTAAAAAACAGAGGCAGGAGCTAATGTTTTTATTATGTCTTTAGCTTGGTGTAATTTCTTAGCATTGCCACGTATTTTAAAATAAATTTATTTTCCATATGTATCTACATATATACACACATCTGAGGGATTTTTCATAGTCATAATTGAAGAGGATCTCTTAAAAATAAACTTTAAGGCATTCTGAGTTTATTTTTGTGCATGGTGTAAAGGTATGTTCTCACTTCACTGATTTACATGCAGCTGTCCAACTTTCCCAGTATCACTTACTTAAGAGACTGTCTTTTTTCCATTTTATATTCTTGCCTCCTTTAAGGTTTAATTGACCATAGGTGTGTGGGTTTATTTCTGAGTTCTCTGTTTTGTTCCATTGATCCATGTGTCTGTTTTTGTGTCTATATCACACTGTTTTGATTACTGTAGCTTGGTAGTATTGTCTGAAGTCTGGAAGGTTTATGCCTCCTGCTTTGTTCTTTTCCTCAGGATTACTTTGGCAATCCTGGGTCTTTTATGGTTCCATGTAAATTTTAGGATTATTTGTTCTAGTTATGTGAAAAATGTCATAGGTAAGTTGATAGGGATTGCGTTAAATATGTAGATTGCTTTCAGTAGTATGGCCATTTTAATAATATTAATTATTCCATTCAAGAGCATGGGATATCTTTCCATTTCTTTGAATCATCTTTTATTTCCTTTATTAATGTTTTATACTTCTCAGCATGTAAGTCTTTAATCTCCTTGGTCAGGTTTACTTCTAAGTATTTTTATTTTGGGGCTGTGATATTAAAAGTTTTTTTTTTTTTTACATTCCCTTTCTGATATTTCATTGTTAGTGTAAAGAAATGCAACCAGTTTCTGTATGTTAATCTTGTATCCTGGTACTTACTGAATTCATGTATCAGTTCTAGTAGTTTTTGTGTGGAGTGCTTAGGATTTTCTATATACAGGATCATGTCATCTGCAGATAATGAAAATTTTACCTCTTCCCTCCCAATTTGGATATCTTTTATTTCTTTTTCTTGTCTGACTGCTGTGGTTAGGACTTCCAGTTCTATGTTCAGTAGAAGTGGTGAAAGTGAGCATCCTTGTCTTGTTCCAGATTTTAGCAGGAGAGCTTTCAGCTTTTCACCATTGAGTATTATATTGGCTGTGGGTTTGTCATAAATAGGTTTTACTATGTTGAGATATTTGCCTCTCTACCCACTTTGGAAAGAGTTTTTATCATGAATCGACACTGAATTTTGTCAGAAGCTTTTTCTGCATCTATTGAGATGATCATGTGGGTTTTGTCTTGTCTTTTGATGTGGTGTATCACATTGATTTGCATATGTTGAACCATCCCTGTGAAGTTGGGATGAATCCCACTTGGTGTATGTTTTTCTTAAGTTATTTATGGTTGTGTTGGGTCTTCGTTGATGCTCATGGGCTTTCTCTAGTTGCGGAGAGTGGGGGCTACTCCTCATTGTAGTGTGCGGGCTTCTCACTACAGTGGCTTCTCTTGTTGTGGAGCACGGGCTCTAGGCGCGCAGGCTTCAGTAGTTGTGGTGCACAGGCTTAGCTGCTCCGTGGCATGTGGGATATTCCCAGACCAGGGATCGAACCCATCCATGTACCCTGCATTAGCAGGCAGATTCTTAACCACTGCATCACCAGGGAAGTCCCATTTATGATCTTCTTTATGTGTTGTTGGATTCAATTTGCTAATATTTTGTTGAGAATTTCTGCATTTGTATTCGTCAAAGATATTGGCTTGTAATTTTCTTTTTAGGTGATACCTTTGTCCAGTTTTGGTATCAGGGTGGATGGTGGCTTCATAGAATGTCTTTGGTAGTGTTCCCTCCTCTTCAGTGTTTTCAAAGAGTTTGATAAGGATTGGTATAAGTTCTTTGTATGTTTGGTATAAGTCACCTGTGAAGCCATCCAGTCCTGGACTTTGTAAGGAGTTTTTTCAAATTGTCTATTTCTTCTTGATTCAATTTTGGTGGGCTCTGTGTTTTTAGGAACTTGTCTATTATGTTTAGGTTTTTGAATCTGTTGGTATATAATTGTTTATAGTATTCCCTTATTTTTTGTATTTCTGTGTTACTGGTTGATTTTTCATTTCTTGTCTTTTTGTGCCTGGAGAGTTTTGTCAATTTTGTCTACCCTTTCAAAGAACCAGCTCTTTTATTGGTTTTTGTCCTTTTTTTTTAAAATCTCTATTTTATTTACTTCCTCTCTGACCTTTATTCTTTCCTGTCTTCTGCTGACTTTGTAATTCTTTTAAGTGGTTGGTTAGGTTGAGATTTTTCTTGTTTTGTAAGGAAGGCCTGTATTGCGATAAATTTCCCCCTAGAACTGGTTTTGCTGCATCCCCTAGATTTTGTATGGTTGGATTTTTCACTGTCAATGACACAAGGACATTTTTCATTTCCTCATTGACCCATTGTTTTTGTAGTAGCATGGTGTTTGTTTAGTCTCCATGTAATTGTTTTTCACATTTCTTTTTCTGTGATTTCAAGTTTCATGGCATTGTGGTCTAAGAAGATGCTAGAAATAATTCCTACACTCTTAAATTCGTTGAGGTTTGTTTTGTTCCCTGGTATGTGGTCAGTCCTAGTGGATGTTCCATGTGCACTTGGAAGAATGTGAATTCTGGTTCTTTGGATGTAATGTCCTGGAAACATCAATTAACTAACTCTAACTGGTCTATTGTATCATTAGATGTTCTATTGTATCTGTACAAGAGATCATAGGCAAAACATTCTCTGACATAAATCGTACCAATGTTTTCTTAGGTCAGTCTTCCAAGGCAATGCAAATAAAAATAAATGGGACCTTGTCAAACTTAGAAGCTTTTGCACGGCAAAGGTAACCATAAACAAAACGAAAAAAGACAACCTACAGAATGGCAGAAAATATTTCTAAACAATGCTATGGACAAGAGCATAAATTCCAAAATATACAAACAACCAAATCGAAAAATGGGCATAAGACCAAAATACACATTTCTCCCAACATACAGATGGCCAAGAGGCACATGGAAAGATGCTCAACAGCGCCAATTATTAGAGAAACGCAAATCAAAACTACAGTGAGGTACCACCTCACACAGGTCAGAATGGCAATCATCAAAACTCTATAAAATAACAAATGTTGGAGAGGATGTGGAGGAAAGGGAACCCTCCTACACCACTGGTGGGAATGTAAGTTGGTGCGGCTGCTATGGAAAGCAGTATGGAGGTTCCTCAGAAAACTAAAACTAGAATTACCATATGAGCCAGCAATCCCGCTCCTGGGCATATATCCAGACAAAACTGTAATCCAAAAAGATACCTGTACCCCTATGTTCATAGCAGCACTATTCACAATAGCCAGGACATGGAAACAGTCTTAATGTCCATCAACTGATGAATGGATAAAGAAGATGTGGTACATATATACAATGGAATGCTACTCAGCCATATAAAAGAACAATGGTATTTGCAGCAACAAGAGATTATCATACTAAGTGAAAAAAGAAAGAGAAAGAGAAATACCACATGATGTCACTTTATATGTGGAGTCTAAAATATGACATAAATGAACCTATGTACAACATAGAAACAGACTCACACTCAGAGAACAGACTTGTTTCCAAGGGGGAAGAGGGTGGGGGAGGGATGGAGTGGGAGGTTGGGGTGAGCAGATGTAAGCTATTATATATGGAATGGATAAACAAGGTCCTACTGCATAGCACAGAGAAGTATATATTCAGTATATCCTATGATAAACCATAATGGAAAATAATATATAAAAACGAATGTATATATATGTACAGCCGAATCCTTCAACTAAAAGAAAAAACGTCAATACAATTCACCCTATCACTGGTCTAAAAACAAAACAGAAAACATTTTACTTTAAGAGGCAATCAGCAAACTTCAATACCCGTTCATGATAAAAACTCTCAGAACCAGAAATAAAAGGGAATTTCCTCAACACAAGTGGGCTAGGATTGGCAATTTTTTTCTGTAAAAGGCTAGAGAGTTAATATTTTAGGCTTTCTGGGAGGGACTTTCATCCAGACTGTCTCTGTCACAACTCTTCCACTCTGTGGTTTTAAGTGCAAAAGCAGCCACAGACAATGGGTAAACAAATGGTGGGGCTACGTTCCAATAAAACTTTATTTACAAAACAGGTGGCCAACGAAATCTGGCCCACGGGCTATAGTTTGCCAACTCCAACAACATCCCTCCCAGTTTCTCACACCTATTAAACTCCCAAAAAAGCTAGCAAACATCACACTTAGGGTGAAAGAAAGACTGAACTTCTCCAGCTAATATCACTCACTGTAGACAAGGCCAAGAGTTAAAAACTCGACAGGGGTCCATACTTACGGAGATTCCTACACTTTTGTGAGTTTTTACCTCGAGGAGCCCTACCAGAACTTCTCACGGTGTCTACGTACTTCTAGCAGGGGGAAGGGAAAAGCAGACATTTGAAAATACTGATCTTCTTAACAAGACCTGCACGCAAATGATTTTGGCAGAGCCTAATCAAAGTGGGTTTTACCAGGGCCTAACCAATGTGGAGGCAGGGAAATACCCAACTCCAGCCCCCCTAACCTTCCTGTCCTACCTAAGGAGTGAAAAAAAACTGAGAAGCACTGGTGAAGTTCACAGATGAGGTACATGCTCACTTAAAGACTGCCAGCTAATCACAGGACTACAGAACACTTCTCCTACCCAACCCCCAGCCTCATCACCATATCATTAAAGACCTATTTATCAGATTTGCTTTTACCCAGTATATCACACACATTAGGCTTTTGACAGAAAATTACGAGGCATACAAAAGGGATTAAAACACAGTTTGAAGAGTCAAAGCAAGCATCAGAACAGGACTCTGATAACGGCAGGGATGTTGAGATTGTGAGGCGGGGAACTTAAGATCAGTACAATAAATATGATAACACCTCTAATGGAAAAAACAATGTGCAAGAACAGATGGGTCATGTAAGCAGAGAGTTGGAAATTCTAAGAAGGAGTCAAAAAGAAATGTTAGAAATCAAAAGCAGGCATCTTATCCATTTAATTAACCATCTTAGGTGGGATTATATCTTCATGTTTTCAGCTCAATCACCCAACATATTTTCTTTCCAGGATCTAATGATATCACATTTTAGTTACATTGTTTCACTCACTCTTATTCCATGAAAGACAGTGAAGTATTTTAAAAGCACAATTTTGTTATGCAGATGTGCCCACTAGTGACAACTGTAACAAACACTTTCTCATCAAAGGCCAAAACCCCAGAGGCAGGAATCCCTGGTATTAATTGTGTACCTGTGTCCTGTTAAGTCTGTGACAACGCATAGGCTTTATTATTTTCATAATAAATCCTAGAATTCTATCAAAAGCTGGTGTAGGTACTTACCGTTATAATCTGGTGGGAAATTGGAACCCATCAAGCTGCCCGAGGTAAAAGAGACATTTCCAACAGAAAGAATGGGAGTGAAAGCCCAAAAAGTGTGTAACGCTCCATCCCTTTGGTTGAGAACGGTCTTTTCTCATTGTTTCTACTTTGGCAAGTTAATATAAAAGGTGTAACTCCCTTCAGATTTAATTTATACTTTCTACCAAGGTCAAGCCACTAGTGCATATTATAATAGTGTTCTTTGGTATTCTACCTCACAGCAAGTGTAATTACTTAGAGATATACTGAATTTAGATTACCAAGTCAAGCCTGCAAGATGGGAGACCCTCAGGGGAAATACTATCTCTGGATTTCCTAAATACCCACAGTTCCTTTAATTTTCATGGTCACTACAGTACGACTGGGAAGCCCTTGCTTGTTGATTGGGGGTGGATGGGAGGCACTGAGTTTACCTGGGCGTACTGTTCCAAAACTGTGGCTGCGTCGCCGTGCTTCCTCTGCTCAGCTAGCTTTCCTGCAAAGACAATAAGCATCTGAGCACAGTCGTCTTACTGAGAACGGTGTTCCCCAAACTCAAGGTGAAACGGTTTTAGGTGGTACTATTTAAATCAAAATCGTCTCCTACAAATTGGAGATTGAGCTCTACAGAGTACACATTCAAAGTGAACTGCTTTAAAACAGCATTTTCAAAAGTGTTCCCCAAGACTGTTCAAAGGATCATAAAGGGCAGGACCAAGAAACCATTCTCAGGTCAAGTACGTTTGTGAAGCACTGGGTAAAATAGAGTTAAGCGTTCTTTTGCTGAAATGCTTCATTAATAAGTCTTTATTGTGTATCAAACTACATACTTTGTGAATTTCTATGAGAGAGACAGGAAGGAATACCATGGGGTCCTATCTTAAATGGCAGTTACAATCAAAATTTAGCATGGGATGTGAAAATCACATATAGTCAAAATCAGTCATGAAAAATGCTTACAAAGGCACACATATGGGAAACTGACCTAGCATCTCGCACTAATCCATTTTTTCCTCTAATAGGAAGAGGCTGCTGTTTCTTCGTTTGAGCACTAGATGGGGGTAGTTGGCTTATGTCAGGGGTCTTGCAGTATCATCAGATCTGAGACTCATTCTCAGCCCAGTTGAGATAATTACACTATGAGAGGCACACAGAACCCAGAGTTAACTAAGGGGCTGGCAGAGTCACATCTCCCATTTCATGCTAACTCCAGGGCATATTATCACTGACAAAACCAGGAAGAGTCATCTCCACTGTTTCAATAGCTATCTTTTCTTCCTTTTGGTGACTTGTGTAAACTAAGTGAAATGCACACATGAAGTGACTCCACCCTGTAACATTTCTCAAAAATCTTTGGAGCACTGTCTTCACCTTTTTCTACTAAGCATCTGGGAGAACTAGGTGCACTCCATTATAAGGCATGACACACAGCAAGCTAAGAGTTGAAAAGGATGTAAGAGAAGATAACAGACACCAAGAACAGAACTAGGAAATTTAAACTACAAATAACAAGTTTCTAGAGCAGAAGTATCAACGGAGCCAGAATGAAGAGTTAATAAGACTCAAATAAGGACTTCTTGGTACTTGTAGAAAAGAGTTCAGCTTGGAAATTGAAAGGGCTTATAGAAGAGTCCACAGATCTAATAACCAGAAAATGCCAGAGACAGAAAAGTGATAATCTCACACATTTTTAAAATCCCAAAGGAAAAAAAACTATGAAATTACTAAAGAGAATATGTATGTACATTTAACAGGATATAGTTTGGATTTTTTTTCAGGACTGCTTTTTATGGGGAGATCATAACAATATTTACAAGACTCTTGAAAAGGTGGGGGGAAAATATACCAGCCACTCACTTCACGCACGGCTGAGAGGGCCAGAGCCCCACCCGTCACTTCTCCCAGGCACTCTGGGAATGTCACTCCACTCTAAGAAATCAGACTGTGGAATAACCTCACCTCCGGTTCAGGCAATCCCTAGATCCTGATACAGCTAAACTGCCTTTGCTTTCACACTGCTTATACATTTGGCTTCATTTCTCAAGATTGCTATTATGGTTTCCAATGATCTATTGTCTATATTTGAACAGTCCCACCTGGAAATTCATCTTTACATTCTCGCAGGGCACACTGCTACCGAGCTACACTGTACCAGGTGTACCTGTAAAATGTGAGTTTGGTGAATGAGGTAGAAAAAAGTGTTAGCTAGATCATTTCCAACTTTGAGTGTTCTCTCACAATTCCAGCTTTTCCCCTTCCCGAGGACTGGAATACAGATGTGGAGAAAATCCACCTTCAACTCTCTGCCTAAGAGATGGCAGATCCACACCATGGGAGGACTTGTCAGTGCCATGAGAGAGACAAGTAAACTGCTTTATTGTGCCATTGTATTTGGGGAACTCTCGTAGCACTTCAACTTTTACTCTACCTAATAAGCCACTCCAAATTAACCTTTACCCATGCACATGACAGTGCACCAAGGTGTGCTCCCACCTGACACACGTCTGCAAAACTGCCAAACAAAACCACAGAGACACAAAGCCATTAGAGAAGTTATCTGGGAGAACCTAATGGCGTGTTTACCTGCCAGAGTTCTGCCCAGGCCAGCCAGCTGGTCTTTGGTCAAGTGAAGCTGGGCTGCCACACAGAGAGCTTGCTGCCAACTGCCACAAGCCAGAAAGGCACTGAGAGCTTTCTCGTGGGCACCAGCGCGGGCAAACACGAGCCCTGCTGGCTCACAGAGGTGCTCCTGCAGCAGGTGTTCCCCGTAAGCAATGCTGATGTCCTGGGACAGGAAGAGACAAAGGGTTGGTAAGGAGAGGTGATAACTGTTTTTTTAAATCTTCAAGGTAGGCTGCCTCGGTCATTATACTTGAAAGTCCCTGGAATGACTTAGAAAAACCCTGTGGATGACCAGTGAATTCAATCTTTCTTCCATTCAATACCTTACTGAGGATGTGCCATGTATTCATCCAACAAATAATTACTGAGTACTATTCAGGGCAGTGGGAGTAACACAGCAAAGCAAAACATAAAGCTAAACAGAGCAAAAACAAACAAACAGAAAAAATAAACAGTAACAAGAACCACTCCCAACTTCCTGCTCTTGTGGTGAAAGGGTACGGACTTATAAACACACTATGGTCGACAGCATAATGGCAGGTAGTGGTAAAGGGCCAGAGCGATGGGAGTGCTATTTCAGAGGGCTGTGAGAAGAAGCCATGTGAAGAGTTATGGGACAGTACTCCACGCCAAGAGCACAGAAAGCACCATGGCCATAGGGCAGGAATGGGTATGGAACGCACGGGAAAGAATAACAAAAAGGCTGGTATGACTGAAGCACAGAGAGCACAGCAGACGAACAGATAAGGCAAATGAGAGCAAAGAAGCAGGCTTTGGCCAAATTCTCTATTCCCTAGGCTCAGTATGAGACAGGGAAACAGAGGGACGTAACACGGGGTCCCTGCCCTTAAGGAAACCCACAGCCTGGTGGGACAACAAATCAGTAAATAACAGATTGATAAATGCCATCCCCAAGGTTAGAACAAGGTGCTCTGGGAGCTCAGTGTTTGGCACCTCAGCCAGGAACGGCTTTCTGGCAGAGGAGACCCGAGAGTTTAGAAGGACAGGGGGGCTAAAGGAAGTGGAGGTAGAGGGCTGGCAGAGGCAGCTGATGCTAAAGCAGCAGGCATGGGCCAGATCACAGAAAGACGTGCGCAATTTGTGGACAAACTGAAAATGGTGGTGATGATGGCACGGGCTCCATATCCCAGGTCGGCCACCTCACATCCCAGGTCCTGAGGCAAGGTGGTTCCTCATTTGCAAATTGTGCACACCACCTAGCAGGTTGTTGTAAGAATTATAATACATGTAGCTGATAAGCAAAGTACTGCATATGAGAAAAGCCAAACAGATGTTTGTTCAAACAAGCGAACCAAACTTTATGCAGAAATATATGGGAGAGATCAGCACTATTCAGGATGATGCTGAGTTAGGGCTGGAGGAGGGGCAGGATGGAAACTGCCATGGTATTCCCGAGGAGGATCCAGAGACAACGCCTAGGTTTCTTGCCTGGGCAAGTTCTTCAGAAGAGGAACAGGTCAGGGCCTTTCTCCCAGATAAGAAGTTCAAGATGAGGCTAATTAGTTTGAAGATAAACCTTGAAACCAAGGACAGTGTCAGGGACTCAGGAGCCTCATCCTTTCCCAACCACAGCACAAAGCAAAATCAGGAGAGCCTCATTTCACATGCTACACACCTTGTACTGCTGCGAGTTTGGTGGATATAACTTCAGAGCTTCGTTATACAAGTTTTTATCTTTTATTAAGATTAAGCATTCTGGGAAGTACTCCGGTCCTACAGGAATAAGATTCATACACACACAAGCTTGAGACTTGGGAAGCATAATGGATTTCATTTCTACCAATGGTCCCCACATAAAATCAACAAGGGACCTTTTTAAGACCTGCATAATTAGAGTATCTGGAGAACGGGAATGCAGGAGTGTGAGCTTTAATGAGAACCACTGCAGATTCTGAGGTATGAGAAGCACCAGTTGGAATCAGAGTTCTGCTTAAAAGGATTTTACACTACCCCTGATGAATGACCATCCAGCCCAGTGTTTGCTCAGCCTCCTTAGTAAGAATCACCTGGGGAGCTTATTAACCATACACACAACTGAGTTCCATCCCAGCCCAGATGAACCAGATCCTCCAAGGAAGCCAGAAGCTGAATGCTTAACAAGCACCCCAGGTGACTCTTCCTTGTCCCCGTCTCAGCCCTTAGGAAAGAGTCATAACTGCTGAAGCCTGAGGCTCCAGTACTGGTCAGGGATGGGGTGAAGCACAACACCCGGCATCCTGCTGCTTCGACTCCATCTCACTGCCAATCAAAACTGTGTCAGGGCACTGCCAGTAGGCATGACCCTTCAGACAAGCTGGGTTTCCTTCAGGTGTCTGCAGACACCACGAGAAGAGTGAATTATCAACCAATTTTGATTTTAAGACACTGAAGTGAATTTCGAGGATGATCACTCTTGACTCAAAAGCATCTGCTCTATCTTCTTAGCTATGGAGCTCCTCCCGTTCATTCAAAGACATTTGCTTTACCCTCAGCTTTTCAAAACATATGATAAAAATAAGGTGCGCGTACGTAACTGTTAACATTTTCAGGTGTGGAAATTGAAATCAGTCTGTCTAAACTAACATTTGATTGCAATTTATACCCTCCCTAGTTCCAAAGAATATTTGAAGCAGAAATAAACAGAAATAAACATACCTCTCACTGTCCTCTGCTCCTGAGCTCTCGCGACGCGCACTGTGTCTCCGGGTGGCAGGGCCGCTTGAGCCCTTTCAGTAGTGGCTGAAGCCGGGCGGAGGGGCGACCAGCCCGACGACGATCCGGGAGCGAGGCAAGTTGGAAAAGCTCCGAGCGGCGCCGGAGTGACGTCACGAGCCGGAGGGGGCGTGGCGTGCCTTCTTCTTTGCCCCGCAAAGTACAGTGAGGAGCTGCGCTCGCGACCGCCCCCTATCCATACGTCCTACTGCCCAGCCTATTGTATTTGAGCCCCGCTTTGACGTCAGACCCCAGAGCTCAGTAATAGGAGCCGGCGGGCGGAGCCTGAGGGGCGTGGGGAGACTGGGACGTTCACGTGACACGTACCCCGGGCCACCGCTGGAAAGACACCTTCCTCCCAGGGGAGCGAGAGGAAGCGCCCAGGCCCCAGAGGGCGCGGTTTGCAGCACCCAAGGTCGCGTGTCTCGGCTGCACGCCGGAAAGACACCTTCCTCCGTGGCAAGCGGGAGGAAGAGTACAGGTCCCAGGGGGCGGGGTTTGCAGAACCCAAGGTCTCCATGGCTACCGAGCCCGAGACCCCTGTGGCCGCCTCCGCTGCGGAGCCCGCGGTGCCGTCGCTTGTGGATCGCTACTTCACTCGCTGGTACAAAGCGGGTAAGTGGAGAATGATGTCAGTCTCTTCTGGGCCCAATTTGTCTGGCAGTATAGGGACTATGATGAGAGATCATAAGCCACACGCACCTTCCGCAGCGCTTCCTCCCCACGTCAGAAGGAACTGGATCTCTCTGTTCCTCTGCAGGCCAAGGGAATGGCATTTGCAAGGACGTGGAAAACAGCAGGGTGCATTCTGGGTAGGGCGAGCGCAGTGCGAGTTCACGAGGGTGGGTTGCTTGCGGGAAGATGGTGGACTAAGGTGAGATCCCCGAGGGAGGCAGGAGCTGGATTGCAATCTCTTTGAGTGCCTAAAGGGATTTGAGGGGCTCAGTCCTCCAAGAAGAGGCGATACATAAAATGATTTAAATGGTAGCGGTCTAAACTAAGGTAGAGGCATAGGATGGAGAGGAGAGGGTGGGTTAGAATAGAGGCATTTAGAAAGCAGAATCTAACAGTTTTACTTAAAGGAAGTCGCTGGTATTACACATTTGCCACTTAGAAGTAGGTATCCTGTTGTACAGCTTTGTGTACCCAGCAAATATCAGTGATGAGAGTATCGTTGGGGACCCTCCTCTAACCCAACTTGCTCCCATTCATTTAGGGATAATAGGTGTACTCATCTTTTACAATACTGAAATATTTTACAATAGCATACATTTTATTAGCCAGACTTAGTGTAACCAACTGTCCGGTTAACCCTGGATTGAGGTGTTTTCGGGAATCCATTACTTTCACCGCTAACATCAGGACAGTCCTGGGCGAACCAGAGTGAGTTAAGTCTCTCTAAAATTGACCAACAAACCATGCTACTAAATTAAATAAAGAATACATTACTAATCACTTTTTTTCTAATAGAAATGATTGTACTCATTTTAAAGTGAGGATAAAAAAAGGTGGAGCAAAGAGTTAATCATCATTTTAACATTGAATGAATGATTCCATCTGGACCAGATGTCTTTAAATACTTTATAGTCAGCCTTTAGGTATATCTTTTTGAGTAATGAAGGGATACCAGTGATGTATGTGTCCCGCCTTCATAGTTAACTACCTCTATGAACCAAAGAAAGTACTACACAGTGATAGTAAATATTGACTCAACAGCCATCAGACTCATTCATTTTTTCTAGATGTCAAAGGAAAACCCTGTGAGGACCACTGTATACTCCAACACTCTAACCGGTAAGCAAATTGGGAATTTTAAATGATCAAAAAAATTTTTTTTCTGTCATTGTAGCCTGGTATGGTCTTGTATTGAATAAATATTCATTAAATGATTATCTTCCACTGTATTGAGATGGTATTATTTATAGTAGGAGTCTGGTTGACAAGAATGAGTCTTTCAGTGCCTACGCTAAAGAAATAAACTTGCTTACCCAAACATCCAAATGGAGGGCCACACCCTCAGTCGGCTACTACCTCAAGAAACCAGCCTGTGCCTAACCACTGAAGTGGCCAAGCCCGTGGAGAGGGCTAGGGTAGAAGCACAGGTGGTATCCTGTCCATACCGGCATGCCTTACTTTTCTCTCTTCCTCCTCCGTGCTGTCTAAACACCTGTGGTACGCTTCCCTTTTGGGAAAGGAAATTCAGTCCCATTTTCCCCATTTTTATTACTGCATTCTTCTCTTCAGGTAAGCTCCAATAGTAGCCAGAGGAAAATGGGGGGGAAATGATAGGCTGACTAAACAAATGTCAGCTCAGCTCTTCTTGTGCCAGTAGGAATACGGTGTTATAGGAGGAAGAATCATACCAAGCAATAATACAGGATCAATTTTTGCTCCTCGTAGAATATGTGTCATCACACTGGCAGGATCCCATCCAGTTCTTCAAAGTGGAAAAGTAATTAAAAGCATTTCCTATCAAATCAGTACCAACTGTAGCAGGCTTCAGAACAAAGTCTCTGGGAAATTTAAGCGGGTATGTTCCTGTATTTCTCTACTTAAATCCTCTATTGTCATAATAATGATAGAGCCAGCCAGTCTTAGAACCCAGTAATGTATGCTCAGCATACTTCCCTGGCAGTTAGAGATGATTTTTAAGAATACTTAAGCTCTAAAGAAATTCTCAGGCCAAAAAAATGAGGTATTTCAGAAGGTATATTATCTGTCATATTACCTTCTGGGCCACCATCCCTGTCATCCCCAGGATGAAGGATGGAGAAGGTGGGCCTTTGAAAGAACAACACTAATACCAATATAACAAGATATTTTGTCCCTTCCTGTTTTAAGCCAGTATTGCAAATTCTATAAAATTTAGATGATCAATACCTCTTTATCATAAATTTTCACATGTGAACTTAAAAGTAACATAAAGTCCTGAGGTAGTGAAAAAAAAATCGATCTGAGAAAATATACAGTATTTGCTTCGTATCAGTTGCCATTCCTAAATCACTGCTGATTTAATACACATCTAGCTACACCCTCTACCTCCACATAGTGTTTAGTTATAGAAAATGTTACCTGTGCCCTCTACAATTCTAGGCAAGATGAACATTTTACTGTTAAAGGAGGGTATCACACCAAGGACAACTCAATACCATTACTAAACTATCCTGACAAACCCCCTGGAAAGGAAAGTTTCAGTGGATGATTTAGGTCCTTCATTTACTGAGTTCATACTAAGAGTTTCTGCTAATTACCTCACTGTTCTGGAAGACCCTTGTTTATACTCCCCTTTGTAGGCCTGAAGGCCCCTAATAACCTGCCTTATAATTACTGATTTTTCCTCACTCAGGAAGCAAGTGGACTTTAAAGAGCATGGACCATTCTTAAAAGTCTACAAATTACAAGTAAAACAGTTAGTGCTTGTGATGTTCCTGTGATCAATCTTTGTCCAAAATAGTAACACTGTTGTTACTACTGAGTAACAGAGAGGGACCTGCACATGGAACCCACTGTAGATAAGCTTTGATTGCATCTCAGCACTGCCCATCATTTATTCTCCCAAGGGAGGTGACCAAAAGGGGTTAAAACACTTCTTTCTGACACAGAGCCAGTGGAAGACAAACCATCTGGGACAAATCCCCATCCCCTCCTCCCAAAAGTGGGGAGTCACACTGACTAGTCTTTTGAAACGAAGTACCCACAGGCAGAGGAGTGAAGCTCATGCAGTAACACCTGAATGCTGTCTAATAATGTTGTGAGTGGGAAAGAGGCCATAAAGAACAGCATCTTGACCTCAGATGTTCACTGCAGTAAAAATTCCTGGGAAAAAAGAGCAACACATGAGACATGCTTGCATCCATTTCCCATGAGCCTCCCTGTACTGGGTTGGCCAAAAAGTTCGCTCCGGTTTTTCATGTTAGGGAAAAACCTGCATGAACTTGGTGGCCGACTCGATAGATATTTGTCAGAACCTCCCCAGATATATCCATACAGTGGAGTACATGAAAGTATAACCGTGCCACAACATTCAAACAGACATATGTCAAAGCGTAGTATTTGCTAGCGGGTTATAGGATAATGGGTAAGTGACTCTATATGCTACTTAAAACTTTTCTGTTTTCCAAAGTTTCCTCAAATTGCTTTTTTTAAAATTAGAAAAATATCCTTTCTTCAGAAAGTCTTAGTGATGGACCTAATAAAGAAGTTCCTTTCTCTATTAACTTCTGATATAAAAATAAGGTAGGAATCTTAATGAAAGTAACTGTGCAATATTGCTGTCATTCTCTATAATGTTGAATTTTGTATTATTGCTTATTGATGAGATTTTCCTACCCTTTTGAAATCTTTACACTTGGCTATGTGCAGCTTTCTCATGTACAGTTAAATATAAAGTATAATAAGTTAAGATAAAATATATTCTTAATATGTAACTAAACTACCTATTATCACATTTGTCTTAGTCTGCTTTTTCCCCTAGAGCCTAGGATGGTGCCTAGCCCATAGAGGCATTTAATATATAAATATTTGAATAAGTGAATGGTTTTTCTGTACTTAAGTCATTTTTATTTAAAACACTAATTCCAGGAATATATCCTATTGTAACTCTGAGGGCTGCCTCACAAAGAAAAGTGAAAATGTACATCAATTAATTTTTTCTTCCCTTTTATTATCAGGGGGCACAGTTTCTAACTAACAGAGCTTGCACCTCTGTGTAAGATTTACTGCTCTGATGGAGAAGAATACACCATATCTAGGTAAGTTACTTTTTAACCACAATTTTGGAGAAACAAAGAAGATAATATTTTTCTTCAAAGCAATATCTTCTTTAAATAGCTGTGTTAGAGGACGGTTGATGGAAGTGAATGAAAACATTCTCCATAAGCCATCTCTTCTTCAACAGAAGGTAAAAGAGTCTGGGGAAGTAAGATCCCATCCACACACGTTTTATCTGATCTTTTACCATTTGACAGTATTAAATATTCTATTTCCCTTCTAGCCATCCACCGAAGGATACATTGCAGTTGTGTTGCCCAAGTTTGAAGAAAGTAAAAGCATAACAGAAGGGTTACTGACACAAAAACAGTATGAAGAAGTCGTGGTGAAACGCATCCGTGCCACAACAGCGACCTCATGAGGATTAAGATTGAGTAAAAACATCAGGGCATTCATATCCTTACCTGGCCTACCAGTCAGTGCACTAAGGAAGAACCAGAGATGCTGAAGCATACTTCACACCGGGCCATCCGCAGGGAGGCCTGATCTTAAAACCTGACCTAGGTTTCCTTCTTTGTCTTGCATAACAAGCCTTGATTCCATTTTGTCTTCAACCTCCCAGATCTGCCTGCCCATGTACTCACTCTGTTCTTTTGCTTTTCTCTTTCTAACAACTGGCAAGCAACAGACGTTTTTCTGATTAAAAACCAACAAAGCACTTTGAGGAAAATTTGAAAAGGCAGAAAAGTAAAAATAATTTACCCATCATCCTGTAACCCGTTAGTAAATACTAGGTTTTGATGTGATTCTGTTTGAGTATTATGTCATGGTTATTGTTTTTGCCTCAATTTTCCATCACTTTGAAGTCGAAAAACAACAACCGGCCTTTCTTATCCCATCTGCTTCAGTGTGACACGACCAAAACGTCTGGTCCCACCCCTTCTGCCCCAACTCCCCCGCTCAGGTTACTGGGAAGTGGCAGGGTGTAGAGTGTACCTTCTCTATGTCTATGGGTTGGCCTTCAACTCTGAACAATGTAGCACTGTAACACTGGTTTCTTAATGAGGGACACATGAAGAGGCTTTGAAAGGGGCTTTGCTAACATGGAAGTATCAATAATATAATGCTGTATGAAGTAACATGTGCATTTGTGGTCTCTCAGTCTCACACTCTAGTTACAGGGTAGCCAGCAAAGAAGTTCCCGAGAGGTTCCTGGAATTTGAAGACACAGATGCTTTTGAACAGAACAAAAGCTTTCACATCATTTAAACAATAAATGAAAAACTATGAATTTATGGTTTAAAATTGTATACTTGTTTACATTGAATTTCAAATAGAAGTACTTTTAAAACTGTTATTTTACCTTAAGGGCTGCAACACATACATACATATAACTATATGGTTTTAAATAAAACGATTATCATTGACATGTAAATTCTTTTGGTTCTCTATCATCTTATGCTGTTGAAGTGATGTTATCCCTTTCTACCACCACTTGCATTTAAATAAGAGAATTCTCATTTCAGGTGTGTAAACTCTTTTGTAAATAAATTTTTTAAAATTATTTTTGACTTACAAGGAAACTTTTAACTTAAGTGCCAGCATGACTCTCCCCTAAGTAGACCCACCAGATGTGATACAGGTAGTAATGCTACAAACATCTACCTTGATAGTGCTATGAGGTGAATGTGTAAGCACAAAACAGCAAATCCCCATTTCAGGTAGCACAAAGGGTTCCCAAAGGTGTCATAAAACAAAGATACTAAAGATAGTAAAAGAATTATATATCTATTTTACATATAACATTACCTCACATCATTTTCCCATTATTTCCATTGTAATTTAAAAGAGTATTTTGGTTTCAGGGCATAAAAATCATGTTTGATGATTTTTATAGAGAAATATTTTATAAAGGTCATAACCAAGCTGAGTGCATCCCATTTTCTCTCCAAGGCCTACAGTAAATTCAAGTTTCCTTCAATAAAATTTTGACTAGCTAATTGGTAGTTTTCAGGATCTTGTGAACATTGACTGATGGCTGACCCAGATACGGATCATCAGAGGAGCCTACAGAGCTACTGCCATTTGGCACTGACATGTCCCGTTAGATTTCAAAATAAATTTCAAAGCACTGGGATACAAGCACAAAAAAACAAAGTTAACTATACTACACCATAAGGACAGAACTTATTACCAGATCCTTCTATCAAAACCCACCTCACAAAAACAAAAGCTTTAAACCGTAAAACTAAAAACACTAAAGTTGTTTATTTGTTTTATAATGAACATTCCAAAGACACATATATAAAACGTATGCTTACTCATAATTTATTTTAAACAGCTTAGTTCAATTATTCTCTGTCTTCTACCTTCTGTTCCATCAGTCACTACTCAGAAGTACAAAAACTACTTTTTAAGCCAGTAAGATAGGCTTAGGATTCCATCTAATATTCAGGGCAGACAGGCCAGCTATGCTAGAAGGAGAACTAAAACCATCGGCTAGTGAGTTCCTCCAGGATTCCGTGGAGTAAGCTCCATGACCCTGCTTTTGGGTGGGAGAGGGACATGCATCACAACAGATTTCCTGTGCTCTGTGAAACCCTTACTAGAGAACAAACGTGCTCCTGGCACGGATGATCTGTGACAGAGGGGACAGCGGAGGCCCAGTCATATTCAGTGGACAGAGGGATTGAAGAAGAGTCCACAGGTTTAAGGAAAACCCTGCATCACCCAGATTACTGTGTCTCTTCTGCTGCAAATTAGTGTCCCAGATGATAAGCTTAAATTTAAAAAAATAGGAAGTTAGGGTAAAATATGCCAAAAGTGATCATATATTCAAAGTAGTTTCTTTGGATTAAACTGTCATTAAGACAGTAGGGATATTTGGTTTGACTTTTAAGGAACATTATTCATGGCAACATCCTATTCTAAAATCACACTGCAATTAGAAATATAGCAACTACCATGGCATTAACTTACAGTTGTCAGAAAGCTTCACAATTGGTTTCATGATCAGAAAATAAAGCAAGATTTCAGTTTGTTTTCTTTACAAAACTGTTCAGTTTCTGAAATATAAAGGATCATTTGCTTTCTAAAAATGTTAGCTTTGCCACATGGTGTTCCAGAGATCTGACCTCAAAATCTTCTCAAGTTTTACCATCCACAGAATCTTTATTTTTAACTGAGACTCGTCTGTTGTTTTCCGTTTGAAGCTGGAAACAATTAAGAAAATTAGTTTCTGCTTTACTTTACTCTTAAAATAATTGCAAAATTAAATAGTATCTATTTTCTTTTGCATTTTCCTTTAGACTAATTTTTTAAATGTGCGTTTAAGATACACAAATTATCTTACCTTCTTCAGCAGTTTATAGCAAAGTGAGAGAAGTTGGACCAAAGTAGCCATTATGCATCTTGTCTTTGTAATACTCTTATCAACCTATAGTGACAGAAAGCAAGCAAATCAAATTCTTATAAGGAGGCCTTCAAAAGACTTTATCATTTAGTTTGAAAATGGTAAAAATTTCTTCATTATAGAAATCTAAGGGATCTCAAAGGGTATACAGATTAAGGCATCTGAGCTGACTTGATGACCTGAGGTCCCAGAACACAGAAGCAGGGATTGTTGCCCAAGTCTCATGCCAATTTCATGGACCCCAGGAAGAATGGATGGAAAATCAACCTGTTCTATTTCAGACGGCTTAGGGGCTTCTCAAAGGGCACCAAATAGTGGCAGTGAATCCCCTTCTTTGCAATTCTTTGCACTCTACTTTTTTGCACTCAAACTCCCTAAAACAAACAACAGAAGCCCTTCACTCTGAGGGGTCTGCGCCCTAGTTAGTCAGGTGGTGATGTTGGGATTTGAGGGTAGCTGCTCCGTGTTATGGTATTAATCATGTCCAAAAAGCTAATTTACTTGGTGAACCTACTACTTCCTGGGGTCAGTTACAACTGCAGCTGATAAATGGTTCTTGCAGTCAAGGCAGGAAAAATGGAAATAAATGGTTCTTCTGTGGGTATGAACACTTTATTTGAAGAAAAAGGGGCTGGAAGCTAACCTAATAAAAAAAGAAGTGTGAAAGTTTCTCAAGCGCTTTCCTGAATGTCCCACCCTCCCTTTTACCTTTAGAAACACTTGATTCTGCAAAGGTGTCTTAGTTACTGCCTGGAGCTGGTGGCACAGAGGAACAAGCTTGTTTATTTCCAGGAGAAGCATAAGCTTATCATCATCTTTCAGCTGAAATGTAAATAAGGAAGTTATAACAACTCCAATGAAATTCCATCTTTTAAACCTTAAATACCTTTATACCTTAATAATATAGCCTCAAAGTGGGTATTTATGACATCACCACCAGCACCAGGCAAGGATACGTGCATTACCTGTTTTGAGAAAGCTTGCACACTTGAAGCAAGCTTCAAGCCCTCTTCAGCAAAAACCTGGTAGAAAGGAAAAACATCACTACGTTAGGCGTATGTCATCTAGATAGTTGGTAAGAAATACACTCATGGATAATTTTCATACAGAATTTAAAAAATAAAACCTAAACATAAAAGGTCTGTCATGGAACTTCTATGTTTTTTGTTGTATCCAGGAAAACACAAGAGTTTAACAGTATTCAGAAGCAGATTTCCCAGACCTGATGCAGAATCAGTCCCTGCAGTGGCTCCCCTACACCGGGACACCTCCAATTACTGTGCAGGAACACGGACATTTGATACTTAGCCATAAAAATTATGCCTGGGCTTTTAGATGGATCCGAAGCTCGTCTTATAATATCCCCAATTATAAGAGGGTGTTGAATCTTGGAACATGGGGTCAAAAGGGTTAGATGAGGTCAAAAGCGTCAGAACATCCCTGCTTCCAGCTCAGCAGGATTGAATTTGTCACCTATACACATTCTTCAACTAGCCATTTGAGGGGATTATTTTTTCCCTATTGACCATACATTGTACAATTTAGTGAGGAGAAGAGGATGATGGGAAAGAATACTGAAAAATACTTTAGAATATTCGGGATGATTATTTTTAAATGGTACACAGAATCTTTTAGAGTGAGAGATACCAGGGAAGTGAAGACTGAGCTTCCGGTGGCAGCAGGAAGAATGAAAAGAACAGGGCAAATTTGAGAGTGATTTGTGAAGAAAAACAACAGATCTTGGCAATAAATTAGATAAAGCATATGAAGATGCAGAACAGGGAGGCAAATAATTTCAGGGTTAAATTTAACTCTCTTTCCAACAGTCTTGCTATCATTGGATAAACTGATCTCAAGGTCAAATAGTCCTTCGCATCCTTCCCTATCCTTTAAAAGGGAAACCAGTGCGTTTTAAACATACCTTCTAACCAAACGGAATGACTCACTTTCCCACGTGTTCCTCATCATTCCACATTCCCACTTTCTCTGTACACATCTTCTCTTCCCTTCTAGCCTGCAAACCCTTGGGGGCAAGATCCCTGTCTCACAGAGTACCATGGTTTTAAAACCACCTTAAAGCTGATGACTCCGAAATCTCTCTGTCCATTCTTGACCTCACCTGACCCCACTCCTGTTCATCCTACTTCGGCAAAATAAAATGCTTGATTTTCTCCCTCTAAATTCGGTGTTGTCCCTCTGTTCTCTCGCTCAGTAAATGGTGTTACCATTTACCCTGTTGGTCAAGCCAAAAACCTTTTAAAATAGAAGCCAGGTCATGCCATTGCTCCTCAAAACCCTCAATGGGCTTTCCATAATTCTTGGGGAAAAAAAAAAAAGGTTCTTCCCATGGCTCAGAGATGTCATTGTTACCACCTTCCTTCTGGCTCACTACATTCCACCCACGCTTGTCTCCCTGTTGTTCTTCAGACACCTCCAGCCTACCCCTACACCTCAGGGCCTTTGCACTTGTTCTGTCTGCCTGAAATATTCGACCCCAAGATATCCATCTAGCTCACTCTCTCAACATTCTACTCAGATGCTACCTCCTTAAAGAGGTCTTTCCTGACCACCCCCCTTCTATCACCTCTCTTCTTATCCTACAGGACTTTATCTCTCAGTACTTATATATGGGCATTATATATTTAACTTTTCATTGTCTATCTGCTCCCACTAGAATGTAAGCTCCATGGGGTAGGGACTTTCTTTTGTTCATTCTTCTGCAAAGCTCTTATCCCCAGGGTTTGACACACAGTACAAACTCAATGAATATGTGATGAACATTTTATGTAGACAATCAGCAGATGTTGGTTTAATGAAAAGCTAACACAGGAAGATGGTGATTAGTGGATCTTTTACAGTGAAATACTCTCTGTGGTGTGGTGTGACTTGGAATGGATATGGGTCAAAATGAACAAAATGAATCCAGAATTTCTCCCAACTTTTTAAAAAGGGAAATAGCTCACTTATAGTCAACTTTACAGAAAATTCCAAATGAAGTATTTTCTATAATTCTGCTGACTCTGTTGACAATCATCCTCTCAAGCTGAAATCCCTTCCCTGAAGAGGCTCAGGTGAAACCACATGGGAATGCCAAAGGAAAATACGTGAAGTTGATAAAGTGATAGAAATTTCAAATTTCAAATGCAAGAATGCCCTTGGTTCTAGACAGGCAAACAGACTAACATGAGCGTCAGGGAATTAAGAAAGGCCTCCTGTAATCCACTTATCAATCTAAACCTCCAGGTAAGCGAGGAGAATTAGAGCTAGGCCTATGTGGAGTTTCATGAGACACATAGGGCAGAAGGGTGAGTGTCAGTATGTGTCTCTCCCTGAATGCCCTAAATCACCAGGAATATGGAAGAAGAAAAGGAAACTAACATGTACTGAGAACCTGTAATGGTCTCAACCCTATGACAAGTGCTTTCTTATGTGTTAACTTATTTAATCAATATCATTCATCCAATTCAATAATGAAGAAGCCAAAATGCTTTCCTCACATTTAGGACAGTATAAGATATGCATCTGCTGACAGGATATTTTCACCTACTTTGGAAAACCTAAAACTTAATATTGCATCTAGTGACTATCAAAGCCCATTCTACTTTATCCCTATAATATTTAAGGTTTTTTCCACTAAGATAACCAAAACAGCTCCACAAAATGCTACTGCAGTCCTCTACTTTTCTACCACTCTCTACAGTATACATGTGCTGTGTACGTAGGTAAACATACAAACATGATGCAGTAAATCATTAAGAAAACTAGCTATCACGAACTTTTAGCCCAGAATTAAAGTATCAGCATAGGGGAACTCCCTGGTGGTCCAGTGGTTAGCACTCAGCACTCTCACTGCCAGGGCCCTGGGTTTGATTCCTGGTCAGGGAACTAATAAGACCCCTCGAGCTGCATGGCACAGCCAAACTAATAATAATAGTAATAAAAATAAAGTATTAGCAAAAAATGGAAATAAAACATACCTCTAGTTGATGAATTAAATCCTGGGAAGTTTTTATTGGCCCCTCTCCCCTGAAATAAAGTGAATTATTAAGGAGGTAAGAAAAAGTTATTGCCTAACAGATTCCAAATTTTGAAGAATAATATTGAATAGACTAATAATATTGTAACTATTCTTAAAGCAGCTTTAACATTTAACTATTACCTCTTAAGGCACTTTTAAAAAAATTGGTAAACATTATATATGTTAATTTTATAATGTAAAGAAACTTAAAACTGAGAAGTTATATTTAAGTTTTATTTTTCTTTTTTAACCTTCTTCATTTTGCTTCATAAGTTAAAGATATGAGAGCTGATAATATGCCTTAACTAAAAGGCCTTTGTTCCATAATGGAAAAAAGGTCAGACCAAAATCAGGACATTCTCATTTTTGATTCTAATTTCAACTCTGGCAGGAATTCAGTTGTTTCTGATGAGGCTGTCAGTTAAGTTTCAATTCTGAGTCTATAAAATAGTCATAGCAATATTTGTGCTACTGCTCTCATCAGAAGATTAGAGAGTATCATATTTGAAAACTACCAAGAAGAATTCAGACCTTTACAAGTGAAAAGTAAATTATAACAAAGAGCAACAGAATGCATTAAGCTGAGCAACAGCCCAGGCATGAATCAGAAGATCTAAAATCTGGTTTACCAGTTCTGCCTTTTAATAGCTATGAGATATGAACAAAACATTCTTATTCTCTGATAAACTGTTGTAAGGATCAAATGAAGTTATGACACAGAAACTACTTTAAAAACCATAAGGCACTGGTAAGTGAAATTTTTAAAAACCATAATGTACTAGAAAAGCTAAAATATATAAATTCTAAAGAAATATGAGTAACTGTATATAAATGATAAAGAAATTATATAAATTGTTAAGACAACCTTACATGACAGCCTGAAGAAAAGCTATAAAATTGCCCAAGAAAACTACAAAATTGGATACTGTGAAGACTAACAGATGAGTCTCAGAAAGCAGCAATTAGATGAGGCTGGTAAACCATCATCTTAAGGGAAAACAGAAAAATTGTTTGGGGAAAAACAGGTATACCGACAGGGTGGGTAGAAAACAAAGCCAGCTTAAGATTCTACCACAAACATATTACCAGGACTTGCCAAACTGGCACAAGGTGTTATCCATTACAGAAAATCCATTTTCTTTTCCTGAACTTCAGTGGCTCCTGTCCAATAACCATATTCCAGTAACAAGTCCCATTCCATAGAGCTTTAGTTACCCCTATTCCTCATGCTTCCTAGTCTCTGTGGGTTGCATGTCACCCCTTACCAAAATCCACTATTCTGACTCAGAAATAAAAATTGCTGACCATATATAATCCTGAAATATTCTGAAATAAGAAACAAGAAACAAAAGGGGCAATCACAAACTTAAAAACTTTTCTATTGATGAATCCTTTATGTGGGAAGATTTTATATACCAAACTACATTTAGTAAGTAATAATTTATTTCTTGAGTTTCTATTGGTCAAAAAAAATTTTTAATCTGATTTTTATCACCATGAGATAATTAGCATGATTCCATCTCAAAGGAAAGATCTTTGTTTCTACAGTTAACCTTCACATTTCAGTTACCCACACACTGAGTGTGGGTAAACAAAGGAATTCCATTTTACTTCCTTTTGCAGACTTGACTCATCCGATTTTTAAATGATATGAACCAAGAAAAGAGGTCAAAATTAGTTTTGGGAAAACTCAATCCCCAGAGAAGCTTGCTAAGAATTAAGAACAGGGCTTCCCTGGTGGCGCAGTGGTTGAGAGTCCGCCTGCCGATGCAGGGGACGCCGCTTCGTGCCCCGGTCCCAGAAGATCCTACATGCCGCGGAGCGGCTGGGCGCGTGAGCCATTGCCGCTGAGTCTGCGCGTCCGGAGCCTGTGCTCCGCAACGGGAGAGGCCACAACAGTGAGAGGCCCGCG
>NW_006775143.1:9388050-9391157 GCF_000442215.2 Lipotes vexillifer | reverse complement strand
AAAAAAAAGAATTAAGAACAAAGGAAGGAAACCACCAAAGGGGGGGGGGCGGGAAAGGTCTCCAATGATGGAAAATATGGAAAGATATTAACAAATGACTGCTAACCAGAGGCAAAATTATTCAACTATCATTTCTCCTTCACCCTCCAGAGGAATCATTTCCCTTGAAAAGGTAGAAGACATCAACAGGACAAGAATGAATGCTTCTTCCTCACTCCTCATCTTCCTTCCATACGAAGGAATCTTCACTAGCACAGCATCCCTCACTTCACTCTGCTCTCTCACTTATTTCACCCCATAGAAGAGGGTGGACATTTATTGATCTTTTCAGTCTTTTTGGTGACTTTGTGAAAATGAAAATAAATTAGACATGGTAGCCCTTTCTTTTTTCCTTTTTCTCTTCGTAGTAAGGGTGCCTTTGGGATATACCTAGTCTTCCAAGTATTTTAAGAGATACATTCTTCCCCTACAGGGTAACATTTCTTAATTCTAGGGATTATTTTTAAAAGCCTACTTGCCTATGCCTATAAACCTCATTATTGAGTATCAGCTTTATCAGTATAAATGTCACTGGACCCATCTGCCTATTCTTTTGCTTATTTTTTCATTTTGTTCAGAACTTTGGTGGGGAAAAGGGGCTATTTATTGAGCCCAAAAGCCCACACAGTTGTAGAGATCCCAATTACTTTAACTGAGCTTAAGACTCCAGCCCAAATGGATTACATTCCAGATTACTGAAATAATATGCAGATGTGAACAACTGCTGGTTATAATTTCAAAATCAAAATGAGTAGGAGAGAAGTCATAACACTGAAGATATCAAATATCTTCTAGTTTCTAAAAATGAAAAAGATAGATATCAGAAAACCAAAAGCTCGAAGTTATTCCTTGAGAAAATTCTAGAACAGGCCATTGAGCAGAAAACAGATAAAATTTTTAGCAACATGGAAATACTGTACCATATGTATAGTCTTCCATTATTATAATGGAAGACAAATGTGAGCGACATGGACTTCATTGAGGTGTTTGACCAACAGTCTTGTAAGGTGAACAAGACAGAGAATGTAGGTCAGGTAAATGTAAAGTTAGGGAAATTCTCTGCTATATAATGAATACTGATCCATGGAGGTTTGGTACCCTATTGAGGTGGTAGACCTCATGGCTCTATTCTTTGATCTGTATATAATCCGTCACTGTGTAAAGATTTAAAAGGCATGTTTTCTTTTCTTTTTTATGTCTTTATTGGAGTATAATTGCTTTACAATGTGTGTTAGTTTCTGCTGTATAACAAAGTGAATCAGCTATACGTAAACATATATCCCCATATCCCCTCCCTCTTGCACCTCCCCCTCCCACCCTCCCTATCCCACCCCTCTAGGTGGACACAAAGCACCGAGCTCATCTCCCTGTGCTATGAGGCTGCTTCCCACTAGCCATCCATTTTACATTTGGTAGTGTATATATAAAAGGCATGTTTTCTAAACTTACTGATGCTGGCTGGGAGAGACACTGATATATGGGATGACAAAAAGCAGAAAGCAAAATTATTTCAAAATTATGGAAGGAACCGTACACAAACCTAGAAAAGGATTTCTTCTAAATCTAAATCCTAAGTTAAATGAATGTCTTCTTGTTGCATTCACTTAATTATCCTAAGAACTACTTACAGGCTTTTTATCATATATTTGAAACTGACTTTAACCTATCAATGTAACATGGCACTTTTTCTCTGCACCAGATATCATTAAATTCATTTTAAAAGATCAAGATGTAACTACATTTACCTAGTAAATAAATACAGAGAATAGGCCATACTGGACATGTTCCGTCCGTATCGAACAACCTCGTTCTCCTGATCCTCCCACTTCTCAATCTCACAGTTGGCATCAGAGGTGAGCAAACCCAGCTTGAGTCCAAGCTTTGCTATCTTGGCTTGCTCCTACAAAACATACATTTTAATCACAACAATGTAGTCATTGATTACATAAAAGGAAGATTAAAAGTAAGACTACTGCAAAGAAAAAGGTCTTGCCTCAGAGTCAGGCTTGTCTGGCTTTAATGATTTCAGGTTTGCGTTATTCTTCTGTGACAAGAAAAAGATTAGGGCATCTTAAAAATAGGTACAGTTAATTGTGAAGAAATGCAATAGTCATAGAAAGCATAACAAAGTACCTGTAATAAAATTTTAATATACAAATTTTCAGTACATACTGAAACTATATTAAACTGTTTAAGTAAAATCAAACAACTACAGTTGACCCTTGAACAACGTGGGGCTTAAGGGCATTGACTCTCCGCCCGCAGCCGAAAATCTAAGTATGACTTACAGTTAGCCCTCCGTATCCGCAGTTCCCCTGTGTCTGTGGTTCTGCATCTGCGGATTCAACCAACCCCGGATGGTGTAGCACTGTAGTATGTACTACTGAAAAAAACGCACAAAAAAGTGGACCCCAAAGTTCAAACCCATGCTGTTCAAGGGTCAACTGTAATTGCAAATACTCTAACATGTGCGTCCAGCTTTGAAGAAGTAGTTAGTTAGAAGTCTGGAGTTAGGAGAAGCAGATCTGTGTCCCAGAAACACTTAAAGACTTCTGCAGTCTTCTCATAGTCCAATTATTACACCCCCAAACCTCCCTGGCCCCTCTGTTAAATTATTCTTAGGAAATGATGTAATAAATTTAATCACTATATGTAGCTTTCAATATATTCCTAATGTTATGACTCTGGAATTCAATTCCTTTAACAAGTTTGCCTTTTTGAGGGCTAAATTTCAGCACCCTAGTTTCACTGACATCCAGATTCCTAATCCTATATGCCAGGTTATATAGGAGATTATACTTAGAATTTAGGATTTAATATTTGAACCAGCGTGTTTGATGGCTCCTATATTTGAAACAGCAAGTTTGTTTCTACGTAGGCTATTTAGAACTCAGAATATATTTCCCCTAGGGGAGAAGAAAACTTTGTACACTGGTTAGGTTACCAGGCTGGCCCACAGATGCTTACTTACATGTAGAAACCACTACCAATAGCAATGTTTCTTTGAAAAGTATATCTAGAAGTTCTCTGGAGATGGCAGCCCAAGTTGGGCGGCATTCCTCTCATTC
>NW_006775143.1:9378114-9387605 GCF_000442215.2 Lipotes vexillifer | reverse complement strand
GCATTCCTCTCATTCTGAGATCTGGTGGGAACTCCCCTAGCTGGGGCAGGAGTTCCAGAACAGCTGGGCTAGTAGGGCCAGGAGATGCAGGGAGCCATTTATTTTTTTAAAGGAAACATTTATTTAAACCATCCACACACACACATGCACACACACACACACACACACCCCCCACAGAGTATATATTCACACACATGTACACAAAATACAGATTATGATAAAACAAAACACGCATGTGCCCACTTAGCTTAAGAAGATAGCTTTGAGGTATATGTGTACTTCTCCGTTTTTTGTTTCCCTTATTATTACCATGACTTATTGCTTCTGACCAGCTATTCTGTCACCAGTTTAACTGCAGAATAGAAGAGCCGCAACTTTTTCTCTTTTTTCTATCCCATCATTTATATTTGTTCATTTAACATTGCCCTTTTGAAATTTTCTAATCCTGTTTACTATAGAAGAAATAGGAGAAGGTAAAGGACAGAAAATAAATACAGGGAATCTATAAAGAGGCATGGACACACACACACACACACAGGCCGCCTCTTAGGTTCATTAGAAAATAAACAGAGATGACCGATGACCTCTTCGGCTCCTCCTTGTATAGTCACGTCATCTGCATCTTCTTCCTTAGTCTAGCATAAAGCAACTTATAAAGCATTTAAGAAAGTTAAGAATACCCTAGAAGTTTTTAGGTTTTATTTTATTTAGAATCTTACAACCCCATCTTATTCTTTTAAATTTAGTTGTGTTTTCGTTATTTTTATTTTTACTTTTACAAATTATTATTACCAAAGTGTTTAATGAAGACCAAAAGGGAATTGCCTGAAAAGGTACAGAAGCCATCTTAATAATGTAACCAAGCCTGCCATCTAGTGGGCACTATTTTGTAATGCAGTCAAGATGCATCAGCTTCAATTGTGTAAAGCTAATAAATAGAGCATTTCAAGCCTCTAAATATAAACAGAATGGCTTATTTTCATCAAGAAAATTAAGAAATTTATTAGTTTGCACAAAATTGTTCCAACATGACCTTGTGAATTAGGCCCAAGATATGAAGAACAAAAAGACCTCTGACTTCAGATTATGGCTTCTTATTAATCATAAGATCTGTTACGTATTCCCTCAATCCCTCAAATCTAACACAAATAACCAAACTATGGGCTACATCTAGACTGCTACTCAGAATAACAATTCTTAACAGTCAACATTTAATAACCTTTTTTTTTGTCATGTCAATCATTGGAAGTTGTGGGGGTAGCAATAGGCAACAAGAGCATAATTTGAATTCTGAATAAAAACATTCTCAAGTGTACAAAGGTTTTCTACTTACCATTGGCTTTGGAAGTGAAAGGTAGCCATACTTCTCTCCTACAAATAACATATATAACTTAAAACAAATTTTCTACTATTCACATTTAATTTTTAAAATATTATTAAATAAACAGAAATGTTAGCACATTAGTTTTGATAATTTAGTCTATTAATTACATGTGACTGAGAAATAAAATTGTAATTTTGTTGGTGAACATGAAAAAAAAATATTCAGTACAGACTTTGATGTACAGAATTGTTTTTGAAGCACTGTTTTCACAGGGGTATTATAAGTTTAATACTCCCTAAATCCTTTGTTTGATACTCCCTAAATCAACATGACACTTGTGCCATCTTTACCTCTGAGTTTACACCTCCAGATAAATTAAGTCCAGAATTAAGTTCAAAGGCCCTCTCAGCTTATGAGGATAGCAAAATAATCTCATGACAACCTAACTGCTGTCCATTCTCAATATCCAGAGCTTTTCTGCATCTCTACAAAATAAAGCTAATCCCCCAAGGACAGGAAAGCCTCATTATTTCACTGAAGATGTGCAATATTATGCCTCATTAGAAGTTCTTATAATTAGCTTTTTTGGTTCTGAAAGGGGCTTTATATGGCATGATCCATCAGAAAAAAATTCATGCCCCCAGACCCACTTAAAATGAATCCCTAACCACTAAAGGCTAGGCAGATTGTTAACTAACCTCAGGAGTAGGACCGGTTTATTTTAGAATTTGGATTAGACCAAACCCAGTTGTTATCCTCACACTCTCCCTTACCTCTACATTCAATTAATCATCAAATCATACTAATATTACTTATAAAATTCTTAAATCAGTCCTCTTATCTTCATTTCCACTATCATGGCCCCATCATCTCTTGTCTGGATGGATCACTCCCTTGTTCCCGACTCATACATCCCCCAAGTAAGCTCATATTTATCCACAAGCATGTTCCTCTTCCTGTTCGCCCCATTTCAGTGAACAGCACCTCATGCGTCCAGTCTGCCAAGCAATAAAATAGGTGCAGAGCTATGGAACCTGGTACATCCCTATAAACTGAAGCTCAGTCAGATTAACTTCAAGATGGTTCAAATATAACAAAGGAAATTCAGCTTCCTTAAATAAGGGATAGAATCTGCAGGCTATGAGAGAAACCTTCTTTTTGACGTTTATTTGTCTAAGATAATCTCAAATTCTAAATGTTGATACATACTTATCACTAAGGAAAGGTGGAGTCTTTTTGATCTAGGTCCCTTCTAATACAAAGGCCCTGAAGGCAGAACTGGATGAAGGCAGAAAGGGAGGAAGACAAATATTGATTTTTGAGTTCTTTGAACAATCCCAGGAGGCCCTATTATGAAATCTAAGGGTCTCCGGGTAAGGAGACAATAACCTAGCTCTCAGACGGACTTCAAATACGCGAACACTAAAGGCTCTTTTTCATTGCTTAGCATGTTGTTTGCTACTTAATAGTTTGGCTAACTGATACTTGCAAACGTATCTAAGTTTCCTAGTCAGGAGAGTCAAGATATGCAGAGCAGAACTAAAGTGGCTAAAATAGAGCAAAGGTTTTCCAGTAATAGTTATGATATGAGTTATACCAGTAGCAAAGAGAAACCAGAATCTGAAGAATACACTCTGTCCTTTGCAGTGGGCAGGCGCGAGGAAACAGGCGGCCTCGTCCTAATAACCATACAGAACAGGAAGAGCAGCACTGTGCCACTGCACTCAGTTCAGTCAACGGTGGCTGCCTCAGAGTTGGGCTTCTTGGCGGAAAAGCTATTCTTATGAGCTTCATGATAACAGTCAGGAAAAAAAAAAGGCAATAAAAGAAATTAAGCAACTCTATCTCAATTAACCCCACTTAAGTAAGGATGCCTCTGAACAGCAAGATACTACCAGTTAAACAATGGGTGTCTCATTGATCAAAGGCAGCTGTGTCCCACCTAAAGAGGAACTTCTGTTCAGCACTTAGGAAGTTAAGATAACCCTGATTTGGGGGGGACAGGTCACTCAAACCTAAATAAGAGATCATTTACATAATATCCAGTTTGAAAGTAAAAGAAACCACAGTGACCGCATAGGCCAAAAATAAGTATAGGATTTTCCTGTTTCAACTCTGGTCTATCTGTAGGGGATGCCAGTCTAGCACTCAGAAAGACCAGGAAGCTTCTCTTCATTTCTTAAACAAGTCTTATGGCAAAGTGATCATTCTTCTTTAAATATGGATCAATTATATCAATTTACCTTTTAATATATAAAACTTGCCTCACATAAAAGCCCATGCAGTGGGGCTTCCCTGGTGGTGCAGTGGTTAAGAATCCACCTGCCAATGCAGGGGAGATGGGTTTGATCCCTGGTCCGGGAAGATCCCACATGCCGCGGAGCAACTAATCCTGTGCGCCACAACTACTGAGCCGGCACTCTAAAGCCCACGAGCCACAACCACTGAGCCTGTGCCACAACTACTGAAGTGTGCGCACCTAGAGCCCGTGCTCTGCAACAAGAGAAGCCACGGCAATGAGAAGCCCATGCACCGCAATGAAGAACGGCCCCCACTTGCCGCAACTAGAGAAAACCCGCGCACAGCAACGAAGACCCAACACAGCCAAAAGTAAATAAATAAATTTATAAAAAAAAAAAAAAACCATGCAGCTGTAAGTACTTTATCAAAGCATCAAAATATGCCATTCAGACCAGCTATCACAGAAATCTTTAAATGCAGAAGCACGGTAAGCATTTATTACACGTTACAAATTATGTAATATCTACAAAGTCTACCATTCCCTGATTTTTAAGCAAATCAGCAATTACCCTAAATGGGTATTTTTTAAAAAATGAAATGTTTAGATGTTCATAATCAGTAAAAATAAATATGTAATTTGATGTTATTATGACTTTAAATGACATTTTAATGTAAAAAACAAGCATGCTTGACACTAACAGAAGCCATTAGAAAGGAAATACATAAAAACACATAAACATAGATAACTGGATACACAGTACAATGGGAAATAAACAAAACTCCAAGTTGATGTTAAAATAAAGAGTAAAAATTATGCCTTCTGTACACTGTATGGTGCTATTCTACATGTTGTAGAAATACTAATGAACTTACCCACCAAAGGAAATATTCCAAGATTACGTAGTCATCAAGGAAAGAGATTCCATCCAAGTGGAAGGAAAGCAATTCGAAAATCAAATAACTACATTCATTTCATTATGAAGTTAGTAGAATTACATCAGAGAATTATTGTATTACAGAAGAGCATTTGTACTAAAACTAAAAAACAATTTATAAGAAATATAAAAATGACAATTTCAATGAGAAAACTAGATTGTTAATATTAATTCAAAGGAATCTACTATACTGTTGTACAACAAATTTTACTGCTTTGATACTAAAATGAAGGACAAATAATATTTTTATAATTTTTGTGGAAGATACTTTATTATAAAAATAACCCAGTTGGGTTATAACAAGTTATTCATTTTGCATCTGAGGTTTGACATTAAAAAACTAATAGCTACATTAAAATACTAACATATTTCAATATATGGACAGTTTCTCACCTCGTCTTCCTTCAAACACATCATTGATTTCTCTCAGCAGTGTTAACATGTCACTAATTTGGGATTCCCAGGCTTCACAGAATACATCTAGATTTTCTTTAGCAATTTTGCTAGATGGATGCAATGTCAAAGTTTCAGCAGCAGAAATTATCTAAAGAAACAATATACACAGGTGTGAGTTTCAAAATCTTACCTCTCAGAATCATACTGGAAACCAAACTTAAGCCTGTACTGTTCAAATCACTCAATGACACAACTACAAAGCAACTTCCACACATAAGCCCCATGTTGGGCAGTATGGACATACAAAACTTACTGTTTCTTATAATCTTATCTATAGATAAATAGTAGGCATTATTATATATAAGCCTTTATTCAGGGAGCAATTATCTTTATTCAAGGAAAGTTCTGTTTCAACAAAGTTATTTCCATAGCATAATTCAGAGTTATACTCCGACTACAAAGAGTGTACTGTATACTGCAGAAGAGATGGTGTAGTAGTGGTAGTATTAGTAACAGTGGTAGTAATGGTGGCAGTAGTGGTGGTAGCAGTAGTCGTAGTGATGATAGTAGTAGTGATGGTAGTAGCAGTACTGGTATTAGTACTGGTACTGGTAGTAGTAGTGGTAGTAGTTGTAGAGGTAGCAGAATCGGTATTAGTACTGGTAGTGGTAGTAGTAGTATCATACGCATACACCTATGAGGACATGGTAGATATATCCTTGAGGTACTGTGATACGTGCTTGATATACATTAGTATTAATCCTCAAAAACACAAACAAAATACTATCCTTCTCAATAAGCAGTGTTCCCATTTTACAGCTGGAGAAACTGAGACTCAAAGGTACCAAGTAACTAATATATGACTCTTCATTCACCTGTTGTATGCCCGGCACTGTACCCATGTTCCAGGTGCTGGGGAAACAGTTGTTTCATTCAAAACAAATAAAAGTTCCTCTCTTCATGGGGCTCATATTATAATGTGGGGAGACAGGTAATTAAAAACATGTAAGTAAATTATGAAATATCTTAGATGATGAACAATATGTATAAAAACAAAGGGTAAAGGAGGATGGAATGTGTTAGGCAATCACAGTATTTTAAGTTAGGTGGTCACTGGCAAAGGTGGCATGTAAGCAAAGAACTGAAGAAGGTGAGGGAGTCACAGGGAAACCTAGGGAAAGTCGTTTGGGAATAAGGTGGGAACATTTCTGATACACTGTAACAACAGCCAGTAGTTCAGTGTGACTGGACTGACATCAAAAAGAAAGGAAGGTCACCAATGGCCATGTGATGGAGAAACACGCACAGTAAAGATGGACTTTACTCTGAGTAAGATAGGAAGTCACTGAAGAGGTTTCAGAAACTGGTATGTAATGGAAAAGAATATGAGAAAGAAAAATTTTAAAAAAATATATATATATATATAAAAACGGAATCACTTTGCTGTACACTAGAAAACTAACACAACATTGTAAATCAACTATACTTCAATTTAAAAATAAAGAAAAGAAACTGCTATGGTCAGAGTCAGGCTGCCTTCGAGAGAATTAGACCTAGGCGCTCCTCCTGGGTGAGCATAGTCCCACAGGCACAGGCTTGACAAGCAGGTGGCAGCTTTCAGAGTAGAACAAGGTTCCCCATCTTCAGGGAAGGTGGGCACATGGCTCGCCATGGACTACAAGCTAGATGCAGCAGTGCTGCCTTCTCAACCAGGAGCCACTGTACAGTGTGGAAACTGTTCCACTGTGCCCTGGATATGCTGTAACATTGTAAAGGAAATATAAAAATGACATTGCTAAAGCAGAGGTATCCAGAAGTACTATAAATTTTCCTAGAGGCATGCTCTGTTTTCTAAATTATCCCTTTGTGAGACAGATACCCAAGACTAGGAATAAAAGCTGAGGCTATGGGAATAGAAAAAGCTTCTCAAGTTACAGAAATTGACAGCAGGCTCTATCTATCACCATCCTGGAAAAGAAAATATACTTTTCCTAATATCCCTGCTGCAATGAAAACAGTAAGCAGAGAATTACAACCAAATAGCAAGTAGGGCCTGAGGATATAGCAAGCAGGGCCTGAGGATAACAAGAGCTGACTGTATATGGCAGGAGAGTCAAACTTTAGCTCTGCTGAAATACATTTATGGCCAAGGCAAGTAGTATGACTCCCAAATGGACAAGTAAATATTGAAGCCTTGGTTTCTCCCAATAAACAGAGATCCTCTGGTTATAATAAAATGCTCAGCCGATGGTCACTGCTGAGGGTCACTCAGATAGTTCCTGTTTCCGTGAGAAGCTTTTGATACTGTTCTCCACGGGGAGCATAAACATCCTTCCAGCATCCAACTTGGGTCTGCTAGAGGGCACACACCACCTTTGTCTCTAAGTTGCTTTTGCTGTTCTCAACTATAAATCCAGGAGCTCGACATCTACCATCCAATAATGCAATAAGGAGTAAGTCCTTTTGGCTGCCATGATGAATGAAACAAATACACCTGGTAAATTGTATTTCAGAGCTTAGACCTAAAAGGGAAAGGAACTTCTGTCTCTCCCTTTTTCCCTTAATTTGACAGACAGTATTAAATACGATATCAACTGTTAAAATGCTTTTGAAAATTATAAAAACGAAGTAATATTATAAAGAATTCAGAAAAAATAAATCACAATTCTCCCTAACAAGAAGAACTTTCATTTCTGCACATTCTTATAGTTATTTTCTTATATATGTACATTTTATATAGTAGCAATTATAGCATATAAACAAATCTGTATCCTGCTTTTGTCACCTAACATTTTAATGAAACAGTTTTTGATGTTGCTAATTCTAGTTATCAAAATTATTACTATAACATCATAATATATTATTTGCCTAACTTAAGATTGTTACTTTGCTTCCAGTTGAATCTTATTATAAGTAATGTAACAAGTATTGTTTTTATTTTTCTTTTAATCTCCTTATGCCCTTAGGAATTATTGGGTCAAAACGTGAGTATTTTTACGGCTTATCACATAATGATAACTTAGTTTTCAAACATGTTATAACGACCTGTATTGTAAATGGCTTCAATTAAATAGATATAAACTAGGGCATCAATTAAATGGGCCAATCTCTAATTTGGCAGATGACCAGATAATCCAATGGAATGTTCTGGCACACTACCAACAAAAATTCCATTACCTTCATTTCACTCAGTAGATTTGGCCCGTAGTTATGCAGAACCATTTGTGTCTTCCTTGTGCACAATTTGTTATGACACTCAGATAAAACATAATATGGAAGGAACGATCTGCTGTTGATCATACCTGCTGGCCAGTCACCTGAAATGTCTCCTCTGCATGTATACAGGTTATTTCAAGAGGTTCTGTCCCAGACACATGTCTCAACAATCGACAGGTCTACAAAAAACCATTTCTACAGTTCAACTTTCTCATTCTTCACAATACATAGCATCATTTTATAATTAACAAAGAAAATAAAACATTAAAACCTATAAAAATAAATTTGTACATTAATAAGATTATTATAATATTGCATTGGTTACCAACAGATTCTCTAGGAGCAAAGCAGGAATAAATACGGGTTTATTAGCATATACCCTACTGTTTCTACTTCCTATCTGATCATGGCAAGGTGGTCACAGAATATTAGAATCAAGAGGAATCCTGAAAGGACCTTGTAGTGCCCACATATTTTACGTATGAAGAAACGTGGCTCGGAGAAGCACTTATCCAAGGTCTCTCAGCTAAACTATGTCAGTTACCACAAGCTACACATTCTTTCTGCCAACAAACAACACTTCTCCCTGTCAATTAACACACCTTTTACTGGAGATAACACTGGATTAGGCAAGACTGATATAATGATTAAAGAGCCTGTATCAATGAAAATTTTTGAAAATAATTTTTCAATAATTTCTTGAGGCTTAAAACAGAAAATTAGGGAAAAAACTTTTTTTCACTTCTTAAAAAGATTTGCTGCAGGATTCCTATAATTAGCAAGTTTGCCTGCAGTCATAATACTTGATTTATAAACAAAACAGCATCAGATCTATTTTAAAAAGGAGATGTATATACAGTCATTTTAAGAATGCTCCCTAGTAGTTTTCAGATGTAAACAAATAAAGGAGAGGAAGCTAGCTTAGTCTAAAAGTTCCTTCTAACCATTAGTATGTGAGATTCAGTGAGCAGGGGACATTAGATAATATGAACACAGCTAGATGGTTCATATCTGTGCATTAATATACATGTTGGCTGGGACGTACCTCATATATACAAGGGGATATATTCTTCACATGCACATGGGTTAAGTATACATTTCTCTACTAGCAGATGTCCGACATTCTCAACAGGTAGAAGGCTTACAACATCAATCAATAATTGGAATTATAACAAAAGGGGCAGGTAAAGCATCAGTAACACATAACAAAGATTTGGGCAGAACAGGAGAGATTCCGAGAAGGAATACTGTGCTGAATGTCTTCTCTTTGTCCCTCCATATCCACTCTTTTTCCTTCTTGGGAGACTGACCTATGTGGTCTACAGCCGTGTTTGGCCAATGGGAAGCCCCAGCAATACAGCAGCAGGGATTTGGAGGGT
>NW_006775143.1:9377838-9378104 GCF_000442215.2 Lipotes vexillifer | reverse complement strand
AAGGGCTTTTATTCTCATGCTTTTTCCCTGCAGGCTGCCGTGGGCTGTCTCTGTGTCTAGTCCTGAAACCACTCTGAAGGACTCTGTGCCCTTTCAGTTTCCAGAAACCACTCACTCCCCCTGTTAATTTGGTTGTAGGAGTAGTACCAGCTCTGCTGTCACTAACCCCAATTCCTGTACTCTCATGGTTTCCCCACATCCTATCCATGCAATTGTAAATGGCTCCTTTATTAAACCCTCTTAAGATTAACCTAATTTGAATGTGC
>NW_006775143.1:9363052-9377828 GCF_000442215.2 Lipotes vexillifer | reverse complement strand
CCTGCTGAGACTCAAAAGATTCAAATACAAACAGGGTCATACGATGTATCTCCATTGCTCTACTCCAAGATCTAATCTCTCTGATGGAATAAGGAAGAAGGTTAAGAAGGGCATTTGTGGGTTCTAGCATTTTTTATTGTTTTGTTTTAGAGGACAAATTGTTGTAAGAACAGAACAGATAAACATGATATTTTTAAAATTCCAAAGGCAAGAGAGAAAACGCTCTTATGAGTAAACCAAAAACTGTATTTGTGTTAATATTACCTGATGATAGTACAGCTTTCATTAAACTACAGTTTCTTTAACAAGCAACCTACTGCTCACCTCAACAAGCCGCTCTTTTTGTTCAGAGAGTTTGCAGGCATATTCAGCCAAACCTTCTAAATTTCCTTCTACTCCAGTAAGTTTTAATGCTTTGAGAACCACATGATCAGCGTGGTATTTTACCAGATCTGCTGCCAGCTGAACTGCTGTACTATGAAGCTGCAGATGTGGGGAGTGAAGGGTAATGAAAAAAAGACAACAAACAATAAGGTTTTGTGAACAAAAACCTCATGAGTACTTTAAAAACCAAAGAGTAGCAACCTCATATCAGTCCCACTTGATCTGCTGAGGGGTATATATATATATATATATATATATATATATACATAAAATATATATTCAACAAATTTTATTAAATACCTACATTATGGCAGGAACTGAACTAAAGGCTGGACATACATGACAAGTAGGACACAACCCCTTCCCTCAGGGGCTCACGGTTTATTTATATTGCTATCCACAGCTTTACTGTCTAACTCTTGGGTCACAGGAGAAATGATGGATAAAAGGATAATGAAAACCTCAAGGTTTTATTTAACTTTAGGTGGAATGGATTTTAAGCATTGCTCACTCTCACTGAACATCTTTGCATACTATTTAACTCCAAAATCTTTTCTTCTCCTTATCCTGCCTTTTAAAAAAAATGTTATGACAGGTTATTTTGGGGTTCACCAGAAAGAGATCATCCTAAGGAAAATCTGATTTTTAATTAAGCCTATTTGAATGAAGTGATTCTTTTTTTCCTGGAAGTAATCCAATGTCCATTCAAATTGCAGGACTTTGTACAAAATTAACAATAGGGTAGTCCACATTCACCAAATCAAGTGAGAATAATTACAGTCAGAAACAAAGACATTAAAATGCATTTTCCTTTGGAAATTAAATGCACGTAAGAATTCAAAAGATTTTGTTTAACCATCAGGGTCACAGAAAATAGCTAATGCCAGCCTTTTATTTTACAAACTATGAAACAGGTCCCTAGAGACTGAGTGACTTGTTCAAGGTCCCGTAAATCTTACAAATGGTTCTAGAGACTACTTATGAACTCCAAGGCAAAAAGGGTGAATAAACATGAAATTCCTGCTCTGTGCAAGGTACTGTAAGTAGCTTTACAGACATTATCTCCCTTAATCCTTATAAAAATTCTTCTAGGTTGATGTTATACCCATTTCAGAGGTAAGGAAAATGAAGCTTATGGAAAGTCACTCAGGCTATCACCAAAAGATTTTATGTTCAACTGATAGTCACAGTCTTAACAATAGTTTAGTTAAAATTGAATAGGCTGGAAAAAATGAGCAGGCTTTTTTTAAACCATAGAAGACCATATCTTTCTAATGTTTAATAGGATGTTAAAATGAAGGTTTCAACAGAGGTCAATGAAACATCACCAGATAATTTATATATGAAACTCCCCCAAACCAATTCATTCTCTTGAGCCCTTGACTCTCTTAAAAAATATAAAAGAACAAAGAAATTAGAGATAAGTGAGAAGAAAGGTTTTTGTGAGGAGGGTCTTTCTGGTGCTTGCTGTGAGTCCCCTCCCAGGCACACCCCAAAATGGAGGTAGCAAAGTGGCACAGAAGTTACAAAGTAAGGGGCTGGTCAGGGGAGGCACCAGGAAAGCCTCTGAAGAGCACTCAAGTATTCACAACAGAGAAAGTCAGCTTTCTCCTTTTTTTTTTTTTGCCGTACGCGGGCCTCTCACTGTTGTGGCCTCTCCCGTTGCGGAGCACAGGCTCCGGACACGCAGGCTCGGCGGCCATGGCTCACAGGTCCAGCCGTTCTGCGGCATGTGGGATCTTCCCGGACTGGGGCACGAACCCGTGTCCCCTGCATCGGCAGGCAGATTCTCAACCACTGCGCCACCAGGGAAGCCCAGAAAGTCAGCTTTAAACATCTTCGAGCCCAGTGCATCTCATAAGGGCACCAGTCACTAAGAACTCCCCACTTCCTCTCGTCTTTCCCTGTGCCACAACCTGGCAAAGATCTGGAACAGAAGCTAGATAATAGAGGATGAAGGGCCTGAAAAAGAGACAAGAGACCACACTTTCCCCAAAAGCCCTAGGCGGGCTAGAGGAGTGGGGAACAGGAGCAAAGCCCTACAACTGAATGAATCAAAATACTGATTAATAGGGCTTCCCTGGTGGCGCAGTGGTTGGGAGTCTGCCTGCCGATGCAGGGGACATGGGTTCGTGCCCCGGTCCGCGAAGATACCACATGCCACGGAGCAGCTGGGCCCGTGAGCCATGGCCACTGAGCCTGCGCGTCAGGAGCCTGTGCTCTGCAACAGGAGAGGCCACAACAGTGAGAGGCCCGCGTACCGCAAAAAAATAAAAAATAAAAAATACTGATCAATATATTGGAATGAACATTCTCATTTTTGAACTGAGTTTGTGTTTTATGACCTAAAGCAGGGATTGGTGAACATTTTCTGTAGAGGGCCAGAGAGTAAATATTTTAGGATTTTCAGGCCACATAGTCGCAACTACCCAACTCAAATGGGCAGAACTGTGCCCCCCCCCCAAAAAACTTTATTTATAAAAACAGCCTGGCTGTAGTTCACAAAGCCCTGACTTAAAGTGACTTTCAATTACCTAAGAGTGACCAAATAAGTCATTAGATGATAAAGTTTTCATCCAGGGAACAGGGAAATCTTCACAGCCAAAAGAACATTTTAAAATATCAACTTTATTAAGGTATAATTTATATACAACAAAATGTACCAAGGGTACAGTTCGATGAGTTTTGACAAACATTTACACCCAAGTAACTACCACCATAATCAATATTTACGACACTTCCATTACTACAAAAAGTTCTCCCATGCCCCTTTGTAGTAAGTATCCCCCCTTTTGACCCCAGCAGTCACTGACCTGGTTTCTGTCACTATAAATCAGTTTGGCCTTTTAAAGAATTTTTTCTAAATAGAATTACACACACACACTTTTGTGTCTGACTTATTTCACTCAGTGTAACGTTTAAGCAATTCATCCATGTTATTGCCCGTATCGATAGTGTTCCTTTTTATTGCTGAATAGCATTTGATATAGTTATACCAAAATTTATTGATTCCCTGTTGATGGATATTTATTTATTTATTTATCTGACCGTACCATACCACTTGCAGGATCTCAGTTCCCCAACCAGGGATTGAACCCACACTCTTGGCAGTGAAAGCGTGAAGTCCTAACCACTGGACCACCAGGGAATTCCCTGGAAATTTAGATTGTTTCCAGTTTCAGGCTGTTATAAACATTTGTGTACAAGCTTTGAGAATGATGGCACTAATAAAACAGTGGCTTCAAAATAACTACGTCAAAGGAAAACTTTACAAACATTTTCTGGGCACAGGAACATACTAATGCTAAGGCATTTTATATATACCATACAACATGACAACTTGCAAAGAATTAAAAGAGGCTAGATTTCAAACTATACTTACTTCTTTCTTAAGTTCATTGAGGCTGTGACTGATTTTCAATATAGCGAGTTCCAGTTCTTCATCGATGCTCTTTGTTTTCTTGCTTTGCTAAAAAGTTTTAAAAGTACATGTGAAGAGTTATCTTTTTCATCTTGTAATTCCAATTTTACTCAAACTACAAACATAATAAATTTTTAATATCATCTGTGAACTATAAGAAAAGTAGGGCTTCCCTGGTGGCGCAGTGGTTGAGAATCTGCCTGCTAACGCAGGGGACACGGGTTCGAGCCCTGGTCTGGGAGGATCCCACATGCCGCGGAGCAACTAGGCCCGTGAGCCACAACTACTGAGGCTGCGCGTCTGGAGCCTGTGCTCCGCAACAAGAGAGGCCGCGATAGTGAGAGGCCCGCGCACCGCGATGAAGAGTGGCTCCCACTCGCCACAACTAAAGAAAGCCCTCGCACAGGAACGAAGACCCAACACAGCAAAAATAAATAAATTAATTAATAAACTCAATTTGTTTAGTTAAAAAAAAAAGTAGATTTTAAAAATTCACCTGTTTATGGTTAGAGTGGAAAAGAGAATTTTTATTTAGTTACATTTTTCTACTCTAAACAGGTGAATTTTTTAAATCTAATTTTCTTTAATATATTTATCATGTCTAAAACCAATCTGTTTTATCTTCTGCCTGGAATTCTCATCTCTTCATTCTTAACCTAGACAAAAATTAAAACCCTATTCATCTTCAAGTCCTTACATAAATGTCTCTTTCTCAGAAAGACCTTCTTAGATCACACAATTTAGATTAGACCCTCTTCTTACCCTCTCTAACCTTTTCTCTAAGTAATCATCCTAGTTTGCAATTACATACATACTTTTGATTTTTGTTGTTGTTGTTATTTAAAGTCTATCTTCCTCACTAGGCCTTGGTAAGCTCTGTGAAGGCTGGGATCACATTTATTTTGCTCACCACTGAATGCACAATACCTGGCACAGCAAATGGAAGGTAGCAGGTATTCAATTCTTTGAATGAATAAATCAGCTAAATGTCAATCTCTTCATGAAGCTTCTTGATTCCTCTAGATAAATACAAATTCAACCTCCTTCAAACCCTCTCAACACATGATCTGTACTTTCTCTTAGAACAGATACCAAGTTTTTTGTACTCGTTTCACACCTTCCCACATTTTTCTACATTGCAAAATTCTTGCAGGCAAAGATTTTATCTTATTCATCTTTAGATTTTCGGTGCCTGGCATATAAAAGGCACTCAATGACAACTGCTGAAAAAGTGAACGAATGAACAATACATCTGACATGCAGAATCGGAGATCCAAGTGCTTGTGAAACATGTGAAAGGTGCTAAGTGCAAATTTAAGTATTGACAGAACTGGATGCCCAACGCAGAGAGCGCGTCCTCACAGAAACTCTTTATACTGCATGTTGGGCTTAAAATTTAATTCTGAAGCAATCTACACTTCAGATTAGATATCACATAGACAATTCAAACTAAACACAAAATACTGCTTTTATCCCTGACACCATTCTATCGTAGTTAAGTTTCCCTGTTAATATGAGCATTTGCAATATTGTGATGCCAAGAAAGTATGAGGGAAGTCTGTGATTTATACTACTCTTCATTCATAAATCAATGTCTTCACAAGGAAGCAGACTGCTGGACCCTCTCAGGCACATTCACCCTTCTTCATCTTTACTGCCTAAGCTTTTGTCCATGATTTCCAGATTTGTTCTATCCATGCTATATGTTGTAAACCATGTTAAATACTTTTGTGACATATCCTAGGCCTAAGAAATAAATAAATGGTGCCAGAGACATGTCTCAGGGCTCTACCTTTCAAATCTGTAACCCACGCTCTAGAAGAGATTAGGTGCACACCTCCTGTGTTGTACCACTTCTGTCAGTCCTTGCCACTCTTGCCCAAATAACTCCCATGTTTGAAGCGCACCAGCAGCCTGTTTAAGGCTCTTAAAGTGGCTGCCCGCCAGTCTGAGACCAGGAATCTGTGCGAAAGTGAAAAATCTTTCACCTGCCAGCTGGATCTACCCTGGTCTTCATTGCATCTAAACCTCAATAAGTTTTCTAAATCCTTGTGTCTATAAATCAGCTGTCCTCAGAGTTAAGAACTATGCACATCTGAACGGCGCCGGCATTTTGGGAAGGAATTTTCCAGAGGTGAGTCTGGTGGAAGAGTGGGGACGACAGGGTGAACTAGTGATGGTGGCACAGAATCCAGACTGGCCAGGATGAGAAACAACAGGCCTAGAAATGTTGAATACCGTGAGTGCTTGTGGGAAGGATGCTTTGGCCAAGTAGGGGGCAGAAAAGGAATGAGACACCCTTGGCCCACTCTGGACCACATTCACACTCCTGGTGGTGACGGCGCCCGCCACAACTCTCAGGGCTCCAGGGAAAAGCTATTACAGAAGATTTACTTTGATGAAATAAAGCTCTTACAGCTTCAATCCACACAGAAATTAACTGCTGCAGTTCCATCCTGGCCTGAGCTGACAGTTCCAAGATGCGTTCTCTGTGCTCATGGCTGGTATAGGCACAATCAGTAAAGTCCTCTGTGCGCTCCAAGAGGGCGTCCAGCATTGCAGAGAGAGTCTCTTTTGACTGAATAAAAAGATTCTCCCCAAGAGTTTCAATATTCATCTGAGAACAAAAAGGATATACATCCACATGAGTCAACATTCCCACCTAACCAGACGGGCTGTACTTTCTCCCAGGGCCCAGGAAGATGCTAGCAATTTCTTTCCCTTTCTGAAAGCTCAGGAGAAATACAGCATCCGGGGATGACTTTATTGTCCACTAACTCAGGAGGACACATTGCTCGAGAGCCACCAATGGCCGTGAGGAGCTTTATTACTATAGTCGTTAACAAAGCATTTCTATAAGATCCATGAATACTAAGGCAGAAGGAGCATTATCATGTAGCAACTGGTAGGAAAAGTGAACCAGCTTCCAGGTAAAGGATTTGTATCTGACAAAATGCCAAGGCAAAGTCCTGGAAGATGTTACAGCCAAAAATGAATGTGTTGAGCCCAGGGGGAATGGTGTGGAAGGTATGGGGTATAGAAGGGACTAGGAAAGGCATCAATTTTTCCTTCATTAATTCAGCAAAACTAGTCTCCCTACATTTTGTCTTATGTCCCCAATAGTACCTCCCTGACCAAAACATTCTCTACCAGGGGACCTCAATCATCTTTCTAAAACGTACCTCTTCAGATATTGCCACCTCCCTCTAATTGGCTTAACACCTATGAAACCAAGCCCAAACTTGTACCGCATAACACAAAACCTTCCAGGGTCCTGTCTTTACATATCTTTCTAACAGTCTATCTCATCTCTCTGAGTTCCTAAACCTTCTTTCACTTCAGCCAGCCTGTGCTTAGAGTTCCCTGAATGTGTGACGAACACATGTTCACTAGTACAATTTTCTCTCTCTCTCAGCTTTCTGAGATATGCTATGTCACTTCAACCTTATTTAACCTCTAGCCCTTGAAATATGTCACAGAAACAACCTGGGCTGAGAGGCAGTAGGTGGTGATCATCATGATTGTGGGCACAATTCTTGCTCTGATAAGGATAACTTACATTTGTTTCACACTTTAAAGTCCTTTCACAACTATCATTCCAAATTAATCCTTACATATGACCCATTTTAACATGATCCCTGAAAATACCAAGATTTGGGAAGGTCGAGAGGCCACAGGGAAGTAATAGCTCCCCCTTCTCCTCCTGGCCCAAGTTATCTCCAGTAATCACTCTGTTCTATGGAGACAGGATTTTTCTTTCTTTTTTCTTAAGCTAGCAAAGAACATGGATAAAAGTGTGGTATGGAATTGACAATGAGAACCTAAGAATTTGAAGATTTAAACAGAATTACAACATAAAAATCAGTCCACATACCATTTATGTTAAACTTTTTTATTTTCCTTTAAAGAGAACATATATATGTTTTTAAACAGCAACTTAGTACAGTTTTTTTTTGAAAGCCACTTATTTGCATGTTTTCATAAGATCCGTTCATATATTCAAAGTAATGAATAAAGTATCCAGTTTCCCTCTACAGATGCAAAGAAGATAACCACTGACAGTAAGACTGAGTCTATTCATGATCGCTTTGCTCTGCAGAATGCCTGCTGGCAAAGAGATCAGCAGCTGGAGCTGCCAGCAGCGGCCACAGGCACCACGCTGCCCTTAGTTAGCCAGGAACCAGAAATGCAGTGTCAAGAGGTCAAAGACCTGGCTCTACCCCTACTTGTTTCCTTATTATCCTTTGACCTTTGACATCTATCCCTTCAGCCTTAACAAAAAGAGGGAATTAGAAAAATTATCTCTAAGATTCCTTTCAGTAATAAAAACTCTGAAAGAATGACTGGTCCCTGTAGCTTCCTCCCCCTCAGGAGGAGATGTCGGGTAGGACAGACAGCATATAAACAGACTCAGAGGTGTAAACTGAAAGGTCATGGACTTTGGGATCAGAAAGTCCTGGTTCTAAACAAGGGTTCTACCACATATTAGCTTTCCTCCTCAAAAACATGGGTATAGTAATATGCATCTAAAAGGGAAGTTAGAGATTAAATGAGAAAATACTTATTGAGAGCATGATGCCTAAAAATAAATGTTCTTTCCATTACTTTCTTCCATCCCATGTTCCTACTTAGATGGAAAGAATACCATCCCTGTCACAGCCCTGGCTACTAGAGAGGGAGGTAACCCGTAGCATATTAGAGAACTTCTCAGGGCCCTAGTTCTCCCACCTATTAAATGAGGGAGTTGTGTTAGACAATTCCCTGGGTCTTCCCGACTAGACACCGCTCTTACTAAAGAGCACTGTCACCATCTCTGAGTTGTGATGAGTTCTGCCCTGAAACGGTGGGGATTCTGGAGTCAGGCTGCCAACTTTCAAATCCTAACTCTGGTACTTTCTAGCTAGCAAGTTGCTTAATCTCTGTTTCTCAGTCTCCTCAACAGTATAATGGGAATAATAATAATAGTTCTTGTGAGACTGAGATACACACACACACACACACACACACGCACGCACGCACATTTAAAGCACAGGGCTGGCACAGAATAAGTGCTTGATAATGTTAGCATGTATTATTGTTCATTTAAAATTTTTAAGTATCATTAATGCTATCATTATTACTACAGTCTCAAAGTATCTATTCTATAGCACAAGGAAGAGCAGGGATTCCAGCAGATTCCAGATCTGCTGTCTGTAATCATCCATGATGGTATGGCAATGCTCTGGAGCTGGGAAGGGAACACTTCTAAACAGAGGACAAGAGGCTACAGCTAAATCATACAGCTAAACAGGGCCAGAGCAGCTACTATAACCCTAGACCAGTGTTCTCTGTACAAACTACCCTAAGCTTTATGTTACTGAATATTAAGTTTGTACACTGTGGCACTGTTTTAAAGACAAATATCTGCCTTTGTGAAGCATCTATTCTAAAATATTAAACAAAACTATGGATACTACATATAATGATGCTTCTTTGAAATGGCAAGAAAAAAACAAAATATATTCTCTCTATTCTTACCTTGAATTCCTTAATTCCAGTAAAAATACTGATAGATGAAATGTCAGTCTCTCCATTTGGTTTGCATTCGGTCACAATTTCAATTACCTTATCCAATGCCTCTTTCATTCTGTCAAATACTCCTTCTTTGTTTTTATGGGCTGATTCACAGTTGGGATGCCTGAGACACGTCTTTGAAACAATTGATAATTTTTATGTTAAGTTTTGGCCCATATCATAATACACAAAATCTTACAGAGAATATGCCATGCTAATAAAAATGGTTCTTTACCAAAATCTCCCGTGTCCCTGGCTCACCCAGCTGCTTCTCCTCACTAAAAGTGGAAGTAGGATGAGTAAAAAGCGACAGCAAGGTTAAGTGAAAAAGGCAGAGTGCAAAACTATATCTTTATACTTTAGTATGTTTACTTAAAATTTTTGGAAAAAAAAAACAACCCTATATCTTCATCATGATTAAAACTTTTAAAATGTTGCCTAATATGTGCAAGAGCTAAAAAAGAATGAGGAAAAATGAACAGATGTCTTATGACTGTGGATGCATCTTTGACTTTTAAAAAATGATGTAAAGGAAAAACTACTCCAGGGCCTAGCTATGAACAGAGCCTTCCAAGCAGATTCCAGTGAATCCTGTTTCTGTGGCTTCACTGATCCTAGCATCGAGGCAATATTCCGAGCAGAAAAGGCAATCTTAAACAAACTGCTAATGAGATGTTTACTAGTTCTTTCTTGAATTGTACCAATTTGCTGGCCGACTGCTGTTTGAAATTACGAGCTCTTGATTGACAATTTTGTTAAAAGTAGAATAAGGACTTAGAGGTATGAATTTACAGAATAAACAAGCTAAGGGCTGACTTAATACTCCACTGTTACTTAACAGATTCTAACTTGCCTAGCTTTTTCTAGAGCACATGTGCTGGCTCCCCAATGAGACTAGCAAAACCCCACAGGCAGTGACCGTGTGTGACAGGCCTCCATTCACAGCACTTAATAAGCCATTTTCTGCTTAGCTGCTCAAAGCTGACTCATAGATTACCTGATGTTTGGAACTGGGGATGGAAGTTAACATTCTTGTTAAAGAATAACTGAAATTTAACTATTAGAGTCCATATTCCAATTTATCACTTTCATCTTTTTAAAGTGTAAAATACATAAATTAGATGCATTTAATCAGGTTTTCTAATTAATTTACAACACAGTAAAACAAACATTTTCTTACCTTTGAAGCTGTGAGAAGCATCATTGTACACTTTTCAAGAACTGCCCTAGCTGCTGCCATTTTTGCCTTTTTCTTTTCATCTTTCAAATCCTAAACATGGAATAAAACCACTGAGCAGTCTAGGATCATGTAAACAATTTTTTGAGAAATAATTTACTCCATAATAGCAATACTCAACAATTAAGTAACATTGTTTTAAAAAAGTGACAAAGTAGAAAAAAACCCAGAATAAATGTTTTATAAAATGTCACCACTTCAATATAAATATATCAACACAATAGAGTAGAAAGAAACAGCTGCCCTTACTAAGGGCAGCACAGCCAGGAACTGAGACCTAGGGAGAGGCTGCCATGCGGCTCACGTTCTGGTGGCCTGCACACCTGACATTCTGCCCATGTGAACACACCTCACTCCCAACCAGAAACAACCATCCTATGCTTTACTTAATTAAAAGCGACTTATTTACTGAGCATTTGTGGACTATTATTTCCCTCAAAATAGACACTTAGAAGTCAGCTCTTTCAGGGATCATGTCTGATTAATCCCATCTAAGTGCATATTCATCTCAAGTTTTTGTTGTTGTTGTTGTTGCTGTTTTAATCCTAAACTTAGCCAATATGCTGCTCTAAAATGTTCTTAAGATGTTTCTTGGGCATATAATTTTCCCCAACTAGAATATAAACTCTGAAGTAGGCACTGTATTTGGGTTTGTTTTTTTTTTTTTATTTGGTTTCTCTTCATATAGCCCTTGATGTGAATGTGTGCTATCACAGAAGATCTCCAAATATTGCTGATTAAATCTACAACCAAATACTCTCATAACAGTTTGGTAACCATCTAAATCAGGTGTCAGCAAAAATTTTCAATAGAAGCCTAGATAATAAATTTTTGAGGCTTTCTGGTTCATTTGGTCTCTGAAACAACTACTTAATTTTGCCAATGTAGTATGAAAGTTACCCTAGACAATACATAAACAAATTAATATGGGTGTGATCCAATAACTTTACTTATGGATGCTGAAATTTGGATTACATAAAATTTTCACCTGTCATATTAGGCAATTTTTTTTCTCACTTGTCAATTGGATGAAAAGCCTTTTCTTACAAATAACAAAGACCTAAAGTTTCAAAGTGATTTCCTTTTATTTGTTTTAATAAATGAGAGTGGATTCAAAGTTATCCCTATAATAATATCACTCTCATTCACTTGCATCCCAATACAGCTTTCTTTAATAGGAAAGAAAGAAGCAAAGTTACATGTAGTAAGTGAGAAACTGCAAAAAACTCCAAAGCTAATTCCGGTCACAAGGTAACATTCCAAGGGACTGTATCCTACATGTGATTATCATCCATTAGGAGTATCTTTCAAAAATAAAGGTTGAGGTCACTTCTAAAATTTCCATCCATTCCTTGTCTTTAACATACTGGACAGGACTTCTAGCAAAAAAACCTGTGGGTCTAGTTGACAATGCATCAAGTGTGTATACATAACACTTGTAAGCCATACATTACACCATATATTGTATGGTGATAGCAAGTGATCCAAAAAGGTGGCATCTCAATCTGTTAGAGGGCTGGTCCACAGGACGAAACATAGGCCTCATTAAACCCAGATGTCCAAGAAGCACTAAGTGAAGCATATAATCCAGCCTGCCACTTTCCAGGCCAATACCCACCTTCCAACTCCAGCTACAACCAGGAAAGTTCACGCCCAAAACCATGGCCTATGGGACTATACCAAAGCATCTCAAGAAGAGATTATATATTTAACTTGACAGGATAAATTCATGCACAAATACCCCAACAACAAGAAAAAGTCAATCCTGGATTTGACATGGTTTTCCACCTCCCTAAACTTCAGAACTTACAGTCTGAATTGGGGAACAGACCTACAAAGAATTATTATCATGGTGCGGTTTGAAAACTACAGGCTTTAGAATCAGACATAATTGAGTTCAACCTGCTAGAAAAGTAACCTTGGGAAACTTTATTATCTTCTCAAGTTCAGTTTCCTCATGTGTGAAACAGTAATAACAATACCTACCTTATACGGATGTTCTGAGAATGAAATGAAATCATGAATATTAAGTAGCTAACATATAGCCAATGCAAATCACCCAATGCTTGGGTTATTACTATTAATCTAATATAGAACAATTACAGAAAGATATAATAACAGAATAATATATAACAAATTACAGAAAGAATAATAAGAGATACATAACAAAATACTATCAGGATATGCATGATGACTCATTTATTTGCCTGAGCCCTTGTAGAAGAGTCAAATGGAAAGTTCTGTGAAAGAGGAAGTACTTGAATTGGGCCTTGAAGGCAAGTATGACCTTTCCCAGTGTGTGAGGTGGGAAAATATTCAGCTGTTATCTGTGAGCAAAAAAAGCATACAGATCTATTTACTTTATCCTGGCTTATTTATGAAAGGCTTTCAAGAGCAAGGTTATAGATTTAATAAGCAAAAAAACCAACCCAAATGATCACAAAGATCACACCTCTATCCAAACTGAAAAGTATAAATGTATCTCAAGATTTTTAAATATGGTAAACACATACATTTTGTCTATCTCCAGTAAGATGTGCAAACTCCACCATTTCATTTCCAAATTGACTGAATATTTGAACAAACTCTTGAAAGTTGTTCACTTTTTCCAGTCTTTCCATAGTTGAAAGAACCTGCAAAACAGACATTATTTTATTATCAGGTTTAGATGTGAAAGAGACTGAGACATCAAACCTGAGCCAAGAGAGGAACAAAAGAGAAGTTCTAAATTCTAGGGGGAAGTTGAGAAAGAGTCTGAGGAAAAGACAGAGAAGAAAGGACTCAGAGAAGTAGATGCAGATTCAAAGGTTAGAATCATCTAGGGAATGATTTCTTTTTAGGATGGGAAGACTTGGGCTTACTTGAAAATTAAAGGAAAAAGTAAAGGAAATGACTAAATATGCAAGAGCTCATTTATGCAGCAAGGTCTGGAGAAGGCAGGAATGGGCAGGACTAAGGTAATCAAATCTTCATAGATGTAGGAGGTGGATGAGGATAAAAGATGATACACGGAAGCTTTAAGGTTCAGTGAACCAGAATTAGGGGAACCCCATCCTCCTCAGAAAAGCGGAAGGAAGGTCACCCGCATAGTGAGGAGTGGAAAGGGCGATTAGGGACTTCAAGAGTAGGAAAAGTTTGGATCAGTCAGAAACTGCCTGTGGTGAATAAGTTAATTGCCAAGAAGCTTTGGGCAGCCAGGAGTAGATAGAGAGCATGTTTGTAACACAGCCAACAGAGAATATTATGTATTTTCTTGATATTTAGAAGTAAAGTAAATAGATGTGAAACATATTTTCAAATACTTTTCTCTAAAATAACAGTACTGGATTAGTTTTAGTCAGACCAAGATAGGTAAGGAAAACACAGATGGCCTGTGTTTACTTATTTTTAATGAGGATATGATGGATATTTGGCATGTTAATCTGCCCCAGCAGCTCAGGAAGCCTAGGCAACTAACGTAGATAAGGCAGAGTGCCACCAATGAGCGGAACCTCCGTCTTCCAAAGAGAGGAAGGTTTGTTCCTATTCCTCTAGCACTGTCCGATTCACCTCTCCAATTTCTTTTTCTCTTTAAACTTACACTTTTAAATTCACTCAATACTAGCCAGGTAGTTTTGTCCTCAAATCAGTGGGAGGATCCCTTCCCTGGCTGACTGCCCTCCTCTTTGCCTAGGGGATTATCCAGGGAAAGAAGTGATTGGGACTTGCCTAGTGGTCCAGTGGGTAAGATTCCGCGCTCCCAATGCAGGGGGCCCGGGTTCATCCCTGGTCAGGGAAATAGATCCCGCATGCATGCTGCAACTAAGAGTTTGCGTGCCACAACTAAGAGGTCCACATGCCACAGCTAAAAGATCCCACATTCCACAACGAAGATCCCGCCTGCCGCAACTAAGACTCACAGCTAAATAAATAAATAAATAAATAAATAATTGTACACACCCTGGCTTCCCTGTTGACAGAGAAGCATGGCCATTATCTGAGAGACTGAAAGAAGTCTAGACTGGAAGAGTTAAAATCTATTCTCTAAATTTTATGATTATTAAGTAATATTTAGGAACTTTGCATACAGAAATTTTATAATGTGGATAATTGTGGTTTCAGGTAATTGAGCTTTTTCTTAAGCATATAAATTGTTACTGTCTGACTTGGGGGAAAAAAAGGCACTGAGGAATCAGTGTGTT
>NW_006775143.1:9360584-9362025 GCF_000442215.2 Lipotes vexillifer | reverse complement strand
CCTCTCCCGTTGCGGAGCACAGGCTCCGAACGCGCAGGCTCAGCGGCCATGGCTCACGGGCCCAGCCGCTCTGTGGCATGTCGGATCTTCCCGGACTGGAGCACGAACCCGTGTCCCCTGCATTGGCAGGCGGACTCTCAACCACTGCGCCACCAGGGAAGCCCGGAATTCAGTATTTTTATCAGCTAGGTTTCTACTACATACATTGTCATGGTGTTCAGCTTTTCTTCCCACATTTGTACACATGAAAAGTTTTCACCAATAAACCTCAACAAGTAGATAATGGTTTTCTGAGAAGAAATGTTATTTGCATTCAAAAGTTTGAGCCCAGTACATACATTTAGGAATTACAGGTATAGATGAAGCATCACTTTTAAACTGTAGACAATTAGAAAAATAAACAATTAAAACAGATAAGCATTGCTGAATTACCTGCAGTTAACCTAAAAAAAAAAAGAAAAAACTTTTTGAACAACCCTGAAAGACACAAGTAGAAACATTAGAAAGGTAAGTACCTTATTTCTTGACCTTATTATCTGCTTAATGACTACTCGGTCTGCCAGCAATAACACTTTTGTCACTGAAGAAAGAAGTAATCTTGCAGCTTTTATAACTCCTGTTTTATCTGTAAAAATTGTGATCTGGCCATCAGATTCTGGACGATTCAAGCTGCTCATATCTGTAAGCGCTGCAATTGTTTCTCCTAAGAAGAAAGGCAAAGGGTGGGGGGGGTGGGGGTTAAACTGGGAATAAGTCACACAAATTAAAATCCAGACTTTAATCTTTAAGGTAATGTGCTCAATGGGTAGAAACTCAACTTTGGAGTCTTATTTCAGGAATAAGAAATAGCTTCTTCTTGATGAACCCAAGGATTATCATATAAGGTTCTCTAATGGCAAAATAATGGTACATTCCTAAGAATTGTGACAAACTGTTACATTCATCGAGTTTGAAAAATATTATAACTTTTGTTTCCAGTGGTATGGCAAACTACATGATCCCAAAAGCCTCCTGCTCTATAAGGCCAAGAAAGAGAGATCCCAGGAACCAATAACCAAAGAAGAACCTAAAAGCAGAGAAGTAAGCAGCTGCCCAGGCTTTGGCTAGGGCTGAGGGGATAGAGGGAGCATCAAGGGGGCAGGGGTGGGGGTGGGTATCACCACCCATCTCCACAACCTGAAGGGGTTTGGGTTTTTATGGATACGCAGGGAGAGAAGACAAGACTTTGGGCCCCAGCAGGAGACATCCTCAGTGAAAAGTGGGCCTAGAAAAACCATCCCTCGGGCTTCCCTGGTGGCACAGTGGTTGAGAGTCCGTCTGCTGATGTAGGAGACACGGGTTCGTGTCCCGGTCCGGGAAGATCCCACATGCCGCAGAGCGGCTGGGCCCGTGAGCCATGGTCGCTGGGCCTGCGCATCCGGAGCCTGTGCTCCGCAACGGG
>NW_006775143.1:9338372-9360477 GCF_000442215.2 Lipotes vexillifer | reverse complement strand
CAAAAAAAAAAAAAAAAAAAAAAGTCTCTTCTTCATTGTTGCTATGAAAATCTTTTGATTTCTGTAATAGCAATTATCCATCAATAAAACAATTCAAATATTTCTTGTCCCCCCCCCAAATTAAACCAGACTGTAACTTTTTCCCAAACCTTACTGTTTAAATTTAAAAGTTTAAAAAAATAAACTTTTCATCATCTTGTAATGTTCAAGATCATTTTTAAGTCGTAAATAAGTCTGAGTACATAATGGATTGATTTTCTCACAAAAGCCCTCTTGTCAATATTATTACATACACCCAAGAGGTTAAGGATCTCGAGAAAAATTATCTGAATTTTAATGGACATATCACAAGGTATGACATAATGAGTCAGGATTCAGGAAGATTGGTCTGATAGAAGCATATAAAATGGACTAGAAAGGAGAGATTCAGAGCCAGGCAGCTATTTTAATTATGAGTGTGAAGCAGTAAGGAACTTACTAGGATGACAGCCATAGGAATATAAAAAAGATGATTCGGGAGATACTGAGGGAACAAAATATAAAATTAGGACCTTAACAGTGATAAGAAGGAAAGGAAAAGTGAAAAAAATGGCTTCAAGGTTGTAAACCTAAGTCACTTAAAAAAGTCAGAAGGGCATGGGAAGGGAGATGATAAATTTAGTTTCAGACAATCGGAATTTGAAATGATACAGGAAAACCCAAAAGATAAGCCATTACATATGGAGTGGTTACATATCATGACAACAGCTGAAGTTCTACTAACAGACCAAGTCTGTGGTAGCCAGCCTCCATGATGGCTCCCAATGGTCCCCACCTCCTGGTAGTTTCATCCTTGTGTTCTCTGCTCCCACATGATACCAGGGTTGGTATGGCAGAAGTGACAGTATGCTACACCCAACCTTAGATTGTTAAAGACTCTGAGGTTGCCATCTTGGTTGCTCTCTCTCTCTGAGGGAAGCCATTTACCATGTTGCACGCAGCCACTACTGCAGAGAGGCATACATGGGGAGAATCGGAGGCCTCTGGTCAAGAGCCAGCAAAAATGTGAAGCTTGCCAATAACCAAGAGAGGGAGCTTGAAAGCAGATCCTGCAGTCCAGCCAAACCTGCAGGCCCAGCCAACACCCTGAGTGCAACCTCATGAGAGACGCTGACCCAGAACCAGCTGGTTAAGCTACTCCCTGATTTCTGACCCTCAGAAACTATGTGAGGGAATAAAATGTTTGTGGTTTTAAGTTGCTAAGTTTGGGTTAATATGTTACACAGCAATAGGTAACTAATACAAAGCTTACATAGCAAATATGAAGAGAAAAAAGAGGTTAGAATTAAACTTTAACGTACAGAGAAAGGAGCAAGAGGAAAAGTATCACTTTGTAATAGCAAGAAGTATAAAAATGTTTCCTCTGCACCCCTGGAATATGTTACTTTTTCCAGTAGCTCTCAGTCATCAAAGATATGACATACGAGCTTGCCCATATGGCGTTATTTAACCTTTCCTTTTTCTGACTAAACCCCAGGCATTTAGCCCTAAGTATGCGGGACGGTAACATTTGGTTAGCTCCACCAACGAAGTTAAATGCTTCCTTAACATTATAAAGTTGTTCCAAGTATAGACTGTTCAGAAATTAGTTTCCTGGAAAAGTCACAAAGCTGCCTTACAGTTTCATGGTTGTCATTTTTTAACTTGCTATATGTAACTAGTTAGTGTTATGTCTTAAAGCAAAAACTCAAAGTCGGTCAAATACAAATATTTATTGAGTGCCCACAGAAAATGTAAAACTTGACTAGAAGCCAAGTAAAAAGTAAAAAGTTGCGGGGTGGACAAAATGGGTGGACTCAAAAGGTACAAACTTCCAGTTATAAGCTAAATAAGTCATGGGATGTAATGCACAGCCTGGCAACCATAGTTAATAATACTGTATTGCATATTTGAAAGTTGCTATAGAGTAAATCTTAAGTTCTCACTGCAAGAAAAAAACAATCTTGTAACTATGTGTGAATGTTAACTAGACCTACTGTGGTGATCATTTCACAATATATACAAATATCTAATCATTACATTGTATACCTGAAACTAATATAATGTTGTGTGTCAATTATACCTCAATTAGAAAAAAGTAAAAACACAATGCAAAAGTTCAACACAGGGAAAGAAAAGTTAGAAATAATCATTATAATGACAACTAATATTTATTGAGCACTTTCTATGTGCCAAATGCATACATGCATTATGTCAAAACACTGCTATAAACACTAACAATATCCCCACTTTATAGATTAGGAAACTGAGGTTTAAAAAAGTTTAGTAGCTTGCCCAATATCACACTGCTAGCAAGTGGAAGAGTTGGGATTGACTCCAAAGCCACAGTTCTTTATCACTACTTTACATTATTCCCCTCAAATGAATATTAAATGGTCCAAAGGAGAAAATGACTACTATGAGCTAAGTGGGCTAGAAACATTCCAGGAGTGACTTAAGTCTTAAATTTGTATACGTTAAGAGAAAATAAGGCTTCCATATCCTCCAGGAGGCATCATTCTCATTATATTATCTGAGTGACCGTAAGAGGCAGTTCTCAAGAAGGGAAAGGGCACTTCACATGAGAAGAGACAACAGGCGCAGCCCATGACACCAGACAGCATCCAAAAGACACCTGCATGGAGCTCCTAGGCTTACAGGACTTGCAGGGCAGCACAGTCTACTGGAGCTGGGGTAGGTGTACACATCCTCTTCTCACCTTACACTGAGCACAGTGACATGCTACGAAGCCAATAAGGTGAGGACTCAGGCTGCCCTTTCTTTTAAAAACCCCTACTCTTGCTTTAATTAAGGGTTTGCTTAAGAAACAGTAACATGAAAAACATCTCTACGTCTTCTGTTGAATTGTCCATGGCATTATGTAATAACGTCTCTTGTATAAGTGCCCACACAATTTAGTTCCAGGAAAAAAAGTCACTTTCCTCTTGACAAGCTGGTTTGTTTCCTTTCAACAAACAATGAGAATTATATAACCCCTTCTTTCCCACATTTCTTGTCTTGCTTTCCAGGAAGTACAAAGACAAATTTCATGTTTAATTAGAGTAACAATGTTGGCCAAAGTTTCTAGTATATTTATTTTCATCTCCTATTTTAATGGGTTTATTAAACATATGTTTAATTGTAACTATTTTACATCTCTCTCTCTCTTTTTTTTTTTTGGCTACACCCTACGGCTTGCAGGATCTTAGTTCTCCAACCAGGGATTGCACCCGGGCCACAGCAGTGAAAGCATCGAGTCCTAACCACTGGACTGCCAGGGAATTCCCTTATATCTCTTTTAATATGTAGGTAAAACATAAATTATGAATAGAATAAGGCCATCCCCCTTCCCTACATAAAATCTATTCTATATCTTAGTGATGGCTAGAAACCCAAGAGTCAACTCAGAATCCTCCCTTTGCTTTAGCCAATGACCAAGTTCTATCATTTAATCATCTTACTGAATATTTAGTGTACTCTTTCTGGTTTTTATATCCCTAACACACTGTCTTGGTTCAGCCTGGTTTACTGGAAAAGCTTCCACATTAATCTCTCTGCCTTTAGTCTCAACTCTCTCTCAATCAACCCTCATTTGTTCATTTCCTCCGTATTACCAGAAAGATTTCTAACACAAAATTATTGTCTTTCAGCTGGCCCCAAATTCCTCAGTCTATCAAGTATAGAATAGTACCTGAAGTCATTCATATAGCATTAGGGCCATGTATTGCCTGGTTGGCCCCTCCTCATTACTTGGCCTTATCTCACCCACTCCCTTCCCCCCATGATGACCCTCCAAACATGCCTGCTCCTCTCTCAGGGTTGCCCACCTCAATTAAGAGCACTACCATTTACCCATCAAATCTTGGAGTTATCCATGACCGTTCTTCCCATCACATCCCACATCCAAACTATCAGCAAATCCTACCAGCTCCACCTTTTCAATATAACCAAATGCAACTCCTTTTCACCACCTCAAGTGCTATCACTGGGTCTAAGTCACCATCGTCTATCACCTGAACCACTACAACAGCCTCCTAACTGGTCTCTGATTTCACCCCCATACCTCCTAAAATCTATTCTCCCTACAGCAGCCACCAGGGATCCTTTTAAAATATAAATGAGATTATGTCACCATCCTGCACAAAACCTTCCACTAGCCCCACTGTGACACTTAGAACATGGCCCAAAGTTCCCATCTTCGCCTAGAAAGCCATACCTGTTCTTGCTCTTCCCCTTGCCTGGAATGTCCTTCCCCCAGATATTCATATAGTTGGGGTCCTCACTTTACTGCAGTCTCTGCTTCAGTGTTACTTCCTTAGAGAGATTTCCTGACTCCACCCCCCGATTTCAGTAGTTCTCAACTGGGGGGGCCATTTTGATCCCTCAGAGGACATTTGGCAATGTCAAGACATTTTTGGCTGTCACAATGGGGGAAGAAGGGATTTACAGGCGTCTGATAGGTAGAAGTTAGGGACTGTACAATGCTCGGGGCAGCCCGCACCCCCCACAAAGAATTTTCAAGTCCAAAATGTCAACGGCATCAAAGTCGAAAAACCCTGCCCTCCCTAAAATATACCTCCTTTGGTCTCCTAACCCTTATTCTGCTTTACCATTTTCTCCATGATAACTGTCACCACCTGTCCTTATGCACATATCTATTTATTCATTTGTTTATGGTCTCCCTCACTAGAATGCAAGCTCCACGAGGGCAGACTTTATACTGATTTCTATGTGGCTATATCCCTCTGGTCTAGAAGAATGCCTGGCATGTGGCCAGCACTCAGTAAATATTTATTTAAAGAACAGGTGGATAAATGACACTTTAATAAAGCTGAATTATCTGTATCCGTCAAAACTCCCCAGGTTCTCTCAAACTTCTATGCCACCAGTTATAGACTTGTGAGACATCAGGAAATCTGAAGTCAGATTTGTCTGCTGTAGAGACAGAAACAGGCTTATTTTTATTTCCATTTCCTACATGATGGCAAATAGGCTAATATGCTCCTTGACAGTAGAGTCCACGCCTCACATTCCTTCTATACCTCTTGCATTCAATGGCTGATGGCCAGGATGTTGGGCTTCTACCCTGCCCAGTGAAAGAATTCAATGTTTCAGATTTAGGACTTAATCCAAGAGAAATTCAATATTCCTGGATGCTAATCTAGGGCTTTAATGACCTAGGCATCAGTAATAAAAGGGCTAAAACACAGTACACATCTTTACTCAAAATAAGACAATAATTTGTCATGATATCCAAAGCAATAAAATTGGTATAAATAGGCTTTAACATACCTGCTTGTTTAGCTTCAATACAGGCAATATTTATTTCTTCTTTCAAGTCCCAGTTTTCATTGGCTATAGCTTCCCCTACTTTAACAAATCTTCCAACTGCCAAGTTTACGGCTTGTCCTACACGCTGAATTGCTTGCAGAGTTTTATCAGACTTTTTGGTATTATCTTTATGATTAATAAGTGTGGTGATCTAAAAATAAAAGATAAAAGCAAACTGCTTAAATTTTATCTCAATACTTTTTTTTAAAGCTGTATCAAAATGGCCAAGAAAATTAAGCCCAACATACTACACTAGCCTAATACACTAAATTAATTGATAGTTTTAATGCTTCAACCCAAAGACAATGAGCAAATCATCTTGCAACCCTCCTGAGGACAACATTTCCATTAATAACAATTCTAAGTTTACCTGGGGGCAGTTATCCAGGGCACACAGTTCTATAAGCCCTCCAGATATTTCAACAAATCTTAAAGACAGGAGAAAAGTAGGAGAAGGTGGATCATTACATTCAAAGAATCCACATAAAACCAAAGCACTTCAGGTCTAGATTCCTCTACTGTGACTTGAGCTGCTGTGAGAGTAAAGACAGCATCTTCTTCACCGTGCATTCGACTCCACTGCCTAGCACAGTGTGTAGGTTGTACAAAATGGTACATGAACCATACTTGTTTACACTTTAGAAGGACCACTATAATCTATGTTTTATACTTCTCTCAGTTTTGTTGCAGACTCAAAGTAAACAAAATACCAAGAGCTTTAACACTTGACTCCAGGCCCTGAAATAAAATATAAAAGGTGACAAGTTAAGCTGGTTGAAACAAATACAAATCTCCAAAATGTCCTAGAAAATTAGTACCTGAACTATAGTGACATATAAAAATATTTAAAGAATGTTACATGAAAAATATAAATCCCAAATGGTACATGTCCATCGTGTATAACTTTGAAATGATTTATATAAATATATTAACAAAGACCAGAATAGTGAATTAAGAGAAGAGGAAGGGACTTGCCCTTTGAGTGGCAACTACGTGCCAAGCACTTTATGTGTTATGGTATTAATAATTTAGGGTCAGGAAGGCCTGGGTTTGAGCCTTGGCTCTGCCATTACTAACTAAATGACCTAGGGAAATGTACTTAATCTCTCTAAATTTCCTCATCTATAGTATTATCTTCCAAATTTTGAAAATTTCCTAGAATCTAGGTCCTGAGGATGCATCACTGAACAAGACTAACACAATCCTGCCCTTATTCTGTTTACAGTCTATCAAAATAACAATAATCCAATTGTACAAAATATATTTGTTGCATACCTATCATATGTCAAACAAAATTCTAGGCAATGATGAAACAGCAATGAACAAGAAAGAAAAGGCCCATATTTTCATGGACCTTACATTCTAGTGGGGTGAGGGGAGACACAATAATCACACACATAGGTTAAAAAAAAATTAATGTAAATGCTATGCAAAATACTAAAATAGGACAATGTGATAGAAAGTATCTGTGTAGCTACCTGAGATTAGTTGATCTTCCTTCTATGAAGGAAGTGGGACTGCTGGATCATATGGTAGTTCTATTTTTTTAATTTTTTGAGGAATCTTCATACTCTTTTCCATAGTGGCTGCCCCAACTTACATTCCCACCAACAGTGCACAAGCATTCTCTTTTCTCCACATCCCCACCATCACTTATCTCATTTTAACAGATGTGAGGTAATATCTCATTGTAGTTTTGACTTGCATTTCCCTGGTGATTGGTGATTTTAAGCATTTTTTTCATGTACCTGTTGGCCATCTGTATGTCTTTTGAAAAATGTCTATTCAGTTCCTCTGCTCATTTTTAAATCAGATTGTTTGCTGTACAGAAGCTTTTTAGACTGATGTAGTCCAACTTGTCCATTTTTGCTTTTGTTACTTGTGCTTTTGATGTCATATCCCAAAATCATTGCCAAGACCAATGTCAAGGAGATTTTTTTCCCTATGTTTTTGTCTAGGAGTTTTATGGCTTCGGGTCTTACACTTAAGTCTTTAATCCATTTCAAGTTAATTTTTGTGAGTGGTATAAGATAAGGGTCCCATTTCATTCTTTTACATGTGATTATCCAGTTTTCCCAAATCATTTATTGAAGAAGCTATCCCTTACCCATTGAGTATTCTTGGCTCCCTTGTCAAATGTAAGTTTACTATGTATGCATGGGCTCTGGATTTTGTTCCAGTGGATCATGTGTCTATTTTAATGCCGGTCCCATACTGTTTAATTACTATAGCTTTGTAGTATAGTTTGAAATCAGGAAGTGTGATGCCTCCAGCTTTTTTCCTGTTTCTCAGGATGCCTTGGCTAGTTGGGGTCTTGGTGTTTCCATACAAATTTCAGGATTGTTTTTCTATTTCTGTTAAAAATGCCATTGCAATTTTGATAGGAATCGCACTGAAACTATAGATAGCTTTGGGTAGTATGGACATTTTAATACTAATTCTCCTGAGCTATGAACATGGCTTATCTTTCCATTTACTTGTGTCTTCTTCAATTTCTTTCATCAAAGTTTTAGAGTGTTCAGTGTACTGATCTTTCACCTCCTTGGTTAAATTTATTCTTAAGTATTTTATCATTTTTGATGCTACTGTAAATGGTACCATTTTATTTCTTTTTCAGATATTTTGTTTTTAGTGTATAGAAACACAACACCAATTTCTGCATGTTGATTTTTTTATCCTGCAACTTTTGGAATTTGTTTATTAGTTCTGACAGTTTTTTGGAGGAGTCTTTAGGATTTCCTTATATATAAGATCATGTTATCTGCAAATGGAGATAACTTTACTTCTTCCTTTCTGACTTTGATGTCTTTTGTGCCTTTTTGTTGCCTGACTGCTCTGGCTAACACTTCCAGTACTATACTGAATAGGAGTGGTGAGTTTGGACACCCTTGTCTTGTTCCTGACATTAGAGAAAAAGCTTTCAACATTTCACTGTTGAGAATGATGTTAGCTGTGAGCTTATAATATATGGCCTTTATTATGTTGAGGTACATTCTTTATATACTCAATCATGAAAGAATGTTAAATTTTGTCAGATGCTTTTTCTGCACGTACTGTGATGATTATATAATTTTTCCTTCATTTTATTAATGTGGTGTATCACATTTATTGATTTGCATATATTGAACCATCCTTGCAACACAGGGATAAATCCCACTTGATCATGGTGCATGATCCATTTAATGTGCTACTGAATTCAGTTTGCTAGTATTTTGTTAATAATTTTTGCATCTGTATTCATCAGGGATATTGGCCTATAGTTTTTTGCTGTTGTTGATTTGGTTTGGTTTTTTCCCTTATAGTGTCCTTATCTGGCTTTGGTATCAGGATAATGCTGGCAGAGACCACACTTTTAAGTACTACATTATAATGCCCCACAAAATCCCAATGAAATAGGTACTAATATCATCCCCATTTCACAGATGAGAAAACTAGACAGCATGGAGAGTAAGGAAATTAGACATCAAGAAGAGTAGGAGATTTAAGATTTAAATCCAGATACTCTGACTCAAGAGCCTAGCCTCTTCACCACTTAGCCAACCTGACTTCCCTGCCTCTGACTTCTCAACTGACAAGAGAATTAAAGAAAATGATGTGGTATCATATTTAACATAGTACCCAGTTTAAGTACTCAGAGGCATATTATCATTAGCTCTCTTATTTAATCCTTACATACTATTCAAGATAAGAAAACTGAGGCTGAGTGAAATTAAGTACTTGGCTTACACAGTTAAGAAGCGGCCTAGTTTAGAATTTGAACCCAGGTTTATCTGACACCAAAGTCCACCTCATACTCTTTCATTTAGTGGAGCTTTTCAATCTTCCTGGGTTTTCTGAGTGTTTTTGTTCTTGAAGGGAAAAATACTTTCTTCAAGATAAAATATTACCTAAAATTACTAGGTAGTCCATCAAAGAAGTGTTTCTATGGTTGAATTTTGAGGATAACCTTGGGTTATGGAAAGCAGGGAAACAAATATGAATACTATGAGCACCAGCTTAGTCCTTCTCCACACCTGATACATCCTAGGGAACTCTTAGTATCACGTGGAGAACAGAGAACTTGACCACCACTGACTGTTCAAAACAACCATGTTGGAAGAAACTCTGGAGAAAAGAAGTTTAAGTTGTTTTTATTAAATCCTTTATAAATTTAGACTTTTCAATTGTAAAGAAAAGATCCTGCAATTAGGCTAAAATACCAACTATTGTTCAGTTCTGAAACACACATTCTGCTTTCACTACAAGCATCCTCCCCAGTGCATAATTAGGTGTGGCTATCTTCCTTTTACTCAAAGCACTCTGCAAAATATTCAGTCCAAATACAGGTATGCATTTCAAATTGAATTTGGAGGAGCCAAGTCAATTTATAAAATTTCTTATTAAAAGGTCTATGTATGGGACTCCCCTGGTGGCGCAGTGGCTAAGAATCCGCCTGCCAATGCAGGGGACACAGGTTCAAGCCCTGGTCCGGCTTGACCACAACAACTGAGCCTACGCTCTAAAGCCCTCAAGCCACAACTACTGAGCCCACGTGCCACAACTACTGAAGCCCGTGCACCTAGAGCCCGTGCTCTGCAACAAGAGAAGCCACCACAATGAAAAGCTCGCGTGCCACAACAAGGAGTAGCCCCTGCTCACCGCAACTAGAGAAAGCCCGCACGCAGCAATGAAGACCCAACACAGCCAAAAATAAATAAATAAAATAAATAAATTTATACACAGAAAAAGGTCTATATATGTCCTAAAATTATTTTCAAACTTTTTAAAAGGGAGATCCAAAAAGTTATACATGTTGATTGTTTTTAAAAACGGGAAGGGGTAATATAGGAAAGCCCTAAGAAATAAAAGTGGACCATAATCCCACTACCTTGTGAGCAACTTGGCATAATTCTTTTCAGTCTTGCTTTCTACATAGACATACTTAAACACAGTTTAACAAAAGTGAGACCAAACTTCCATTTCCTTATCAAGCAAAAAATAAAACTAGTTAACATTTAACATTAAGCACAACAGCAAACGCTATCTGATGTGCTTTACACGTACTGATTCAATCAATGCTTACATCTCTGTGAGGTAGATACTGTTACTACCCTCATCTTACAGATTAAAAACCTGAAATTTGAAAAGGTTAAGAATTTTCCCAAGGTCACAAAGGCAGTAAGTTGCCTCTCAGTCGCTACACAGCCTCTTTCCTCCCAGGATTACATTAAGAATCAGGGGAGGCGTGGCAAGTCCCACGGCTGAGTGCTCCCAGAGCTGGGGCCTGCTCCGCACATACGCCTGAAGGAACTGCAGGGGCCATGGGCATAGGCAGAGAAGCTTGCAGGATCTTGCTTCCCAGGCCGGAGGTTGGGCCCGAGCTCCTATGGTGGGGGCTCCGAATCCAAACCGCTGGACTAACAGAGAACCTCAGAGCCCAGGGAATGTCAATCTGAGTGAAGCCTCCCAGAGGTCCTCATCTCAGCACCAAGACCCAGCTCAATCTAACTGTCTGCAAACTCCAGTGCTGGCTGTCTCAGGCCAAACAACCAGTAAGACAGGAACACAGCACCACCCATCAAAAAAAAAAAAAGAAACAAAAAAAAAAATATGTTACAGACAAAGGAGCAAGGTACAAACCTACGAGACCAAATAAATGAAGATGAAATAGGGAACCTACCTGAAAAAGTATTCAGAGTAATGATAATAAAGATGATCCAAAATCTTGGAAACAGAATGGAGAAAATACAAGAAACATTTAACAAGTATCTAAAAGCACTAAAGAGCAAACAATGATGAACAACACAATTACTGAAATTAAAAATATTCTAGAAGGAATAAATAGCAGAATAACTAGGGCAGAAGAACAGATAAGTGAGCTGGAAGATAAAATGGTTGAAATAACTGCCAGGGAGCAGAATAAAGAAGAAAGAATGAAAAGAATTGAGGACAGTCTCAGAGACATTTGAGACAACAATAAATGTACCAACATTAGAATTACAGGGGTCCCAGAAGAAGAAGAGAGGGCTTCCCTGGTGGCGCAGTGGTTGAGAGTCCACCTGCCGATGCAGGGGACGTGGGTTCGTGCACGGGTCCGGGAAGATCCCACATGCCATGGAGCGGCTAGGCCCGTGAGCCATGGCCGCTGAGCCTGTGCGTCCAGAGCCTGTGCTCCGCAATGGGTGAGGCCACAACAGTGAGAGACCCGCATAACGCAAAAAAAAAAAAAGAAGAAGAGAAAAAGAAAGGGTCTGAGAAAATATCTGAAGAGATTATAGTCAAAAACTTCCCTAACATGGGAAAGGAAATAGTAAATCAAGTCCAGGAAGCACAGAGAGTCCAATACAGGATAAATGCACAGAGAAACACACCAAGACACATATTAATCAAACTATCAAAAATTAAATACAAAGAAAAAATATCAAAAGCAGCAAGGGAAAAGAAACAAATAACATACAAGGGAATCCCCATAAGGTTATCAGCTGATTTTTCAGCATGAACTCTGTAAACCAGAAGGGATGACAGGACATATTTAAAGGGATGAAAGGGAAAAACCTACAACCAAGATTACTCTACCCAGCAAGGATCTCATTCAGATTCGATCGAGAAATTAAAACCTTTACAGACAAGCAAAAGTTAAGAGAATTCAGCAACACCAAACCAGCTTTACAACAAATGTTAAAGGAACTTCTCTAGCCAGGAAACACAAGAGAAGGAAAAGACCTACAAAAACAAACCCGAAACAATTAAGAAAATGGTAACAGGAACATACATATCGATAATTACCTTAAATGTAAATGGATTAAATGCTCCAACCAAAAGACACAGACTGGCTGAATGGATACAAAAACAATACCCGGACATATGCTGTTTACAAGAGACCCACTTCAGACCTAGGGACACATACAGACTGAAAGTGAGGGGATGGAAAGATATTCCATGCAAATGGAAATCGAAAGAAAGCTGGAATAGCAATTCTCATATCAGACAAAATAGACTTTAAAATAAAGACTATTACAAGAGACAAAGAAGGACGCTACATAATGATCAAGGGATCAATCCAAGAAGAAGATAAAACAACTGTAAATATTTATGCACCCAACACAGGAGTACCTCAATACATAAGGCAAATGCTAACAGCCATAAAAGGGGAAATTGACAGTAACACAACAAAAGTAGGGGACTTTAACACTCCACTTTCACCAATGGCCATATCATCCAAAATGAAAATAAATAAGGAAACACAAGCTTAAATGACACATTAAACAAGATGGACTCAATTGATATTTATAGGACATTCCAACCAAAAGAAACAGAATATACTTTCTTCTGAAGTGCTCATGGAACATTCTCCAGGACAGACCATATTTTGGGTCACAAATCAAGCCTTGGTAAATTTAAGAAAACTGAAATCGTATCAAGTATCTTTTCTGACCACAACGCTATGAGACTAGGTATCAACTACAGGAAAAAATCTGTAGAAAATACAAATACATGAAGGCTAAACAATAGGCTACTAAATAACCAAGAGACCACTGAAGAAATCAAAGAGGAAATCAAAACAATACCTAGAAACAAATGACAATGAAAACACGACAACCCAAAACCTATGGGACGCAGTAAAAGCAGTTCTAAGCGGGAAGTACAATCCTACCTCAAGAAACAAGAAACATCTCAAATAAACAACCTAATCTTACACCTAAAGCATTAGATAAAGAAGAACCAAAAAAAAAACCAAAGTTAGCAGAAGGGAAGAAATCATAAAGATCATATCAGAAATAAGTGAAAAAGAAATGAAAGAAACAATAGCAAATATCAATAAAACTAAAAGCTGGTTCTTTGAGGAGATAAACAAGATTGATAAACCATTAGCCAGACTAATCAAGAAAAAAAGGGAGAAGACTCAAATCAACAGAATTAGAAAAGAAAAAGAAGTAACAACTGACACTACAGAAATACAAAGGATCATGAGAGATTACTACAAGCAACTATATGCCAATAAAATGGACAACCGGGAAGAAATGGACAAATTCTTAGAAAAACACAACCTTCCGAGACTGAACCAGGAAGAAATAGAAAATATAAACAGACCAATCACAAGCACTGAAATTGAAACTGATTAAAAATCTTCCTACAAACAAAAGCCCAAGACGAGATGGCTTCACAGGCAAATTCTATCAAACATTTACAGAAGAGCTAACACCTATCCTTCTAAAACTCTTCCAAAATATAGCAGAGGAAGATGGAGAAAACTATAAGACATTGATGAAAGAAGTTAAAGATGATACAAACAGATGGAGAGATATACCATGTTCTTGGATTGGAAGAATCAACATAGTGAAAATGACCATATTACCCAAAGCAATCTACAGATTCAATGCAATCCCCATCAAACTACCAATGGCATTTTTCACAGAACTAGAACAAAAAATTGCACAATTTGTATGGAAACACAAAAGACCCCGAAGAGCCAAAGCAATCTTTTTTGCGGTACGTGGGTCTCTCACTGTTGTGGCCTCTCCTGTTGTGGAGCACAGGCTCCGGACGCACAGGCTCATCGGCCATGGCTCACGGGCCCAGCCGCGGTGGGATCCTCCCGGACCAGGGCACAAACCCATGTCCCCTGCATTGGCAGGCGGACTCTCAACCACTGCGCCACCAGGGAAGCCCCGCCAAAGCAATCTTGAGAAAGAAAAACGGAGCTGGAGGAATTCAGACTATACTACAAAGCTACAGTAATCAAGACAGTATAGTACTGGCACAAAAACAGAAATATAGATCAATGGAACAGGATAGAAAACCCAGAGATAAACCCAGGCACATATGGTCACCTTATGTTTGATAAAGGAGGCAAGAATATACAATGGAGAAAAGACAGACTCTTCAGTAAGTGGTGCTGGGAAAACTGGACAGCTACATGTAAAAGAATGAAATTAGAACACTTCCTAACACCATACACAAAAATAAACTCAAAATGAATTAAAGACCTAAATGTAAGGCCAGACACTATCAAACTCTTAGAGCAAAACATAGGCAGAACACTCTAGGACAAAAATCACAGCAAGATCCAGTTTGACTCACCTCCTAGAGAAATGGAAATAAAAACAAAAATAAACAAATGGGACCTAATGAAACTTCAAAGTTTTTGCACAGCAAAGGAAACCATAAACAAGACCAGAAAACAACCCTCAGAATGGGAGAAAATATTTGCAAATGAAGCAACTGACAAAGGATTAACCTCCAAAATTTACAAGCAGCTCATGCAGCTCAATAACGAAAAAACAAACCACCCAATCCAAAAATGGGCAGAAGACCTTAATAGACATTTCTCCAAAGAAGATATACAGATTGCCAAGAAACACATGAAAGAATGCTCAACATCATTAATCAGTAGAGAAATGCAAATCAAAACTACAATGAGATATCATCTCACACCGGTCCGAATGGCCATGATCAAAAAATCTAGAAACAATAAATGCTGGAGAGGGTGTGGAGAAAAGGGAACTCCCTTGCACTGTTGGTGGGAAGGTAAATTGATATAGCCACTATGGAGAACGGTATGGAGTTTCCTTAAAAAGCTAAAAATAGAACTATCATATGACCCAGCAATCCCACTACTGGGCATATACCCTGAGAAAACCATAATTCAAAAACAGTCATGTACCACAATGTTCATTGCAGCTCTATTTACAATAGCCAGGACATGGAAGCAACCTAAGTGCCCATCAACAGATGAATGGATAAAGAAGATGTGACACATATATACAATGGGATATTACTCAGCCATAAAAAGAAACGAAACTGAGTTTTTTGCAGTGAGTTGGATGGACCCAGAGTCTGTCATATAGAGTGAAGTAAGTCAGAAAGGGAAAAACAAATACCGTATGCTAACACATATATATGGAATCTTTAAAAAAAAAATGGTTCTGATGAACCTAGGGGCAGGACAGGAATAAAGGCACAGACATAGAGAATGGACTTGAGGATATGGGGAGGGGGAAGGGTAAGCTGGGACGAAGTAAGAGAGTGGCACTGACATACATACACTACCAAATGTAAAACAGACAGCTAGTGGGAAGCAGAGGCATAGCACAGGGAGATCAGCTCGGTGCTTTGTGACCACCTAGAGGGGTGGGATAGGGAGGGTGGGAGGGAGACGCAAGAGGGAGGGGATATGGGGATATATGTATGCATATAGCTGATTCACTCTGTTATACAGCAGAAACTAACACAACATTGTAAAGCAATTATACTCCAATAAAGACGTTAAAAAAAAAATCAGGAGACAGACAGCTGGTAAAATTGCCTTGAATGTGCCTAATAAAATTTTAGCTATTATTCTGCAAAAATAGGAGGCATATTAAATTGGGAGTCACAACCTAGAGTTGCCCTAACACCAGAGTGTAGAGAATGTCTGAATGAACTGGAAAAGAGGGCAGAGAAGGTATCCCATGGGGAAGAAAGAGGATCTGATATATTGAAGAACTCTCCTGTGGAATAAAAGAGTAAGAACCTGGACCTACTTGATACCTTCTAACAAAGGGTGTCAAGAAGTTCTCATCGCCAACAAAGTATAGCCTAGCAGTTAAGAGCATGAATTCTGGCGTCACTCTGCCTGGGTTTGAGTTCTGGCTCTGTCATATGATTATACAGCAAGTTATCTAAACTTTCTGTGACTCAGTGTTCTCATCTGTAAAAACAGGAGTAATAATAGTACCTATCTCATAAGGTCATTGTGGAGAATAAATTATTATATGTAAATAAAGTACTTAGAATAGTGTCTGGTATTTAGTAAGCATTACATAATGATTAGATATTGCCCTTTTCACATTTCTAGAATCTCTGTTCTTTCCTCAAGTTTGTGATGTTATTCTTATTTTCTAGAATAACTGACAGTAATCTCTTGATTGAAATGGATTATCTTAGTTTACTTATTTTGTGGGAAGATAAGAAAGCAAGTGAAGACCCAGGGAGAAAAAAAAAAAAAAGGTAGGCCAGATAGAAGAACAAAGCTTTAATTCCCTGGGACCTGAAAAACAAGGGAGTCAGCCCAGGACAGAGAAGTTCATCCCCGGGCTTAACTCATTAGTAAATTCTCAAAATTATTAGATAGAAAAATCAGCTAATCAGCTATAGCAACCAGTATAGAAGAAAACACACCAAATCATGAGGAGGTCTTTAAAAGCAAGAAAAAGGGCACTTTCACTCTCTTTATACACTATTTATGTGTTTTTCCTTTGCAATTAAAAACACATATATTCACATACACAAATCAGCAGAGTCCCATATGTATTCATCTCCAACTTAGTGAGACAAAGATCCTAAGAAGCTTCCAGGACAACGCAGAGAGAAATGGGAAGACAGGGGAGCTACCCTGGAGATTAATTAAAGGGTCTGTATAACGGTGAGTGAAGTAAATCTATTACAGACAGGAAAAGACTAGTGGGTGGTAGAATAACATTCCACACCAGGGTGGAGCCGTGTGGCAGATATCCCTCTTCCCTTCCTTGGATAAAAGCATTGTAAGACTGGGAGTGGGAATTTTGACAGGAAGAATAAAGTGATTATTAAAGAAGGTGGGGAGCTGCTCTGTAGAAAATGTGCTTGCGACTTAGCCCAGGGCTTTTAAAAAATCATCTGAATTAGGAAATATACAACAAATGAGTGTATAGAACATGTATGCATACCATTTAAAGAAATGAAAGGAAGACATAACAAACCTACCACCAAGCTTAAGAAAACATTAGCAGCACCTCTGACAACCCATGCGCCCTGGGGGCCCCTCCCTTTCTACATCACCCCCTCATCCCCCGCCCCAGAGGAAACCACTGCTCTGATTTTGTGCTCATCATTCCCTTATTATAACTATTGCACATGTTATATCCTTAAATGATGTATGGTTTTGTTTTGCCTGTTTTGAACCTTTAATTTTTTTCCTTAACATTATGCTTTTGAGATTCATCTATATTGATAATTATAGCTATGGTTTATTCATTTCACTGCTGCATAGTATCTCGTATGAACTTAGCACATTTTCTTTAAACATCCTACTGCTAAAAGACATTTGGGTAATTTCCAGTTTGGAGCCATTAGAAGTAAAAAGACTATCAACATTCCAATCTATGTCTCTAATACACGTGCAGGATTTTCTCTAGGGGTATGGATTTAACAGTGAAATTCCTGGGCCTTAGGTAATACCCACCTTGAACTTTATTACATCAAACTGTTTTCCAAAACTGTTGTACTATTGACATTTCCATCAACTCCACATTCCTCACCAACACTTGTTCTCACTGCAGCTTTAACTTGTACTTCACTGACTTCTAATAAAGTTGAGCATCTTTTCACACATCTTTTAGACATCTGTTTCCTTTTCTACAAGATGAGTATTCATTTTACCAATTTTTAATGGGTAATCTTATTTTTGATTCATTGGACTCCTTTATTTATCCTGGGTGCTACCAATCATTTGTTGGTTATTTGTGTTGCAATCATATTCTCCCACTTTAAGGCTTATCCTTTCAACTTTGATGAACAAAGATTCTCTTTTTTTTAATTTATTATATTTTTACTTTTGGTTGCATTGGGTCTTTGTTGCGGTGCGCGGGCTTCTCATTGTGGTGGCTTCTCTTGTTGTGGCACACGGGTTTAGGTGCTCCGCGGCATGTGGGATCTTCCCAGACCAGGGGTCAAACCAGTGTCCTCTGCATTGGCAGGCAGATTCTTAACCACTGTGCCACCAGGGAAGTCCAATTCTCCATTTTAATGGAGCAAATGCATTAATTTTTGCTTAGGGTTTATACTTTCAGTGTATTAAGAAATCTTTTCCCACCGTGAGGTGGTGAAGATATTGCCCAATTTTTTTCCCTAAAAGTGTTTTAAGTTTTTTACTTTCATATTGATATTTTTAATCCATTTGGAATTGGGATTCAATATCATGTGTTTCTATTCAGATAACCAATTGTTCCCATTTTTTAAAAAGTTCTTCCTTTCCCCACTGACGAGCAGTGCCAATTCTGTGAATTATCAAGTTTCCGTATACGTGTGGATCTGTTTCTAGATTCTCTATTCTGTTTCACTAGTCTATTTGTCCATCTCTGTTCTTAAACCCACATTGTCTTAATCACTCTAGCTTTATAATAAGACTTGAAATCTGGTAGAGCAAGTCCACCCACCTTGTCTCTCTTCTGACTATTCTTGGCTATTTGCTCTTTCATACAAATTTTAGAATTAGTTTTATCAAATTCTACTAAAAAAAATCCTGTTGAAATTTTCATTGGAATTGCATTAAATTTATATATCAATAGGGAAAATTGATATGTAAATAATATCAAGTCAATCTAGCCAGGAACATGGTACTTTTCTCCCATTTATTTAGCTCTACTTTGGCTTTCCATAAAATTTTAAAATTTTCTTCATGAAGTTTGGCCTCTCTTTTGCTATACACATATATACACATATTTCGCTGTCATTTTTATTCTAACTGGTATCATGTTTTAGGCCGACTTTTCTGTTTGTTATTAATGTAGAAAGAAAAGCAGTTGACTTTAGAAGCCTACATTCAATGAACTTACTAAACTTCCTTTTATAATTTATTTGTAGACTCCCATTTTCTATGTAGATAATTATATTTTGATTTTTTCCTTTCCTACTTTTATACCTTTCGCTTCTTGTCTTGTTGCACTGGTTACGATTTACAGTACACTTGAATAGAAGCTATGAGAGCAGATATCCCTCCTCTTGTTTCTAGTTTAAAGGAAATGTTTATTTTAAATTTGACTTGTTGCTGTGATGTTAACTATAGGTTTTCTGTAGGTACTCTTTATCAGGTTAAGGAAGTTTTCTTCTATTACTAGTTTACTATGTGCTCCTTATCATGATTAGAAGTTGAATTTAACTGAAGCTATTGTACGTCTATTACTAAGAACATGTATCTCTTCTAATATGTAAATGCAGAAAATTGTATATATATATTTGTCTAATACTGATGCTGCATTCCTAGAATAAAGCCATTGAACCCAGAACTTTTTACCTGGAGAGTCAGAAGAGGTTAAATGACATCAGAGTAGAAACTCTGCTTAAAACTGACTAAGCTGTACAAAGCTAGCCCTACTTGTTCACCTCAAGACCCTATCTCCTCTATGGCATTGTTGCTGACTCACCCACACCTGCTCTGAGCTCTTAGAGCATTTACTGCGGATGATGTTCATCTGACACTTGCCATGTGCTATTCAGTACCTGCCCTGTCTCCCAACTAGAATACAAGTCCCACAAAGAGTAGCAGCTAGAAAGCTTACAACAAATGCTTGCCTGAAAAGCTTAAACTTATTCTTGTGGATATGGTGGTAAAACATGAGTTGGATAATAATGCAGTATCCTTAGAAAATAAGACTCCTGGACATGAGTTTTCTAGAGAGCTGCACTTTAATCCACTAACGCTCACTAAAACTTAAAAATCATTCTAAACTGTATTTCACACTTAACTGCTTTGTGAGTGTTCTGACCATGCTTTATATATTTCTTGATTTTAAGCATAAGTTAACTTTTTTGTTGTTGAGTACAGTTAATCATTAGGAGTATCAGTTATAATAATGCTAAAGATACAGCTGTGGACACATACTGTGTAGAATGCAGAACCTCAGCTATGGCCCTGAATGAGTATTTAACAGGGAAGGAAAAGAAAAAAAAAGCTGGCATTTTCCCCCTTTGGCATTGACATCTAGTTACCTCTCGGCAGCCAATTCACGTTTCCTCCTCCACTCTCCTACTCTCTCCACCCTCTCTTACCCCAGAATTACACAATGCAGAACTCTAGGATACATTTTTAACAGTGATACTGTGAAAAGTTACCATTTGTCCAGATTACAACAACCTTCCAGCTTGTTTTTCCACTGTGGACTCTCTTCTCTGTACCTACTACTGGCTGACCTCATCACTGCCCCTAATCTCTAGGGAGAACAAATATGGTGTAGCTAACAGCACAGACTCTGGGACCAGGCTGCCTGGATTCAAACTCCAGTTCGACATTTACAGGTGAAAGTCCCACTACAAGTCACTTAACCTCATTATTCCTCAGTTTCCTCATTCATATAATGAGAATAAACATATCTCTACCTCATAAGATTGTTATGAGAATTAAATGAATTAATATGTATAAAGTGCTTAGAACACAGCCTAGCTCATAGTAAGCATTATATCTGGATTGTTAAAAAAAGAAAAATGGATAAAATACCACTCTCTTAACTCTCTCTCTTAAAACTACTCCAGTATTTTTCATTTTGTGTTGTGGTTGTGTTGGTGGTGGTAGTGGTATTCTTTTGTGGGAGGGGCAGTGCAGACCTCACTAACTGATCCTCAACTCATCCCACCTGTCAGTGCTTCTTTCAGACCTGGAAGGGGAGGGGGATGGGGAGTGTCAAGGTTATTCATTTTAGCCAGGCTAAAATGAGCACAGGTGAAGAAAATGGGGCTGTTTATTTAATCAGCATAACAGGAATCTAGGGACATGTACGACTGCTGTTTTCAAATATCTGCAGGGCTGGGATGGAGAACAGATACCACTGGAAATTCTATGGAATAGCTACAGGCTCCCCATCACTGAGCATGTTTAAGCCGGGGACTGGTGACCACGTGTCAAGGATGCTTTAAGAATTTTTAAATTTAGCACCAGATAACCTTTAAGATTCCTTCTACCTGTAAAATCTTGGCAATGCTAACGTGAAGCATCAAGATGTTAACAGTCTAGTTGTGAGTCACACATCCAACGAGCTCCTGAAGGCACAGAATTCTTCACTCCCCACAGAGCTTAGCACATCACAACAGATCTAGGTGAGGAATTCCAGCCCGGAGGCTGCGTAAACTCGGCTCACAGTAACAAAAACTTCTCTAAAGCTACACGCATCAATTAGCTGATTCCAGACTTCTGCTGGGACCAATAAATTCAATAAAGCATACATTCCCAAATGGGATTTGGCAAAAAGATGTGTACCCGAATTAACTATCAGACGGTCCTTCACTTCACCCTTCCGAGGACGGACAAAAGCCAACTGAAGTGAGCAGACAGGTTATGGGGAAGGGGCCGGGTGGCCCGGGGTGACCGGGCGACTGGCGAGCCGACTCACACTCCCGGGAAAGGGACAAAGGCCTAGGGGAGAGGAGAGCACGCTGGACTTGGAGGCCGGCAGCAACGCCCCAGCCAGACTGGCCACAGTCCGGGTTTGGACTGGAGGTGCAGAGCTGTGCGGGCAGTGGGTTAAAGAGCGGCAGCGAGGAGGGCCCCTAAGCTCCAACGGAGCCCCCGCGGGGGTCCCCTCTGTCCCCGGGGAGCTGGCCTCGGGGAGCCGGGGGCCACCGGAGCCTTAGCCCCGAGGAGGATCCTGTGGGGAGGCAGGGCGGCGCACCTGTGGCCGGCACTCAGGTCCGCACGGGGCTCCCCGCCCCGCAGCCTCCGCTGCTGCTCAGCCCACTTAGCCCCGCAGCCGGATTTCGGATGGTCCCGACTGCCGCCTCCTCAACCAAGGCCAGTCCTCAAGCCCCAGACAGGCGGTCCGACACTGACGCCGCAGTCCTGGCGCGGAATGTGGGGCAGCGGCTGCCTCCCGCCTGGCCCGGCCCCTGCAGCGAGAGCGACCGCCGCCATCGCGGGCCGCGGCCGGAGGGAGACGCAGGGGCCGCGCGCGCGCGCCGCTTTACCTGAGAAACCAGCGGGACCAGCGTCTGCTCCACTGAGCGAGTTTTGATCTCGAGTCCGGAGTCGAAGGCGAGGCCAAACGGGCCG